>NC_141834.1:12244007-12844007 GCF_982586985.1 Callionymus lyra
TAGATTTTGTGTTTAAGTAGGAACTAACTTTTCACAACTGTAAAATAAGGATTTTATCATGTGGGTTCATGCTGTGAAAACCTGAATTCCAACTATTAAATAATGCTTGTTTAAAAAACTTTTGACTTGTTTACAAATATTTTCTTTATCATTTTTAGCACAAATTATTTTTTCTTATGTTAATCAAATTGGACCCAAGGTAACTTATTTTTAAGGTAGCTTGTGGACATGATGGTGAGTTTCATATTGGCACCACAGAGTCAATAATTACTTCTGCTAAGCCTTCTGGCATCAGAGTTGAGTCGGTTAATATTTGACCACTGCTGAGAATGAAGGTTCACGGGTGACATCTGGTGTACAATTAACCAATCTTAATTCATCTTAAACCAAAATGTGTCCAAACATGAACTGGAAAAGGTGCTGGAGTCAAGTCAACTGTTCCTTCAGATGCGGAAGACGTGATGACTCCTGCCATCTAGCGGCCGGACGTTTAATTGCAATACAAAAATGCTGTAAGTAAGTAATTTGTATTTATATAGCGCTTTTTGAATATTTGCATGTGAATTGTAAATAAATGGAAATTCGAAATTGTTTATTTTAATTTAGTTTTTGGTTTAAAAAAAGAAAACGATTTGAAAGCGGAAAAGAAATTCAAAAAAAATATTTTTAATCGATACAGTGCTGTAAAATATCAATGCAGTAGTTATTCAATACGTTACTTGAAAATGTGTTTTTTTTCAAAAAGAATTTGTAGTTTTGTTTTTCTTTTAAAGTATTTTCTTAATAAGATTTTCATCTACATCAAATTAAAGTGAATTCAATAAATACCACTTACACTGAAGACAAGATCTTCATATTTTTAAAAGTGATGCATTGAAAACACAATTGGCATCACATTTTAAACATGACACACAACAACATTATCCGACTGAGGTGTGAATTATGATCTTGTTGATAACATGTTTCTACTTGAATGCCATAGCACGACAACCACTAATCTTAAAAAGCAGAAGGCAAGATAACGAAGAAGAAAAAAGTTGAATGTGGGTGAGCCCGAGAGAGTGTAAAAAAAAAAGACTCACAGAGTTGGCGGCAGACCGCTCCATAACGATTTAATTCCCTCGGTACGAGCTATGTTCAGAAAGGCATCCTGTAAAACAAGTTAAAAAAACACTGCCGTAAGTCTTTACATCATAAAACATGTTGCTGATCAAACCTACCACTGTCCCACTGAAGCGACCTGAAGCTTTGTACCAGGCCTTAGAGTTTCCATTTTCACAAACACATAAATGATCCATGAGGCCATTGCAATAGACAAAGCATTTCCCTAGACGTCCAAAAAATATACATAAACAGTCTTTTGTCAATACACTCGGAATCATACTTGGATACACTTTTTTTAAATACCTTTAGGGAATGGATTCGTTTGAGCTTGTAGTCGAATCTTGACAACATCTAGCGGCGTAACTGAAAAGATACGTGAAAATATTTATGAAACATGAATAAATTGACAACCATGTAATACACAACATTTGTAGTTTGAATATAAATGTAGATTTACCTCTAAAACATATATTAAAACCATTTTTGTTGGTTATTTATTTCATTTTATTGGTTATCTAAGGTAAGGAAAGGTAAGTTAGAACTTTATTGATCCCTCAGGAGGTCTCCTTTGGGAAATTGTTTTTTTCCAATAGCCACAGCAAATACAGCAATTTTTCATAAAAAATAAATCAAAATAAAATAAGAACAAGAACAAAGAGAAATAAAGAGAAATAACAAGATTATACAATCTAAGTCTAAAGATAAAGAACATTCAATAATTCAATAAGATAATTCAATAACATTATCTATTTTTATTTATTTTCTTGAAGGTCTTATTTAGTCATTTAATGTCAACCGTATTCATGTGTTGCATCGTGGGTCAGGGAGTAACACAATTTAATTAATGCTGTATGTCGCGATACATGCGTATTTGACAATAAAAAGAACTTGAACTTGGAACTTGAATATGTAACTGATCATGGAATTAAATCTATATTATGATACTCTCGTTACTGCCTTATTACCTTATATATAAAAACAATTATTATTTATATAATGTAACTTGTATATACGTCACTGATCAAGGAATTAAATCTATATTATGTTACTCTTGTTACTACCTTATTACCTTATATATAAAAACAATTATTATGTATATAGTATAATGTAACCTAAATATATGTCACTGATCAAGGAATTAAATCTATATTATGATACTCTCGTTACTACCTTATTACCTTATATATAAAAACAACTATTATTTATATAATATAATACATTTTTATTTAAAATAAAACCTCTGTCACCTCTAGCTAAACCAGTAACTCACCCAACAGGGACGTGAGCAAGGCTCCAGAGCAGGACGCCACCATCTGCTGGACTGGAGTAATGCTGTCACTGGTCTGTGGACTCGGAACAACCATGACGTCTAGATATAAGAGACATTAAATATGAAGGAATTAAAGACAAAGTGAACCTAGAAGTCCTTGTGATCCACCGCTCATGTCAATAAAGAACGACACATATGTGTTAGCATCTTCTTACCAGGTTGAAAGTCCTGCGCATCTGATAACAGTTAAATTAATGCATATATCGTCGTTAATTTTTAGTCATGCTGCTGTTGCGATGGTAGGTTTTGAAGGCCATTACTCTTAATCCATGTGTTTCTGACCCGAGTTCAGGACGCTCGGGTTCACTTATCAAACCTTTCGTAAGGCATGTCTGTTTTTCAGGCCGAGTGACAATTCGCCACATTCAATATAGACCATAGACAAACATTTGAGTTGAATAAAATCTTATTAGAATTTGAGCGAGGAAAATCTACTAAAACCAAATGTTTTGAAATCCGCCAAATATCTGAATGGTGCATTTCCTTTTTCTTTTTTGTACCGAATCGTCGTATCGTAAGAGTAAGTTGGATTTACTTAATTTTCCGGGTTGCCAGACTCTCTTTCCAAAATCCGTATATTTATAAAATTGTCGAAAGAATATATAACACTTGAGCAGTGAACAAAAGAAGAACCTTAAGTAAAACATTTCTCTTAATTAATATGTTTTTAACGATCTCAAATGCAAAGGAGAAACTCTTTATCACCGATATGACGTAACCCGGAAATATTCAAACATGGCAACTTGGACTGTCGTTTCGTCGTATTTAAAGCGGGAACTAACTGCTGCTCGGTGAAAAAGCAAAACAAAAACAAAAATGAGAGTCGTTGGGTTTGATTTAAATTGGTTTTAACGGTTAACCACACGTGTAAACTACACTTTAAACTTCGTGTCCGTGTAACGAATGCTAATAGATGATTGGAAATTACATAAAAAGCACAACTATCCGACCAAGCTGCACACAGGAGGAAGAGACTTGAACGGTAAAGTCATTTTTAAAAACAATGGTTCAGACGTCGTTGTTTGCAAACCAATCCATGTTATTGTCTCCCATTCTTGGTGATTATTCTAAGAATGCATTTGTTTATTTCGATTGTCGACAGGTGGGGACAACATTTGAGAGTCTCAATGAAAGAAAATACGATGAAACCTAAGCGTCCAAAGAAGATCGACGTCAGTAAATACGAAGGTATCAGAATTGTTTTGATGCTATTTTGGAGTTTCAAGCAAATTAATATAAGTGGATTTATTTCTGAAAGACTTGAATAAGTCTTTATGGAATTTAACCCTCAGTATTGATCAACTTTTCATCTTCCCTGAGTCGATTTTGAGATTATATGCAGATGGTGTCTAAGATTCTAACTTTGATGTGCCAGCAAATCTTGCTTCTTTGAAAGCTAATGACACACTTTTCTTCCCTCAGGAAAATGTGGTGAAAAGTCAACATTGTCTCAAGCTTTGAAAAAACTGTTGGCTCCTGCTCCGCTTAAACCTTTAGATGGGAAGTTGCTCTACCTCGACTTGCCTTCAAACAGACTAGCAGAGACGTTGGAGCGAGACATCGTCGATCTTGGAGGGGTGAGAACTAAATCTGTTGGTGCCATTTTCATTTTTTAAGATCTGATCTGTACTTTGCTGTTAAACTGAGATGTTAACCTTTATAATAACCTTGTCATTAAACTATAGTTGCAATATATTCACAGCAGCAACTACAAACCCACTCACGGCAAATAATATACAAATATGAATCATTATTTTTTGTGCAATAGTCTCTTAAAATGATACAAATTGCAATTTTGGTTTAGATTAACTCATTTCGGGTGTACCAGGCTTTCATATTAAGTCTTTATTTTTCTCTTTCAGACTGTAGAAAAGTTTTTCAGCAAGGAAATCAAATATCTTGTGACCAACAAAAGGGAAGCTAAGTATGTGGGGGGCTTCAAAAGCGACTCTCCTGTCCCCAGCCCAGAACCAGGCTCACCGGCACCAAACCCAGCTACGAGATGTGCAGACAACAAGAAAGGCCAGACTCAAGCTCGCTCGGTAAGTTTACTTCACCTTTCTAAATATTCCATTGTTAATACTTGAGACGTGATTTGCGCTTGTGTTGCACGTGTATTTCCTTATAAAGCCTGGTTAACGTTACTTTATTGGGAATATTCTCATTCATGCTAGTTTGTTCTTTTATTTTAATATCCACTGTTACTATTAATTATATGCATCTATCTCCACAGTGTGTAGCTAGTCGGGGGAAGTCTTTGGTGGAGCGAGTGGTGAAAGAGAAGGTTGGTTTATTGACGACTTGTGTGTTTTATTAATTTAAACGCACATCTTTAAATATTTTTTCTTCTTTTGTTGTTTTTAGGAGCGGCTACAAATGAACAAAATGCTGTCAAAAGCTCTGGAGTGGGGTGTTAAAATCCTTTATATAGATGGTTTGTCCCTTTTTAAAAAAAAAAATTCTATCAAAACATTTTTTAGCCATCATTTAAATAATCATTCATCTTTTCGTTTCAGATGTCATCAAATATATTAACAAAAAGAAGTGTACACTCGTGGCTGCTAGCAAACCAAATGTAAGGTTATGAGTCCAAACAAATCTCATTATTTTTGTGATTGGGATAATCCTGGTGGGATCTGGTGATGTGGACTATATCTTGGATTTAATCAGTTCTTCTGATGTCATTTCTCAGATAAAAACAGGACCTGCAGCAAGACAGAGCTTTCAGAAATGCAGAGGTAAATGGTCGACATTATCAACAGAACTTTAAGCCTTTGTCTTCTGTTTCTAACTGTTGTCGTGCAGTATGGATTTTTGTCTTTTACTTATGAACACTGATATTATCAGAGTCATGTTCATTATAAGACTTGAAGTTGAGCGTAACAGATGACCGTTATTTGTATTTTTAATGCACTTTTAAACAACATTTAACTGGTTTGTCTATGTTTTCTAGCAGGAAGAATCTGCAAACCTTTTGTCAAAGTGGAAGATTGCAGCAAGTAAGAAGAAACTAATTCAAAGAGGCTTTATGTTTTTCTGTTAAAAGAATAATCACGTAGTTTGTTGCATGTGCTCTATTTTTCTCAAGACATTATCGTCCAATATATTTGTCAATGCCAAATATGCCAGAGTTGAATCGGAACACAGTCCCCCCTGCTACCCCCTTCTACTTAAATGAGAAAGGAACTCCAGGAAAGAAACACAGGTATGTTTTCATTTGATAGAACCTGTATTAATGTGTTTTAGTGTTATCAAATCATTAGCACAAGTATTTAATTTATAACATCAAGTGGTACCATCTCTTCTTTTGTTTTAAGAAATGGCAATCCCTCCAGCAACGATGGAAAAGCACCCGATCGTAAGAAATTTAAAGACAGACAAAAGGCAGGATTCTGTGAATGTTGCTTGACCAAATATGAAAACTTGGCAAAGGTACGTCAGAAATCTTCAAACTACGCATTAATAATTTACCGGAGTCTTTTTAGCTCTTACTCTGACGTGAATACGAGGCCGTTACACAACTTGTGTTTTCTTATTCTGTTCGTTCTTCTGTCCTCCAGCATCTAAAAAGTGAAAGTCACAAGGATTTCTCCAAAAGTGACAACTACAGAGTGGTCGACAAACTGATTTCAGACATGCCATTCAGTTTTCTCAACCATAAAACCGACACGAAAAGGTAAATATTTTACATATAAAACATACATACATGCAATAAATGATGTTAAGACTTAACTGAAATATCTATGGATGTTCAAACAAGTAAGTAAGTAATGGTTATTTGTAAAGTAAGAGCTGATTCCATTAAGGGGTCCTTTCGCATGTTAATTCTTTCTGCCCCCCTCCCACACACACACTCCTAGCACAGCGTAATTGCAAAGTCATGAAAACTGAAGCCCCACCCCCTCTATAGAGCGTTCTCTGTACTTCGACAAATATGGAAATTAAGGAAAGTCTACAAACCACTGATGAAATGCAGTTTTGTTTCCTGGCAGGTCACCCAGGCAAAGAATAGTGCTACAGTCATGACAAAGAAACGTTATTGACATTAATGAAATCAAATGTTTTTAGGGGGAAATGAAAAGTGCTATATAAATAAAAATGACTTGCTTACTTACTTACTTCAACATAATTTTATATTTATGCATATAGTTATGACCTCAAATTACAGGATAATGTGTTCTCTCTGTTTGCTTCCCTATAGACCAAAGTGCAGCGTTACTCCTGCTCTGATGATCACCAGACTAAAGCAGGGAGTTGATGTCGATGCAAGGAAACATCGGATGTCAAACGACTGCCCGCAAGTTTCTGTCGATCGCTCTGTTCCTCCATCGGGTTCATCTCACAGAGAACAGGACAAGAGGACTCTTCCATGGTCGAATTCCAAATGTTATAAACGCAATCGGCTGCAAAATCTCAAGCAAAACTCTTTGAAATGCGCTCAAACTTCGAATGAGATTACCTCCCAAAAGATGGAAATTCCACCCACTGGAGTTACCAGTGCATCTTCCAGTTTTGTTCAGTCGGACACATTTGGAGAAATATCGAACATTTCCACCTCGCGCTTGCACGACAGTAAATTAGTAACTCGTGAGGCAGAGTTGAAAGAGACCGAGTCTTCTCCAGAACAGATGGGACACGCTTCACCCAAGAAAACACTGGGTCACTCGGACGAAGGAAGGACGCCAACTAGCTCTCCAGCTCAAAAACTTCAGAGAAAGGTTCAACCTGCTCGGACCAAGAGACGGAAAGAGACGCCCTTTGTCGGACATAAACGTTTGAGGTCAAGTGTCGACCCTATACGGCGCCTTTGGGAGATTTTTCAGTCAAGCGATGACACGGATATGGACTTCACGGGATTTGAGGGATGAACGAGCCTAAAGAGAAATGTGATTTTTTTTGGGTACTTGGTGATGTACTTGTTCTTGAGTATATAACTGGGTCTACTGTTGAGGTATCTGGATATGGAATGATGTATTTCCTTTAGTAAGGTCACATTACTATTCAGCATTCATTACCATGATCTGTCCATAGTTTGTTTATTTGAAAATAACAAAAACATAACTGGATAAAATGACTCTTGCCAATGGATGACGGCGACTCCACTGCATCAACCCTGCAGTAAACTACCAGCATATAAACATGTTGATTTCCATTAGGATGGAGCCGTCTGGATGCTACGTACACCTGATTACAACATGGCTCAGGAGGGAGAGTGGTCCTATAGTGCTCTTTAAGTGTTCTTGGGCACAACACGGAACCTTTTAATTGCTCTTTGTGCCTGCACATGGCAAAGTGGAACAGATTTTATTTGCAGCAGACTATAGCTATTCTGTTCATTTTAAACATTTTAAACGTTTGAAACATTTGTGCCTGTTTATGCCATTAAAATGACAAATGTACCTCACAAAAATTATGGATCTTTTTATTTATTTTGATAAATGCTAGCCCATTTAACTGATCATGTTTGTGGAAATTCGGTAGTTTTAATTCATACAGGTATGTCAACTCTAGTATGAGAGAGAGAGCAAGTTTAGCCAACATTTCAGGAGGATTCTGTTACAATGAACTTTGATTTTTTTTCTTTTAAATAAACCATGGCTAAGAAAAGGAAAGTGAAATAAGAAGGTGTCTAGAGGCCTTACAGTCTCTGGGGTTGTGTACAGTGACATGCAAAAGGTTGAGACCAACCTTGTAAAATGTCTGTTGGTGTGGTTTCTGCTATATTTTCTCTATTGGGAATTTGCAGTAATGCACAAGGTCGATGAAAAAAAAATAGTGTAAACTTTAAATTAAGACAATCTGTTTTTCAATTTGTATTTGAAATACAAACTGGTTTGAAAAAAAGGTTGCACAATGTTTGATGTTACCAGTTGTTTAGCAACATTAGCACCATGAAGCTAAACTAGATTCACTGTGTGCTAACTGCAATCAGTAGTTTCTGTTGCTTTTATTTATTTATTTTTTAACTATAATTTTGTGATGCACAAGTAAATGGAACAATAGTGTGACTTTAAAATAAAGTAATCTGCCTCTCAAATAAAAAAAACTTGGTTAGAAAAAAAATGGGAAGATGTTTGATGTGACTTGTCATTTAGCAAAATTAGCACTATATAGCTAAATTCGTTTCATTGTATGAAAAGCTAACTGCTGCAAACTACAAACTATATTTTACCGCTTTTTGTTTTTTTAAACTGTTTTGGTTATTGGAAATAATGCAGTAATGAACAAGGTTAGTAGAACAGTAGTATGACTTAAATTCAAATCTGTATCGGAAATAAAAAAGATTAATTAAAAAGCCAAATTAGCATCACTGTATGCTAACTACAAACTGTAGTTTTTACCTCTTTTAAACTCTATTTTGATTATTTGAAATGATACAATAATGAACAAGGTAAGTAGAACACTTATTACTTTAAAATGAAAATCAAATCTTTATCTGAAATGAAAAAACAATGTACAAGGTTTCATGTCATTTGGCAACGGTAGCATTACGTAGCTAAACTAGCATCACTGTATGCTAACCACAAACTAGTTTTTACCTCTTTTAAACTTTATTTTGATGATTGGAAATGATGCAGTAATGCACAAGGTAAGCAGACTAGCAGTATGACTTTTAAATAAAAATTATATGTCTCTGAAATTAAAAAAAAGAGTACACAATGTTGGATCTCATTTAGCAACATTAGCATTATGAAGCTAAACTAGCTTTACTGTATGCTAACTACAACCTGTATTTTTTACTGCTTTTTGTTTTTTTAAACTCTATTTTCATTATTGGATATGATGCAGTAATGAACGAGGTAAGTAGTAAACTAGACTTTTAAAAACAATCTGTATCTGAAATGAAAAAAGATTGTAAAACGTTTTGTGACATTCAGCAATGCTAGCATTACGAAGCTAAACTAGCATCACCTTATGCTAACTACAATCTTTAGTTTTTACCGCTTTTAAGCGTTATTATTGGAAATTATCCAGTGATGCACAAGGAGTTGTCTTCAAATTATATAAAAAATAATTAGTGTAGGGAATTTATGTGAAACGCCAATTTGTGGGGGAAATTTAATTTGATATTGGTAACATGATAAGTGGTAGAAAACGTGTCGCCCGCCATGGACCCGGATCTTCCCTCCACCCGTCTCATATTTATGCATTAGGCGTCTCTGCAGTGAGAGCTGCTGGATATTGATGTGTTCCAGGGGAGGTGTGCCCACATCTCTCTCTCCTCCTCCACCTCCTCTTCCTCCACCACCTCCTCCTCCTCCTCGCGGCTGTTGATCCGCGGGTGCGCTCAGACGCTCTCGGGCGTTCACACTCGTAGGGATCCCCGATGGCCTCCACCCACCGGGACTGCGTTGACCAGACCTCCAAGCTTCCCTAGCACAGGCGGGACTGTAGGAAAGAAACAAAAAAAAAAACGCTGGACTACCGCATTGTTTCATAATTTCCCGAGTGGAGGAAGGTGTTGACGATGATGCTGCCGCCGCCGCGATGGTGGATTTCCCTTTTGTGCGTCTGTGGATGGATGCGCGTCGGTCACCAGAGCGGCTTCAACCCCCGAAATGGTAATATTTTTTTAAAATCTCTGTAGATAAACAGGCCTTTTCTTTGTATCAGCACCATCTCTCACCAGCGAGGCGATACATCTCGTGCGATTGGTGTTTTGGAAAAAGAAAAACAACATTTTTTTTCATTTATTTTTTTATTTTTATCAATTACCACTGACTGATAATGGATCATGTTGTCTGTGTTCCAGCAGCGAGCTGGAAGGATCTCCGGGATGAAAGCAGGTCGGTGGGGAAGGAGGACACGGTTCCTCTCCGGCTCCTCTACAGCAGACACAACCACAGCCAGATCAGCCAGGATGAGCTCAGCACCAGGGTGAAGGGAAGCTCGGCGTCCACACAGGTAAACAACAAGGTGATTTCCTTACAGCAGCCATTGTTTGTGTAGAGTCTGCGTCTCTCTCATCCGAGGCGACAATTAGACAAGATTGTTGAACCTGCTATTTGTGTCAGGGAGGGACGTGTTACAAGCGCAGCAGAAAAGTGGCGATGATTTAAGTAATTAAATGGGAAATTATCTGAGAAAAATACGCTGGGTCTAAACAGTAAGAAAGAAATAATTGTTTAATTGATAGTGACACCAAGAAATTACTTAACCTCTTACTCTGACATGACTGTATTTACGTGGCCCCTAATATAGACAACAATACTTATAGGAAATCATTTTATTTTGTATTTATTATTGTACAATATTACATATGCTGTATGAATACTTTACCCCTTTTATTCTTTGTCCATTTTGTGAATAGTTCTTGCCCCTTAAATTAATTTAAATAAATAATGATATATTTAGAAAAATATAAATGTATGTTCTATACGTTTCGAAAAGTTGTAGGTTTATACATATTTTATTGGCATATTTAGGTTGATTTTATGTTGATATTTCATTCTATTCTATTTAATTGCTTTGTGTTTTTAATTTTATTTCATCGTATTTGCGCACCTTGTCAGTATATAACGTGGACCCTGAGGAAATGTATTATTATTAATATGTAAATATTATGAAGATTATTATGAATAGTCTAATTATAGGAGGATTTTGAAATAATATGTGGACAATAAGGGACTCTTTCTGAGAGAAAGATTTACATTTTGTGCCAAAACGTGGAAGAAAATATTTGTAAATGTGCAAGTGACAAGATTTTTTTGCGTCAATGCTTCTGTGACGCCACAATCTAGAATGTTGTTCTATTTCTAAAAAAGTATATATTAAATAAAGCACTTCAAGCATTAGGGTACTATATTTGATCGTACCATGCTAAATAAACCTTTGAGTGCTTTTACTCAATATCCGCACTGCTGGATGCATTCAGACGATCATCAGCAGGTCATTTGGTCGATACCCACCCGGGGTAATTAATAATTTAGTCTTAACTTCCTCGCCTGTCCAGCTGGAGTTGCTGTCCTTGCACCTGCCTCACTGGCCGGCTCATATCTGATGTCACAGCAGTGTTTCTCTGAATGAAAAGATGTTCAGTGAGTGTCCAGCTGACTCGAGTGTTACCGGATCACATATCACTTTCTTCAGCCAATGGGATTGAAGCAAGTAATGCAAGGTTTCTCTGATTATTTACAAATCAGCCTTAATATGATGGAGAAACTGTTATTTACTCCGGTGAACTTCAAAAAAGGTTTTTTGAATATTTTTTTGTTATTTTGCTTCCTGTTTATTTAGATATGCTCAATATATTTGATACATTTGTAAATATTTTCTATTAAGTGGTGAAAAAAGATTGTTATAAGAGCTTGTTTGAGAAATAGTCAAAGGTATATCAACGTTTGAGTTCATTAAGCATTACATATAAATTATAAGCAACACAAAATGGCAAACAAAAGAAATACATTTTAAAAAATATAATGATACAGATGAGTAAAATACATCATCAGTAAAATACATGATGGGTCAATAATTGAACAAGAATGTTGAGCTGTCAGAAATGTATATTTTGATCTACAGTTTCAGGATTTTTCATGAGAATTAGACTCATGGAGATGAAGGAAAAAAACCGTTCTATTATAACCTTTCGTAGCAGTTGACGCGGCTCGCAGAGAAGAGAAAAAACCACCACATTCACCTGCCTTGGGTTCATTATGAATTAGCTCAGATGGTAATACACGTGAAAGCGGATAATAAACGTATGATTTTAAATAAACGACACGACTACAATCAATTGCTGCACACGTTTAACTAAATAAACATTATGTGAATACATTTGAAGTCATTTGAACTCAAACTATAAATGTTTAGCACTGAAAGTAATAAAATGTCAAACAAAATCTCTTCTGAGTGACATAAGTGGATTAAAAACTCAAAAGCATTTTCTCAATGTGCTGTTTTGTTTGTGTAATGGTGATGAAGGAGAGGACAGCCTGTTCCCGGGAGCTTCAAAAGCTCCCAAAGGGCTTTTGAGTGTGAACTATCATGGATCTAATTCAATGTATAAGGAGAACATGGAGTGGTGTGGAAGAGTGAACTCAAAACTGGAGTTGAACTGCATCACTACCTGACTCATATTTATATATAAACATTTTTCTTATGCTAGTCTTCTATCTCTATTGCTTTGTTTTGCTTCACATTATAGTCTAATTTAATCAAAAGACAATAAAATCCGACTCAGTCAAGCCTCGTTTGAGTTGAGTTGAGTTGAGTTCAAACAATGAGTCAATAAAGCATTGTGCAATCTTGTGTTTTTTCACTTGTGCAGCTTTGGCGGGCGTCGTTTAGTCGGTGCCCAGAAAGTACAGAGGGCTACAGATGGTAACAAGCATGGAGGTGTTAAACCTTTGTCTCTCTTGCACCTCAGACTGTGCACAGACCTGATTTGTAAACACACGAGCAGGAACCATCTGTCATTGAATTATTATTTACCGCAGCGTGATCGCTTCCCGATCTATAAATAAAACGTGTACACAACTATCCACTTATAAATATATATACTTTTATAAAACAATATTTTGAGCCAGGTCAAAACAATTGATGTATTATTTCTATTAAATACATTTGTAGAGTTAAATCAAAGAAACAGTAATATTTTGCTTTGTTATGATACTATTGCCAAAGTGATGAAGCGAATATATTTCCAGGCAGATAATTATTATATTTTAATTTGTGTTTTAAGCTAACATACACAAACAAAACACCTGTATAGCCAGCTATTTGTTCAAATATATATGAGGATGCATTTAATAAGAGATCCACAGATCAGGTTTTAGAATTAGTAGAAGAAAAGTAACACATAAATAAATAAATAAGTAGACATGCCCTAAAGTAAATATCAAGTAAATGTTAAATCCCTGATTTACCTAGTTGAACAAAAACTCCCTTTAGTCCAATAATTAATGTAAGATAAAATTATGTTGTACTCATTTTTAACTGCCTGAATTGAATATTTAAATCAGAAAAAATGGTTGTGTTCTACATCTAAGAGTGCAATGGAATCATATTATGCTAAAGATAACTTAATTTAGTCTTGAATTTATTATACATATATCAATATATATATATATATATATATATATAGAACGATAATTGCTGTTAAATTCAAATGAGCTGCATCAATATTGATGAATAAAAGTAAACTATCAATGTTTTTTTTTTTGTTTGTACTTGAGTCTCAGGAGTGCTGATGTCATCAGAAGAAATTTAGTACCATTATTATCTGTTTTTAGATCAGTAGCCTAAAAACAAACCTGTCGTAAAGTTCTGAAAATGCGTGACAGGTAGGATGTTATAAATAGACGGATGTTTTCTATTTCTGTCTGAATGAGTTCGGCAACGTGTTGTTTGGCTGGAAAAAAACAAACTGAAGAGTGCGATGTTATGCAGGAGTGCGGAGGTTGGTCTACAGTCATGAGTGGAAAGTCGGCATTGCTGTAACTGGAAATCAATGTAAGATGAGTCAGTGGAGGGGGGTGTGGTGGGGGGGGGTCTCTTCTGATTATTGGCCTGAGTCAGATCTGCTTTCATTAAACACGATTGCTGGAAACTCATTCCATCGTGGCGTGGAAAGGAATCACCCCTTCAGACGCCGGCATCTCATCCTGCCACATATATGCATCGAGCCGACACACGCGCTCACACAATAGACTCCCCGGCCTCAGGAGACTCCCAGCTCGAAGGTCATCGTTGGGTGAGCCGGGGGGGGGGGGGGGGGGGGCACCTTCTCAAACAAAAAACACAGACCCTCCTCCATCATGTGTCCGGTATATTGAAGGTAGCCTCCAGCCCCGGCACTGAGGGGTGAGGGGTGTCGATCCCTATTTTATAGGAGCAGATGTTTCCCTTTTTTTTTTCTTCCAATAATCAGTTTTACCTTGTGTTGTGGTAATTGCCATTACAACCATGAATATCTTTAGTACATTTGAATTCACTGGAAGTGAAAGAGGAAACAGCTTGATGACTTAATGCAAACAGTCTTTGTCTAACCGTCGATAAATGAGTAATCAAAGTCATCCATCAGTGAAGATAGGCTCCTGCATGCATGCCATTATGTACTCACGCGTGCATGTGGAATCGACTTCTGAATGTCTCATTATTGGCATTATTTCAACAAATCTCTCAATATTTATTCTATATTTAAATGTCTGCTTGTAAATAAAAATCTTCTCCGTCTGTGCAGGGGAACCATGTGGCTCAGGCCAGTTTTCAAGTCGACGCTTTTGGCAGAAAACTCATCTTGGACGTGGAGTTAAACCAGTAAGTATCAACTTCCCTTTGACCAAAAAAATCGTCCAAACTGCACGACTGCAATATTTACGCTAATAGAGTCCGTTGTAGGATTGAACAAAAGTGTGTACTTTTTGCAGCAGGTCACTTATGTGATTTAGAGGTTCCATCATAATGGGAAGTGATTTACGGTAAGGGCTGCAGCGCTGCCCTGTCAGACACTTGTATTGATCACTGGCCTGCTGATGGAAACTGAGCAAATAGCTCTGCTTACTTCCCTCTCTGGTTGCCACTTATGCTCTTCCAACAGCTCCTCCTCCTGACTCGGCCAATGTGCGGTCAACATTCCTGTCCAGACCCCAAATTGTGCATTAAGATTCGTACAATATTTAGCCGGACTTTATCTCACTTATGTTATGACTTTTCTTTATAATGATTTACTTTTAATTAACTATGTCTGGTGTCATCAACCTGTATTGTACTGCGGATGTCAGCATTATATTCATGACCCGACCTTAAGTTAAAAAAGTTTATATAATAATGTATGATTGAACCTTATTTATAAAGAATACACTTCTTGAGTGTTTTTTCTGCAACAAAACTGTCAGATATTTATTGTATTTTACTGAATTTCACTATTATTGAAACTTTGGGGGTAAACTTGAACAAAACAAGAATCTGGATAGGGCAAAAATCACATGCTAATCCAATTTTTTTCCAAATAAAACAGTCAATTATATAAATATTTTTTTGTTTCTATGCGGCCCAGAACAAATGGCTCATGGGTTTAAACAATTATTGATTTTAATAGTTATTTATCTTATATTATGTTATGTTGTTAATTTTAAACCAATCACTTTGACCCAAAGACAACCCAAGGGATACCACAAACACATTTTTCTTGGGGCCTAGATAACACAAAGGTTAATAAAAATTAACAAAATAACATAATAATAAGACTAATAACATCAAAACAAGTAATTGTTTAAATGAGTGGCTCCAACTAAAACGTATACTTTAAATCAAACATGTGTATTATTTTAACAAAAAGAGAGAAAATTATATTTAAATATGTGTTCTTTTGTATTGAAGGTATTCAAATATTTTCTCGTACACAAAATATGACTCACTAAATACATCTCTGTCGTGCTCATGATGTGAGGCTCGTGATCTCATTGTTTGGTCATCCATTGCTCACACGTTCTGTCTACATGGACACAAATGTGTACGAGAGCTTCGATGAAAGCATGTTGTCGTCATCCTTGTGAGAAGATGATTATTCTCCTCACAGCATTTCCACAGTGGTTCACAGCCTCCATGGAAAGGAAACACTCGAGCGAGGGCGAGTTAGCAGCAAAGCAACGCTGCCACGTGAATGGAAATAAGAAAGTTGTGTGACTGGAATACGCTTTTGCACTGACCAGGAAATGGCTTTAATTCACATATATTCATCATCAAGTGAGGGACATTGAAGTGAGGCACTAGTGTCTTTGCTTTGAGACGCTATTTTGGCTCAGTATTCTTCTCAATAATAAGTGTAAACGTCTCATGTGAGAACTAAAACTGATAAGGTGGTCACAAGAAAGTGAGGTTTTCCTCCAGGCCACATGAAACAGACACATGAAAACAGGATATGATAAGGTTTGATGCTGAAGTAAACCATTTGTTTCTGATCAAATCAGTTGGAGCAGGATCACTGCAACATAAACACAGAAGTGATCAATGTTTTTCTCATCACAGTTAAGTTAAAACAAAGTTTTCCAATCCTTTAACTACTGTTTTTTTCTCTCTCAATAAAGAGGACGAGCGTCGCGTGTTAGTTTTCATGCTCTAGGTGTTGGTAATGGACAAAACAGATTGTATTATTAGATCATCTAATCTGTGTCAATATGATGGTTTATGGTTCAGTCTCTGTCCCAGTTACACATCCCTCATGAGAACAGATTTCCTGTTATGGCACCCCAGATTCTCCTCTCAGAGACACTTCACTGTGAAGTGATCTGCTGACTGACAGCCACGCTGAGGACTTGTATGCAGAGAGGAAAAAAAGTTTTTGTAGTTGAATAGATGAGAATATTTGCTTTGTTCCAACTTTCCAGTTATTCTCCTTCAAGCTGGTGATTGTTTTTACCACATTAGGGATGAACTCTCTTGTCTCTGAAACGAGAGAGGATTTTGCTGCGTCATCTACTATACTATACTATCTATTATAATAAATATTATACATAAAGGGTTCTATCAGGCTTTTACGCATCATGTGACCCCAAGTTAATGGACTTAACCTTCAGGGGAGCTTGTGACTTTCAGTGCCATGACTGTTGCCGTGCAGTATAGGGCTTGTATAGCGTTTATCCACATTAATAATAGATAATGAAAATGCAGTATGTTGCTTTGATATATAGTTACGTATTGGTACATAAGGGAGGTGAATGTGATGTACTTGACTTAGCCTGGGATTGTTTGTGCAGTGAAATCAGAATCCTCTCTTTAAAGTAGAATCAGCTTCAGACAAGAATATGCTTATTACGATTAATTCTTCTTTAAAAAGGATAATGTCTGTATTTTTGAGCCACCCTTTTTTCTATGTGAAATTATCGCCCAGAGATATCCCACTGTAAACCCGTGTATAATGAATGTATTCTTTTCACTTGGATGGTGTTTGCATTGTGTCAGGATGATGCTGGCTTGACCTTGGCCGAGGTCACCATATTCAATAACCCTTGTTATTGGCAACGACCTCTCTGGCTTCCAGAAATACAAATGAAGGTCGTTCACCGTGACCCAAAGGCAAAACACAAACACATATGTTTTCGGGCCAGCGGTCATCTTTACTCTCAGATAACGCAAGGGTTAAGAAGCTCTTAAGTACTACGATATTCTTGGAATGCTCATAAGACCATGGCGACAATTAAACAAACTGATCTAGACTACACATAAAATACATCATAATAAAGAACCCAGTGGAATTTCACAGATATCAATGAAATGGATGTCAAGAACTCAGAGAGGCTCCACCTGCTACTCTATATAAAGTCTGTGTGCTCTGTTTGTGACTTATGCTCTGATGAAGAGGTGGGTTATCGATTTGACTGGCATCGATTTATTCAGTTTCAGCACCACAGCAGTAAGACAGCTCCCACTAAGAGCTTCTTACGAAGCTTCGAGGGCTTGATCTTAATGATCTCCTAAGAGTGCTCCTTCTTAGCCAAACCCTTTTAAGAGCCTTCTTACGTCCTTAAGAAGGATCGAATCGGGGGGGAACCAAGCCTTTGTGTGTTCCAGAACCAGCCATCCCGCTGGTTCCATAATCCTCTCGTCTTTTTGGTCAAATCATCCCACGACAACTCAAGATATTTGCACTTCCTAGAAGTGAAGAAAGAATAAATGCTACAAAATTAATATTATTTTCGCTTTTTTAAAGATAAGTCAATGTTTCAATGAAAGCATACTCCAATCCTCTGCCTCCATCACTACATTGGATCGAGTCGCCCGTCTGAAGTGTGGCGATGAGGAAATAAGGCATGGGGGGTAGAGAATGATTCTGGGATTTCTATTCGCCCCTGTGGCCTTTGTCTGCCTCATATTACTCAACCGGCTTGCTGCAATTTACCATTCATGGGACACGAGGCAGCGTAAAATGTGCACAGGATTGGGGGTTGCCTCTTTCTGATGGTACACCCCCCACACACACATGCACTGGAACCTCGGCGAAACACACCCTTGATTACTCTGTGTTCGGCCCTGTCTCCGCCCCTCCCACCTGCTCATGCTGAATAATAGATGCTGCTGTAAGATTTAAAGAGGAGTGCGTGTGCGGTATGGGTTTCGTGTCTTGTCCATTGCTCGGATAAAAAAAAAGATGGAGGCAATGTTTTACCACATGCTAGAATAGAAGCAAACTCTGTATCTTATATAACTAAAACAGTATCAGCATTTGCTACAATGTATTCCAAACATCTTTAAAGTCTGCATGAATATTCCATGAAACAAAACAAATGTGCGTCGGAAGGTTGTACCTCTGCATCCTTTTCCTAAAATGAGCTGGGATCTGTTCCCAGACTCTCTGGTCGCTGTTTAAAATAGACAGTTGAGGAAGAATAACGCCTGAATAAATCCTGTGCCTTGTCAAGTGCCAAGCGCCTCTCTCCCTCGTCCTCACTTTTTGGAATCACAAACCAAAAACACAGTCACAGAAACCAAAGATGAAATAAACATGAACCCTAGTGTTGCGGTGCATTCATGTGTACGCAACCTTATCGTGAATCCTAAATAAATATAATTTAATTTAAGGAGAAAGATTTACTTTAAGGGGAATAAAATCAACAATGTTGATTGAATTATGGGAATGTCTTATGGGTGAACAACAGTAAGGTTTCTTGAAACGGGATATGTAATGATTTTAAGGAAGAGAAAAATACAATAGAAAATAATCTCCTTGAGGGGGACTGCATTTGTCAGATTTTATATTGTAGAAGAAAAATCTATAAATCATTTTTATTCTTGACAAATAAGTTACAAGTCACAGAAGTGTCTAGTTGCCGCCATGTATCCATGGTGCAAAGAAAATGTTACACAAGAGGTCAAACATGTATTTCAACTAAAGCTGTTGCAGTGCATTATGGGAATGTGTAGTATGTCTCTAGAGTGATCTAAGTGATGACAGTTTATTCTTTTTTTATTTACATATTAGTGATAAAAAAGGAGCAAACTCGATCACATGTTTGTAATGCAAATAAACAAGGTTAGAGATATTAAAATGATGATATCAAAATGTTGCTTCACGGTTAATTGTGGTTGAGATGTTACTGTTTCTGTCGGTGTTTGTTTTGGTCTCTTGTTCTGCCTCTTTTCATGTTTTTTCCCCCCCTGTGATTGGTTACGTTTTTTTTTTATTGTTTTTCTGATATATTTGATTTGCACTTAAGTTCGACTGCCCAATGACCACATATTAGTCCATTGTGCAGTCCGAACTTTTTGTATTTTATTTGTGTTTATATTAATATACATGTATATTAAATAGTTACATTTAAATTTGTACTATAAAAAGATCAAAATACCTTGTTTATTATCTTTTTTTATATTTCAAAATAATAAAATGTTGTCCTTTTCTTCTTTATATCTGTGAAATAATGATCATTTTCGATTATGTTTTCTGTTCAACAAAACTATATGGACCTGAGAAAAAGGTTTTCAAAGCCTCTGACTACCAGGTGTGTCACTTAAATGCACCTTCCTGCATCCTGTGTGATTTCCTTTATTTGTGAATAGCACTTTTGTGAAAGAAGGTGGATCCACCGGGAGTCCACAGTTACATAACCTCGCGTGTTAAAAAATAAACCGCTCTCGCATCGGATAGCACCGGATGCGTCTTCATCGTGTTGGCGACAGTGACGAATGATCACGGTTATCATTTTCTACTACACGTCAAGTCAGCTTTCATGCAGACGACTTGTTTATGCTGATGAGGCAGGTCAATTACAAGCCATACAAAATGCATTATTCATCTCGGTGTTGTGGCGGTAGAGGTGGTGGTAGGGGGGGTGGAGCAGAAGGGTTGGTGATATAACAGTGGCGTCTATCCACCTGCATGTGCTCCACGAATTTGCCGAGCAAATATCCCACGGCTCAGCAGTTTGATGAATGTTAGGCACGAGTGTCTGTTCTAATGCCGCCACGTGCGTTATTGTGCGAGCGAAGAAATAGCTTCGCTCGCCGCGCTCTCTCTCCTCCCGGTTGTTTTTGTTGTGGTGTCGGGCCTCAGGTGCAGAGCGAGCACAAGAGTGTCATCTCAATTAGAGGTAACAAGAATGGATTGATGCAGAATCACAGAAAATAAAGGATACGAGCTTTAAATGAGGGAATTAAGAAGACATGGTGAACAAAAGACTTTTTTCGCTTCAGCCTCCCGTTGACGCTAAATAGAGTGGAGATGGAGGTTTTGACATCATCTAGAGGTGCTGAATGGCTCTATTTAGTCTGTATTTGTAGCTTTTTTTCCAGCTTTTCTTATTACTTCTTATTCATCTTTTATCCTTTTGTCTAATATGTTTTCTGAAGTGCACAGATTACTTTCTTTTTTAAAAGTGTTAGACATATTTTCCCTTTGATAAATTCCTCATGAATATCGGTAAAGTCCTTGTTTGATTTCTAGTCAATCTTGACGTAATTACTTCATATCATATGGTTACGACTCATCTTTCATCACTAAAAAAAACCTAAATATTTGGGATTTGATCACATCTTAATGTGGGAAATTACAGATTTTAAGGCTTTCCAGAAATTTAAGTAATTATTTAACACGTTGGTATTTTCCATACAGTGACCCTTTTTTTTAAATAATTTTTAAATGTCTAAAAGAAATACGCCTTACGGCTCTTTAAAAAACCAAAGCAAGAAATGACATAATCTCCATACTACAAATACATAAAATGTAATGAACTAGTGTGATAGTCTGTCTGTCTATACATCAGAAAGGACATACTGTTGTGTATTGTTACAGAACAATAGTGCATTTGGCCTTACGTTCCTGACATATATTGTGATATTGAAAAAGAATGACATGACAAGGTGTGTCTGGTTAAGTATGATCTTAAATGTATTTGTCAGATGAAAAACTACTTAGTTGTAATAGTGATCACATGTTTAAAGCAACCACAAAAACCTGAACTATAATAACATGGTTAAACTACAATCAAAACTAATTCAACTTCTACAATAAACTACAATACTTCAACTGTTATTACAGTTATTACATTATTTATTATCTACAGTCATTACAAACATTACATTTTAACAATTATAAAAAACGTGTTGTTAGGTCACACATCGTTTAGAATATTGTAACAGTTTATTTTCGTGTCTAAACAAGAAGGAGCTGTCTCGCCTGCAGTTAATACAAAACTCTGCAGCGAGAATTCTGAGCTGCTCTAGTAGAAGAACTCACATTTCCCTTGATTCTTAAAACTCTTCCCTGGCTGCCATTTTCTTTCAGGATCAATTTTTGAAATTCTGGTTCTTACTTTCAGATCTATTCATGGTCAGGCTCCTCCTTACATCAGTGATCTGATCCAGCCTTACACCCCAGCTCGGGCTCTGAGGTCTGTGGATCAGAATCTACTTATGGTTCTTGAACACGCGGACCAGAGGAGAGAAATCCTTCCAGACTGTTGCTCCTAAGCTTTGGAACGATCTTCCTCTCCCTCTGTGTTTGATGGAGCTACTGACTCTTTCAAGAAACATCTTAAGACATTGTTATTTGTGCTTTTCCCTGATTTTCTGTGACTCCTGTGTTTGTCTTATGTGTCTCGGCGCTTTGTGACCCTGGTCTAGAAGTTCGCTTTACAAATAACCTTTACTTTACTCACATTCATCGAATGTTAGTAGTTTAAATACTACTCTGAATACCTCTGTACCTAAACATTGTATTAGTTGTTATCACTCTTTGCACAGCTTTGACTTTGTGACTTTGGTCATCGTATTTGACCGTCGCCGTCCATTAGCCTTGAACCGTGAAAGACACGGTGCACCCATGTGTGAAGGTACACGTGCGCTCACATGCACATGGAGTCACACACACTCACATGTATGTGATTTAACTCTCTCCCATGTCCCATCGCGGCGTCGTTTATCATCCAGGCCATGTCTCCCTCGCTGCCACCTGACAATGATACAAGCCAACTCCGCTCATGTCCTCCTCGTCCACCTCCGTCCCTGTCACTCCTCCTCTGTTCCAAGGTCTGCAATTTATTGCACAGAGGCGTGATCTGATTTACCGCAGACCTAATGAGAAAAACCCAGAGCAGTTTGTGTGTATGGGTGAGAAAGTGAGACGGCGTGAAAGAAAGGAGGTTAATAAAGAAAGAGTTAAGAAGCAGGACATAGAGAAGAGTGAGGATGTGTCCTTCATTCACCCTTGAGTGTCTGTAGGTGGATGGAGGTATAGCCAGAGGTTCTTTGAGTGGGTTTACATGAGTCTGGCAACCTGGGGGAATAGAAAAATCACCTGATTTATTGTTGTTTTATATGTGTTTTTCTATAGTCAATGATAATATATCGGAAATACTTTTAGATCAGATGTGAGAGGAACTTTTGTGAAGTAGTTTCAAACTAAAACAAAACTATACTGCGAGCAGAAGAAACATGTACTTATCTACAAAGCCTTAAATTAAAAACAAAAAAATCGAAATAAGATTTTAAATTTGATGATATGCTAAAAGAAGGCTATTTTGAAATCTCAATCTATTAACTGATGAAAAACTGCCCCTCTAATAACTTCCTTTTGAACTATTTTTCAACTCCACTTACACAGTTTATAGGAAAACATTAGTTCAGTATTAGTAGTTAGAGTCTTGTTTTGTTAACCCTTGTGTTATCTCAGGGTCAAGGTGACCCGGTGGCCTAAAAAAACCCAAATGTGTTTGTGGTATCCCTTGTGTTGTCTCTGGGTCAAGGTGAACGACCTCCACCGCTGCGTATGTATTCCTGGAAGCCAGAGACAATACAAGGGATACAAAAAACACATTTTTCATCCAGCCACCAGGTCACCTTGACCCTGAGATAACACAAGGGTTAGAAAGAATTCTGGCTTTCAATCCAAGTATGGCTCAGTTAAGAAGACACGTAAACGTCTCTCTATATTTAACAAATGAGTTTTCAGACCACTGGGGTCATTAGGACTCTCCGGGGAGCAGCGTGTCTCTTTCTAAATGTCACATCTATCAAATCAATATTCACCGGGACATTTCAGTCGTGATCCCGGCACAACTGCCATCTCACTGATGGTTTCATGCTTCGTCATTTCTTCCCCTCTTCTCTCATTACCATTTCTACCTCCCCCCCTCCATCTCCCTCTTCACATTTATCCCTCTGTAAAAACCGTCTCATCGCTTCAGAGGATTAGAACAAACAAAGAGAGGAGCAGGTTACTCTAGTCAAAAAGAGGACTTTGTTCTAAGCAGGAAAAGACTAAAAGGTTTTTTTTTGTCGTTGCTCTCGTTCTCTCCATCATGGCGTCTGATAATCTCGTCATTTCCCTCGGGGACTAACAATTTAACGCGTAATCTGTAGCAAAATCGTGACCAGCAAAGTTTAAATTTACACATAATCCAATTAAAGGTGCAACCTGCTTTAAATGAATAATAAAAACTGTCTACTTGTGTCTTATGGTAGACACGTGGCTGTACACAAAAAAACGTTATCGGTTTTCACCGTATCGGATTGACTACTTGGTCAGGAGTAATTGTACTTTTTTTATATATATTTATTTTGGACATAAATAGGTTTCGTTCTATAGTTTCAAATGGCTTATGTTTTTGACCAATTTATATATGTAAGTTTAAGTGATGAAATTAAGTAAATATTTTGGGACACCTGGTAATTAAATATCTTTGCATCAACCTTTTAAAAATGTATAGCAGTCATAATTCTTTACTCTACAAAATACATCCACACAATGATGGCAGTGCAGATTCCTGCTAAGGTTCAAAGAGATGCCATGAACTGTGCACTGTGGTGGAACCAAAGTGTGTATTTTAAATGGACATAAAATAAGCATTTTCAACATAAGACAAAATTGAACTTAGAGAGACATACTAATAAAAACAAGGAGACAATTCTGATATCCAAAACAAACATGGTTGTCAACACACTCACAGAACACACTTATAAAATAGAAAATGTTGGTACACAAAACACACATGGTGGTCAAGACCCACTCACAGAACACACTAAAAATAATAATATACAAAATGTTGGAACACAAAACATGTGTGGGGGTCAACATACATTTACAGAACACAATAATAAAATGCAAAATGTTGGTACACACTTACAGAAAAAGTCTGAACACAGAAATAATAATAAAAAATAGATATATCCATGGTGGTCAAAACACGTGGTTTTCTACACACTAATGAAATACAAAATGTTGGAACCAAAAACACACATGGTGGTCAACACCCACTCACAGAACCTAATAATAATAATATACAAAACGTGGGAACACAAAACACGTGTGGTGATCAACACACGTTCACAGAACACCATAAGATGAACAAAATGTTAGTGGCCAAATGTTGGTCAACAGTCTGAACACAAAAAAATATCAAAATGTCCATTGTGGTCAAAACACACCCACAGAAAAAATGTATTAATACACTTAAGGTACAAATGATCAGGGTGGGTTGATGTGTAACACAATTTTGGAACTATTGTTCCATTTTTACTGGAGAAGCATGGAAAGAAGTCCCGAAAATAAAAGAATGAAACGCCAACCCCTTCAGCATCTTAGCTATACCACCAAGTTGTAATCAGTTAAATTGAGTTGGAGGAACAATCTTTCCTGGACTACCTCATTCAGCCAAACAACTATGAATAGCGATTGATAAAATTGCTGAGCTAATACATTGTGAATGTCACAGTATTTGAGTTGGAGGGCCAGATGAGAGTAGGGAAGATAATACTATCCAGAGAGTAATTTCTGTATGTCGTTGAATCTTGTTTTATTGCAGCGGTAAACACAGAAAGTGGAAAATCAAGAATTCTGTTGGCGTGGTTATTAAATAATTGAACACAGATTAAATCCTGTTGATGTAATTCCCTCGCCTGAAACCGTGCTGCTTATCCTTGTTTATAGGAAGCGGTGTTTACCAACCACCATGCTGGTGTCATTGATAC
Organism: Callionymus lyra; assembly: GCF_982586985.1. NCBI lineage: Eukaryota > Metazoa > Chordata > Actinopteri > Syngnathiformes > Callionymidae > Callionymus > Callionymus lyra. The sequence goes on from NC_141834.1 coordinate 12,269,344, forward strand.
AGATGTGCTGGCTCTTTTAGAACCCACCACAGATCCTGCTGCTGAATAATGCAGCAGTGTTGAATCCATTCGCCCTGGGATGCTGCGTTTTATAGCAACTCCGCGGGACACGACTGTATTTGATCGATAGCTTGCTCGGATTTTGACAATTTATTCTCCGGTTCTTGTTGGAGTCCCAGTATTCTCTGGGTAGTAAAAAGCAGTGGAATGGCATTTCTGATAAGTGATTGGAGGGACAATGAATTGTAGCCTGGAGACGTTTAATGAGGCCTCAGTGGGAGGAATAGTCGTGGTTTGTATTGGGGGGGGTGCAAGCAGGTGAGAGCAGCTGCTGCTTCCACAAAAGAGACCCACCACCCCCCCAATGTTCCCCTTCTTCCATTTTCACATCTTTATTTTTACCATGCTTCTTGTTGTATTTCCGCACCCCCTTATGCTTCTAGCGCTTTTTGGCTATTGACTGTTTTTGGTGAACACCTCACTTTATTCTGGTTCCCTGATGCATCACTTTATTTTGTGTTTTGCTTCCCATATTGCAGAGAGTGAAACATTTCAAGATCTAATCAATGACACAAGCACTTGTGGTGCCTTTGTTGGCTATGCAGTATTGAAGTGCACAGCTTGAGTTTCTGTTGTAGAAGAAAAAAACTAGAAGACGTTTCAAAATCTAACCACTCCTGTCGACCGAGGCCAATTTCGCTTTCATAACACACATTAGAGAGGCTGCTGGGAAATCTCTGCATGATTCATCGTATGTGATTGAACATCGTATCATCACTCTTACAGACACATGAGCAGAAAATGTTATAGTATAGAGTTATATTATACATATAGTGTCAGCTATTATAAAACGAGTGCTTTTGAATTATTTAGATGTAGTATATCTGTTTGCAAGTTTCCTTTTCAAAACATGTTGGTCTTTTTGTGCTTGAGTTGTTGGGTTGAAGAAAATAGTCACACCCTGATGTGTTAACCCGACTTACAGCCCTTTTTTATAGACCAGATATTTTATTTTTTTTTATTTTTTGGCCCAGCAGGTGGAACCTAAAGGTTGCAGCATCGCTAATACAGCAGAACTTTAAGAACTAGAGCTGCAGTTGTTCATGTCCGTTCAAAACAACTTTATAAACTACTTTATAAATCTCTTTTTTTTGTATATCAATCTTTTGATCTGCTACAATCTTGAATTTAAATGAAGAAATGTTTAGTTGAATTCCCTTTTACAGCACAAATAGTTCAACAATTCATATATTTTCTTTTACTTCCATGTAAAATGAGAGAAGAACCAATTTGGTATGTTTTTTTGTGGTTAACGCAATACTTTATTGCTCTTTGAAATGTGAAAGATTTCAGCGTTGCAGCACTAATGAAATAATAAATAATGTAAACAAAAACAAATGTAAAAAATGGTGTTTTACAAACTAATCCAATCTGAAATACCTTTTAATGTTGAATGTTAATACTCATACTTACTATATGTTTATACGCTAAATATAAGTTTGGACACATCAAGTCGAAGTGTTTTGTTTAGTTATAACAACATTGATTTTACTTTCTTGCCAGTGGTTCTGAACTACAAATATGCTGAGCCTTTTTAATGCATGGTAGGATTCTATATAAAGATATACATTTTGATTTCAATTAAAAACTAACTTGGTTTAGATTTACATTCAATGCATTATTTTCAGAAAGAAAAGACATTTTCTCCTATTCACTCAGATCACCGTGTTGTTGTTTGTGTGTTACTTGTGTTTGATTAAAGAGGGCAGACACTGATATGATTCATATCTGAACAGCTCTTCTCCATATCACAAGCTCCATCTCCAGCTGAAGTGAAGCTTGTCGAGCCACTTTTGAAAGAGTGACGGCTGGAGGCTGGCTCATAAACAGATGTTGCTGCGGCAACAGAACTCAGAAGCCGTACTTCAGTGTACGAAGGGAAACATGCTTGTTTACGAGGAAAACCAAAGAGCTGAGCTCATGTGTGAAAGATACAAAAACAAAAACAACCGCTGAACGTGCCACTTTGTTCTCAATGATGGCGATCAAAGAAAGTGGAGTTAACCTACATTTGCAGTTTTGCATATACAGGAAAATAGCTGTAAAATTTCACGTGAGTCTGTTTTAGAGTGTTTGCATGGCCACAGGGGGGGGACACTGAGAACAGCATGAGCCAGGGCTGAGTTTGCGTCTTTGTCTGTCAGATAAATTATTTAAATCCCATAACAATTAAAGCTGAAATCTGTTATCAGCGTCATCCATTTGAAGCCCGCGTGCGCGTCCTGTTGCCTCAGTAGGCTTTTTAGTTCCACGGATGAGGGGGGGGGAGTCCCAGTGTGGCACTGGATAAGATCACAAGCTGTGAATCTTAAACACACATCCCAGCAGAACAAAGGCTAACAACACGAGCGCGACCTTATGCACCCGTGCACACGTTCCAACGTCTTTATCGCTGAATTTATTTCCAGATCAGTTCAGTCTACGATGGTTCCTGCTTTATTCACTGATTTATTCTCTTACTGTCTATCTCAATGTATTGTGACAAGCTGCAGTCAGGACCCACAAATCTCATTTGCCATCGCTTATTACCGCACCCACGTTACTTATGGTGCAAAACCGTGAACTCCCATGATGCTTTTCTACACACTGCTCTATTTAGTGACTGCTGTTTGGCTGCTACAATACTGTATTTCAATTATATGTCTATATTGCTATGGCAAAGTTATTTGTTCTGTGTTAGCTGGGCGGCAAAGCGCCATGGGAGCTGTTCAGGCAACCGTTTCTGAGAGGATGCAATGTTGAGTTTTGAAGTTCAAATAAACGTTGCTGATTCAAACAAGTTAAAAATGTAACAGTCACTAATTCAATGATTTTGTTTAATGCGTTGGGGTTTAGAACGTCTCGCCCGCAACGAATAAGACTATACTATTTGGGTGTTTGCAGGGTGGCTGGTGTTCTACATGTAATGTTTTTATCGTATGATGGGTCTATCACACCTCTAGATAATGTTCCCTTTTATGTCACCCCTGACAGTCAATCTCCTCATCTTTCCATTTGATCTCTTCTTTCTCAGCATGTTTTTTATTGCCATGGCCGACTACCCATTAGTCCAAGGAGTGTCTTTCCTGTGTGCCCATGTGTGTGTGTGTGTGTCTGCAAGCTGATGTCAGGGCTTTTATTTTTCGTCTCAGCAAAGAGAAAAGCCCGGAACCTTAAATCAAGTCTTTATGGATGTCTGCAACTTATCTTAGCATGTTTTTATAATGTGCATTGTTTTTAAAAAAAAATCACTTACTTGACAAAGAAATAATGGCGGAGGAAGCGTAACTATTTTTTTTGAAACGCGCACACTGATGCGTGTGTGTTTACTATAGCTCGTTCATCTTAGTCTGAGATTGCTGTGTGTTCCTCCACTGGGATTCTTGGGTCCAGCTCTGCTGATGAAGCACACTTATTTTCTCTTGTTTATTCCTTTTTTCTTCTTCCTCCTGACTGTGTCTGAGTGTTTCTAGTTCCACTGCTTCTTTCCCTCCCCGCTGACCTTCATTGGTCCTTCGCTAATACAGACACAGACACACAGAGACAGAATTTTCTCGGAGCCTTGATTTGTCTAATTGTGTTTGCGAGCTGGAAATAGCCTCGTCTCTCCACGCCGGACATTAGTAATTCAGCTCGTAATGCTTAGACCAGCAGGGACCAAATACTGCGGTGATTGTTTTGGGAATGAATAAGAAAACAATTTCACAAAATTTACCCTTTTTTTTTGTCTCTCCACAGTGACCTGCTGTCTTCTGGATACACAGAGAAACATGTTACTGAAAAAGGAAAGACGGTTGTCACCAATGTAAGTTGACTATACTTTACTACTAGTTTTTCAAATAACCCAGTGTTTATTTAATGAATAAAAATGAGAGATATTCTCTTTAAGAGTTTATTTCATTTGGATTTGAAATCAAAAAAGCTTAAACTCTCCAATAAATACATACATTTACGAAGGGACAGTTAGTAAACACAAACTGAAATTCAAAGGTTTTACTCTTGTGGTATCTCTGGGTCAAGGTGACCCGGAGGCCCAAAAAAACAAATGTGCAATGGTGGAGTTCTTTCACCTTGACGCAGAGGCAACATAAGGGATACCACAAACACATTTGTTTGCGGGCATCCGGGTCACCTTGACCCAGAGATAACACATGTGTCACGATCCGAGAGTGCAGAAGACCCAGAAGCTGAAGCGGTCAATAAATCCACGGAGGGAAAATTCAAAAACAGTCTTGATTAATCCAAAACGGTCCGTAAAAGGAAAAGAGAACAAAAACAAAACAGGAACACGGGACGGAGGCAGGGCACGGCTGGAAATCGGGGTCTCATCGGGAACTAAAACAAAAGACAAAAAGGACTCACGTGAGCAAGTAAAAGCGCTGACAATGTCAGAAGTATTCCGCAGGATATTCAAAGTTCAGATCCAAGGCGCGGAGCGAGAATGAAGGGAAAGCCAACCTGGTCTGGAGACGCAATACTCTGTGGAGGTTTTCCAGGTAGAGACGCTCCATTTCAATGGGAAGAACCCGCCACTCAATCATTCCCAGCCGCGCGCCTGCCATTGTCTGTCAAGGAAAGCACACGACACGTAAAAGCGGAAAACCACCTTCAAAACAAAACAGGATGAACATAAACATGACAACAAGGGTTAATACAATTACAGTATCCTCTCCACACTTTGCTGTTACTGGCCTTTGATTTGACTATTAGCTTAAAGCTAGTTACATCAAAGGACACCATGACTGATATAGAAAAATACAGACGTACAGATTTGAAATTTGAGATATAAATATATCAATAAAGAGACAATACAACAGGGTTGTCTAAGGGGACAACGTTTAAAAATGAGTGTAGTCGCAGGTCAAACCAAATGTATTCAACAGTCTCTAACATCAGAGTCGAATGTGAAAAATATCTTTGTTCTTCAAAGATTGCTTATTAATATTGTTCTCAATATCAACATACATTTAAGGTCATCTAGGCTTTTTAAAACATTTAAAAAACGAGCTGTAAGATATTTATCAATGGCTCTTATATTTACCAAGTCAAATGGTTCTTTGATTTAAACATATATTGTCAAGATAAAAAGTTAATGTGTTTCAGCATTTATACGTATTAATGTTTATGAAAACCCCATGAGAAATAGTCGACATTTAAAAAGAACAAGAATATGAAAAAATATTACAAGTATTCAGTGCCTCATACTGAGAGCTGGATGAATAAGCCAGGATAAATGTCACCACAACCCGTTTTAATGAAAGAAAAGGGACGTGTCTCTTCAACGGTGGCTGCTGGGAGGGAATTCTAATCTGTGACGAGCTCTCTGCTCCTCGTGGAGGTCAGCCAGAGTTGTAACTGATGCTGGAGCCCGAGTGCTTTATTGGGTCCTCAAGCTTTACGTCACGGGTCACCTCGGACACGGAGGACATTTACAGAGAGATGGAGATGGTAATGGATGAAGCTGAGGCAGTTTTAGAATGTATAAGAAATCATGTGTATAACTGGCAGCAAGACTTGTAATTGTTATGTGTTCAATTCTAAGTAATATTCTCAACAATTGATCATGATAACTTCACCTCTGTAAGCTTTCCTACATGTGTGATAAAATATTACAAGTCATCTTAGAGTGAGAACAGAGCACTCGGTTTGTTTTCTTTCTCCAGCTAGAAGTGGAGCAGAAGCCCGAGAGTGACGGGCACAGGAGAGTTGTTAAGATAGTGTAGCACTTCACCTCGTATAAATAGCTTCCACTCGCCCCCTGACCTCTTGATTTCCTCATTTACTGCCTGCTCTTATCGGCTCTAAAACTTACTACCTTCTTAAGTACTTCAGGATTCAAGTCCTTCACCTTCAAAACATCATTATTACATTTTTTGATTATATTTCTTCACCAAAATTGCTAAAAACATAAATAAAGTTGTTGTTTTTACAGAAGAAATTCTAATTTGATGGATTTCTTTCCCCATTTTTCCTATAGTCTGTAGTCTTTACTTAGTTATTTTAACTAAGAAAAAAGGGGTGAATTCGACCCAAAACACTATTATAAGATTACAATTATTTACTTGTATTATAACTCTAGAGGTGGCCATTTAAATTAAATGTACAGTATATGAGAAATGATTATTAGATTACATGCTTGATTAAAAACACTCAAAATCACTCAATTTCCATCAAGAACATTTACCAGGTTGTATTGCACACCTACAAAAAAACACACTCAATTGTGGGGAAAGATTAAAAAAATTAAAAATGGATACTACAAATGCTGACACTTAATTTTTAATTTCTAAATTGCAATTTCTAAAGGGGTTAAAATCTTCTAGATTTGTTTTTCTGAGACAGTGGTAATTTGGGGTAATTATTATATGGTTGTTTTGAGAGATTTTTATCCAAACTGATTTTCACTAAATGATATATCTTAAACAGACATTGTAAACAGGTGACGCTTAAATCTAATCCAAATGTTACAGCTGCTACTTCACATGGTGTTTTTCTTTACAGTAGAGCATAACTGTGAACTCATGACGAACCTTGTCTGCAACTCCAATAAACTAGAGCTTCTTTTTGCTTTTGCTTCTCAGATTGCATGAATCAGGACTTTTTTTTATTTACTAACCTATATATAACTTTCAGATAAAACATAATTAGCACTAATATATGATGGATTTGGAAAGAGGAGGCCTTATAGAGGACTGGAAGTAGGACATTTTGGTGCACATCATCAGACGTGAGCCAAAATTGATCCTCGGATAAAAGCTGTCTTTCCTCGGGGACTCCTGTTTCCTGTCTAATGGCTGTTAGGCGGCAAGCAATGGACCAGGAAGAGAAGCCTGCTGAGCACTTAGACACTTAGACAGCATTCACAACTATAGAAAATAAATGCGTGGTTAGACTTTCAGATCCATACACACTCAGACTCCTGTTCTTCTTTTCCTAGCACCGGCAGAATTAGTGTAACACATTGATGCAGATAACATCATAATGTTACATGTAACACTTGAGTCTTTGTAAGAGTGTGTGTTTCTGTTTCCATCACAGGGAGGCGAGCACTGCTACTATCAGGGGAAGGTCCGAGACATCCCTCACTCCTTCGTGGCTCTTTCAACCTGCCATGGACTCCAGTGAGTACATTGTTTTTGCTGACCTTGGCTTTTTTTTGATAGTCATCAATTAAAATGTATCTAAACAAAAACAAAATCAGGCAAAACACCATGTAGTATGGAACCAGAAAAGCACTTAAGATTGCCCATTATTAATATAACTTTTTTAGCATTTGAAATATCTTTGTGATCAATGAAGTTGATATGACAGCAGGGGGCAGCATTGTAATGTAATCCTACAACACAAAGTAGGTTACAAAAAAGCTGTTTGAGTACATCGTCATTTGAAAAGCCATATTTATAATAACAATTTTGAGTGTTGAAGAATTACAAATATAACGTTGTAGCATCAAACACAGAGCGATTATAACCAAGTTGGCTATTCAACTTACTAAAAAAGTTTTTTCTTGTAGTTAATATGTTGTTTTTTAAAATCTGGAAATCTAAACGGAACCAGAAATTGCACTTATCTTGACCGTTATTTTTACATGTTAATACTTTTCTATTCATAACTTGAAGTGTTTTGCTTGAGTGTGCTTTACCTTGAGAGCCACGTGCTTTTAAAAACAGTGATCTCTCTATTAAAGCAGAGTTGTAGAATAGATTTATAATTAACCCTCATTTCTAAGTGGATGTTTAAATTAACGTTATTATAATAATATAAAGTGTGTTCATCACAATAACTTTCATTTAGTTCTAAGGTTGTTAAACATTTGAAAGATTATTGTACTTTATGGACCTTCCTAGCGCAGAGCAGCGCATAAGAAGTTAAGACCGGAAAATGTAGTAATGTCGATTTATGCTTCTCGAAGGAGAGTTATTCCGATATGCTGACTCGGGTATTTCCCGTAATAAGCCTCCTGCTCTTACATGGAATTCCGTCAAGTCTTCACTGACACACAAACAAGCATGTATGAAGCACAAGTAAAAAATTATAATTAAATTGAAGACATTTCTTATCCAATTGAGTTTCACTTTTCATGTGTAGAAGGTCACATGATGTCTTCACGGTACTAACCGTCAGACATTGAGTGTTCTGTACCTGAAACACGGGACCCTCAAGATAAGGGCAGAACATTCATATTCCGATGATAGATTGTCTGCTGCGGCTCAGTCCGGCACCCTTCTGACTTTACAGTTCGACCCGTCCAATCTCCTAAAAGCTTCAGATAAAGTTAATTAACGGACTATGTTCAGCCGGGTGGGTAAGGACACGTGAGCAGGAAGACACATGGAGGCTCTCAAAATGTCAGTGAGACCTTCAACGAGAGGAGAATGACTAACACTCAAGGAAAAGTTTCGTGTTTTAAGTTTGTGTGCTGGGGGAGTTTTCTGTTTGCTGCGTGGGTGTGTTTTTGCCGTTTTATTATTTCTTTAAAAGGTTGCTCTCCTCTTCTCCGGAATACACAAGTCATTTCAGCTTTGAAAGTGTCAATAAATATGCGTTTTTATTTATTTATTTTTTAAGGGTAAAAGCTTTGGAAACATTTAACATAATGGGAAAAAAGTTTAAAACGCGTTATTAGGTTTTTAGGCTTTTCCTTGATTTTCTGGAACTCCTCTTGTGTTCTCAGTTTTATCTTGACCTTTAAAGTATATACTTTATTGAGTATTGTTTTGATTGTTTAAGCGCTTTGTGACCCTGGTCTGGAAAAGCGCTATACAAATAAAAATGACTTACTTCCTTACTTACTTATTAACAAACAGAACATTCATTTTAGAAGCCTTTATAATGTTTATCCTTTAAGCATGATTTTGGTTTTCAAAGACTTCTTTTATGTAAATATTATATACAGACTTTTGGTCAAAACACAACTATAATAAGGTAAACAACAGTTATGCCTGGTCAGAAAAAATCATGCGGTACAATCTTGCACTACAACGTGTCATAGAATCAGAGAAACCTTAGATATTTTGTTGTAAAAGATGCAACATTTTTGTTTTTGCCGGTATGGGTGTGAAATGGGTTTTACATTTTGAAATTGCCAAACCTATATTTTGCTGTGTTTTCTGATTTACAATTTTACCCTGTAGATACCAGTTTTGCTGTGTTCAAAGAGCAGTGCAACTTTTTTCTTTCCATGTCCCTGCACACTGATTCAATTCCACATTGTTTAGATTCTTTTTTCAATTAAGATGAAATGGTCTGTTTTTGTGCTCCAGTGTTGATTTTCCGTGCTCTCTGTTCTCTCTCCTCAAGTGGCATGTTTTTCGATGGCAATCACACCTACATGATTGAACCTGGAGGAGCAGGAAGCAGCAACGTAAGTAATCATCAAGTACTTGCCTCTCCTTTTACATCCCACTGCCTCTCAGCCCTTTTCAATCTTGCACGGGAACATCTGCCGAGGCATTTTTGTGGTGATAATGAGTGGGAGAGCCGAATTATAAGATTGGTACGGGGGTCAGCTATTGTCTGGAGAGGATCATACGACAAAGCGAGCATCACTTACAGATCTCACACGGCTAATGAACACTGAGTGCGGCGCACAGGTCTCAGGACGGTTCGGGGGGAAAAAGCCATTGGCCAATTACATGGTGACAATGACAAACGAAAGATGGAAGACATTGTGATCGTGAGAGGACAAGAGACTAAGTGTGTGTGTGTGTGTGTGTGTGTGTGTGTGTGTGTGTGTGTGTGTGTGTGTGTGTGTGGGGGTGTGTGTGTGTGTGTGTGTGTGTGTGTGTGTGTGTGTGTGTGTGTGTGTGTGTGTGTGTGTGTGTGTGTGTGTGTGTGTGTGTGTGTGTGTGTGTGTGTGTGTGTGTGTGTGTGAGATCCTCTCCACTCTAATTAAAACGCCCGGCGTAACTTTGTTGCTCCGGTGCTAATCAAAGAGCCGACGACTTTAGACAGGATGACTGATAGCGGCAACTTCCAATTGTGTTTGCGGGCAGGGAGGTTGTTGATGCAGTCTACAACTTCACAAGAGTGGACTTGATTGGCCTGAAGGGCAAGACAAACTTTATTTTTGTGCATTTTTTTTTTCTGAGAATCTTTTCCATTTGCAGTCCTTAGTTCGAGCTTTAATTTCAACACACACGCCTCTGTTATTGTGTACTTTTTTCTTGAGCAATACTTTAGTTCCTAATTGCTGATTGATATTTTTTTAATATAAATAAAAATACGATTTATTGTGATACTGTGGAACAACAATATATTTGTAGTATTGTCGAGTACTTGAATTTACAGACCACATGATTACATGACTCTTGACGAAGTCATAACTGCTTTCATTTGTTTTGAAAGCAAAAAATGTCCAAACATCAGCTTTAAAAGCTGCTGGAGTCGACTGTATCCTCTCATCCTCAGTCATCGCCGGGATTGTTCATATAATTAGGCCGTAATTACTGCTAGCAACCGACACAAAAATGATCAAACGCTGTGAATATTTTGTGTTTTTACATTAAATATGATTTAAAGGGCAAGAAGGAAAATCAACATTTATTGCCATATGGTATTTTTAACAAAATATATTGTGATATTTAAGTGTATTGATTTATTTTCTCTTACACATTTAATTGAAGTATCTATTTCCCTCTGTGATAATTGGTATATCGTTGCCGTTACTTTGCTGTTTTCCACGTGTGTTTTGTCATAAATCAAAACAGTAGCATAGAATCGAGCAGCACTGTTGAATCATAAGAGGAGATTTAACAGTTTTCTCCGCTGCTGTGCTGCTGAGAAGTCAGCCATGCTTGTCAAGTTGTCAGCTCTTAGCGCAGGAGGTCCAAGTCTATACGCAAAGGTCCGCTCCACCTGTCAGTCCGTGACTAGATAGTCTAGACTAGCTTGTAGATCAGTGTCAGCACCCCCCCCCCCCCCCCCAGCCAAGAGCAGAGTCGTCTACAACAGAATGTCATATGTTTCTGCTAATGTGGTGCTAACTATGGCTGTTTCGGACAAATTCAAAATAAGCATCATAGCAGGAGTCTTTTGCTAGTCAGTGTGACTTCTTGCTACCACATGGTAAATCCATCTGTCCTTCTTTCGACTGTAGTGGAAAAAGTTGTGTGGGGGAAAAGTGAAGCAGATCCTGAACAAGCTCATTTGTGGACACGGACTAAAGGGAATATTCCAATATGCTCTTTTAACATCGTAGAAACAGGGATGCAGAGAGAACACAATCTGAAAGCGGGTAAGAACACAGTGTTCTCTACCTCTGAGCTGGACATGTGATGTAAGACACTTTATTTGCAAATATCAGCTGTAGAGGAAAAGTTGAAAAACACATAGACCCTCTAGAGTCTAGATTCATTTCGTCGAGTGCACAGGAGGCAGCAAAAGCTTCACATCCTCCGAGTAGAGGATGTTTTCATGGTGAAGCAGCTGTGAGGGGAGGGGGGGGGGGGGTTCTAACGGTGGCTGATGCGGAGCAGGTGTCTGTTGAGGGAAGACATGTCTGGAATCAATGTCAGTCCGATTCTTGTTAGTAATCCATGGAGAGTTCTGAGACTAGAATCAATATTACGTCGCAATTGTGAAACGTTGGATGAGCGGGTCTTCCTGACTAGTACTGCTTGTAATTACTGTGAAGAAAAATTACTTTTACATGATATAATAACAATATTATAAATGTTTATTTAAAGGATTTATTTGGGAGATAATAGTATTTTTGTAATGGTATTTGACTTTGGAAAGCAATGCATGCCTATATACAGTATGTGTGTATGTATTATAAATACATTAAATCTAGCTCTAACATATCACTTTTAAATAAACTGAAACAAGAAATGTTCACATGCATTTATTCTATTTGTCATCTTTAAATAAATATATATATATATGTATATATATAGTGTGGAATCATCTAGGGTTGTCTTTGAGACCTGTTCTGAAGGTGAACAAAGGAATTCAAGCATGAGGGGGCGGGGAGTTATAAATGAAGAGTGCGATCATTGGGGGTTGTTGGGTTGGCAGTCGTGGGTGGGATGTTGGGGGGGTTGTGGTGAGGTGGACATGGATTTTTTTTTTTCCAAGCTGAAAATAAATACACTGAAGTAAGACAAGGGCCTCAAAGTTAGAAGTCAAAGTGATAGAAATTTCACAAATTCAGAGGTACCCAAAAAATGAAAAAGGTGACCCCTCCATCTTCTATATTCATAAGCGAGGCCGTCTGTCTGAGGCGTTGTCTCCGTTGGCAACAGAGGCCCCGCCCCCATCTCTTTGTGATACAACATATGAAAGCCATCTGTGTTTAGACCCTTAATCTTCATCACTGCGCACACCCTGCAGAGTCTATATGCTGTGTGTTTAAAACATATTGGCTGACTTGATATTAGTATGAAAGATGATGCTTGTATATTTAAAAACATGCATTTAAAATGAACTGCTGAGATTATAATGATTGTGTCTTTAATAATAATAATAATATAAGTCATGCTATTATTTAATACATTTATTATGAATTTGAAGTTCAGTTGAGACGTAAAGAACAGACAAAATTCTCTAAAACATTTGTAATTCCTTTTTTGGTTTGACAATAACCAAACATTCTATCAGCAGTTTACCATTACCGTTGTATATTCAAGATCTTTTTTATGTATAATTAGTACATTGCATATGTGTATATTACGTGCCAATACTTAAAGAAGTGTTAACTGAGGATAGTAAAGAGAAATGAATACAGGGTAGAAAAAAACATTTATTGACTTTGATACAGTCAATTCAATTACATATTTAACAATAAAAAAATTACTCAGTGCTCATTGTACAGTGTTAGTGATATATTGTTAACCTCAGTGTGATCTTGTTATATTAGAAGTTTAAGAATTATTCCCAGCCATCTGAGGAACCTGATCTATCTTAGACAGAAAACATAAATCCCTTCTTCACATGAAACAACAAAATTGTAACCTTCACAAAATTTGCAACATAAAAATGAACAACGTTATTAAGACAAACCTAAAAAGGTTAAATCAATTGGCACTTCCTTCACATAAAAAGTGAATTGTTAACAATAGCATCTGTTCTTCACAGGCAGTAACATAAATATTAGTGACGTCTCTAAACTATTAACCATTTACTCCGTGTTTTAGAAAACTAGTAAAAAGTGATGGATCTTTTGACACCTTTGCATTGTGGCACCAGTGTAAAGGTTTTCCTGCATACAAACAGCATTTGTAGTATTATGAACAGTTACTTTTTGAAAAAGGCTTGCTGGTGAAGAGTTTTGTTGTCATTTTGGCAGCAAGGATAAACACAATCAAGTCCATTAACTTCATGTTCCGATAATGAGTATAAAATCCTTCATTAGAATATTTACTGGACTGAACTCTTGACTTATTATGTTGTTAGTGTTTGATCATTAAGGCTATTTTAGTGTCATAAGAAAGCTTGCCTTGTTCCATGTCCATCACTGAGTCAGAACAGGGATGTCAATTTCTATAGCGGACATCCGTGAGCGACCCGAGTAGCGATGTCCCACGTGGCTGGATGCATACCCCTGCGAGGGGGCATAGCTTTGAGAAGGTGCGTAGCTCTGTGACGGTGCGTAGCTCTGCGAGTGTGTGTAACTCTGTGAGGGTGCGTAGCTTTGTGAGTGTGTGTAGCTCTGTGACGGTGCGTAGCTTTGAGAGGGAGCATAGCTGTAAGCCTGCCCCCCACCGACTTCTGAGCCATACCCGTCCGGAGCCGAGATCTGAGACATGTAGACCTGTTGTGGCGCAGCGACAGCCACGCTCTGGGCATGTCCCTGTGAAGACACATACTGCTGGGCATCGATCACCGTTGGAGGATAGGTCTGTGGAGGGAAGGGCTGTGGACCATACACCGGTGAAGGAGGGAATCCATTGGCAGTAAGAGGTTGTGTGGAGACGGAGTTCGTCATGGGGGTCAGTGGCAGCCAGAAGGGGGAAGGCAGCTTCTTACACATGCAGTACCACATGAACATCAGCAGGGCCGCCAGCATCAGCCCCCCAGAGCAGCCGATAGACACGTAGACGGCAAAACCATCAGAGAAAAGGTTGGCATATCTGATGTTCATCTCCTTGGTGCGGTACAGGAACCACACCGAGGGTGCCATGGGTAAAGCTCCGCCCAGAAACAAGAACATCCCAGCCACCAGGTGACAGCCGGCACTGTTTACCAAGAACCTGGTGGTTTTAATGTCTGGTTCTGGTTTGTCAGAGCAACAGCATGTTTTACACATGCCTGCCATAGAAAGAAGCAAAGCTAGAGTACCGAACATCATTCCACCGGGCAGGCAGAACTGAAGAAGCCTCAGATCAAGCTGATCCACTTTGGAGTACCACTGGAAAACAAAGATTATATATATAATATTTAAAAACAACAAATCTACAACATTCAAGAATGGTGTTCAATTTTACCTCTGAATCGTATAAGTAACACCCAGAAAATCCGTCTTGCTTGACACATTTGGCCCACAGTCCGTCATACACGCTGACATTCTTGGCATTTCGGTTATAGGTGATCAGCCGTGTTACGCGCCATTGTGGGACCAGGGCCGCCACCGCGAGACCTCCCACACACAGCAATGCAATGATGAAGGAAAAGGCGTTGGTGGCGTGAATGTCCCGACACGACATTGTAGTAAAAAAAAAAAAAAAGGCCACAAGGCGTTCCTGTCAAGAAGTGTGGAGAAAAAAAAAACAAGAAACACAAATAGTTAGCTAAATTTGAATTCACTTCACATGCTCTCATTACCAATATAGAAACTGTGCCGTGGACTGACCTCGCTTGACAGACCGTCATGTATTTCTATTCACTACAGCTCACTACAGCGCACTTGACCCAATAACTGCAGTCTCTGTGAGACAATGCTCTCGTTTCATTGACATAGTGGCAACGACTGTGGGTGTCTAAGCTGAATGAGATAGACGAAGGCTCGAACAATACGCAATTGAATTAGACAGTTCAGGACTGAGATTAAGTACCTATGTGTACAGAAAAAGACAATAAATAAATCTAATATTTGTACAAGCCTCTCAAGCCTGTCATTTTAGTAACTACTGAGCCTGATGTCAGCAGCCCACAAACGTCATCGGACCCTCAACTTATTTTCTTCTATGGTCTGATATATATCAGCACAATATATCAATCTAACCAAAGTGAAATGTAAAAATAAATCAAGTACAGAATACCATGTTTGAATGAGGATTTAGCCCAAGCTTAGTTATATAATGTAATAGGAATAACTCAGGGATAATAACGTCTAAAGAACATTCCGTGTTAACATTAGCATCTTTTTCAGTTTGATATAGCTTTAACTTAACTCAGAAGGCACGAATGTGTGCATTGTATTTAATAATATCACTTTTAAATCGTTGCTTTTCTGATGACTTTTTAAAAAAGTATTTGTAGCCGTATGCTAAGCTAACATCAATGCAACCTGTTGAGTGTCGATTTAACGAATAAGAAAGCGATCAAAAAAGAGTCAAAGTTTCAGAAAAAGGTGTAAATTACCTTTTGAAAGACGTTAAGTTTGGTTTATGAAGGTGTTTTAGACATATTATCCGAGTTTTCGTCACGCCAACAGTTAGCATCCACTGTCGCGTCGCTGAGATACAGTAAACAGGCGGAGACCGGATGTAGTTGGAACGCGAATGTTTGTGCCCAGTGTGCTGTCTTGCAGGTGCTCGTTACTTACTGACGTTTTAGGTTTTGACGATGTTATGCTTGTTTTTAAAGTATATTTTACTGTTTTCCAACAGAGTCGTGGATATATAAAATACGCATTTAATATGTATTTTACTTGGTCAATGTATATGCTTTTGAACATATTAATTGTGCTCATGTAACAACGTTTTTTTTAATTGCCAATGCCAAATGTATGATTCATCTTGTGACTACTGATATTCTTTACTTAATCTGATCAATAGAACTCAAAATGCATTCACAATGCTTTGAATTTATAGGTAATAATATGGGTTTTTTGTCTTCAGGGTGATGTTCACCTGATATATAAATCTGGAAGACAAGATGGGCTTCATGACCTTTTAGGTGGTAAGCAATAAGCACTGATAACATATGTTATATCTCAATTTTTGTATGTAGTACTGTGCTTATACAGCTACTATCTAACTGCTGCTTGTGTTAAAATCCTAGGCGATTTTCCAGAATCACCTTTTCCCAGCCCACCATTCCCCGGATCAAAAGTTGTTCATAAAAGGAAAAAGAGACAGGTACGTCATCATTATTAGCAGGTGGTATAAATTGAAGCTGCTGACTTGACAATAATGTGCATGATGTTTACGTCAGCCTGAGACCGTTATTTTTGTTTACACTTCTGCTGATTTCACTGTTTCTCAACCACATGTTAAATTGCAAGTGAAGACAGAGAAGCCTTTCTTTTCCCCTCAACGATTTTTCTTCCTCTTCTGCCATTATTCAGTTTCATAAAATATTTACAAAGATAGGGCAGCTTTTAAATGTGTCTGACAGAAGACGTCTTGTCTCTTATTCTTATCTCTTAGCTGTCTGTCCTTTAGTCATGAGGTCTTAATCCCTGAACAAACATATTGTTTTTAAATCTATGTTTTCCACAGAAGATTGACAGTTTGTTTTTTTATTCTCTTCTCTACTTTAGACTCCACACACGTCAAGAGGTATAGAAGATGAGATCAAATATATTGAGCTGATGGTGATCAACGATCATTTGATGGTAAGAGCCATGAAATCACACTGGAGTTACTTATTTTAATATAATCACTAGTTATGTTTAAAGATTTAACATTGTTTGCCTCATCTTGATTTACTCTAATGCTAGATTTGTGTTAAACTCACTTACACTGGTATTGCTGTTCAAACATAATAATTATCTTCTTTCTTTTTACCACAAATATGCTAGTATTGTACAGTAAACAACCCTTTTCTCTCCTCTCCTTTCAGTATAAGAAGCATCGGCTTTCTGTTGGACACACAAATAACTATGCTAAGTCAGTGGTCAATATGGCTGACATGGTAAGTACTCTATCGATCAACTTCTTTCACAGTTACCATCTATGATTGCAAAACTATTCAACAAACACATTTTCTTAATTATAGCATTATTTCAAACAAGATCATGAGTTTTCAAACACGCTTTTGAGTCCTCTTTCCATTGTTTTATGTGTATCACATCTGTGTGCTCTACGGCTTAAAGCTGATGCAGATATAGATGCAGTGATTCCTTTTAGCCAATCGGCTCAGGGAGCTTGTGAATGGCCATGGTTTCCAAAATGATGCAGATGCGGTTTGAGATGGGCTCATTGATTTGCAAGCAGAGTTACATGTCCAATGTTCTTGCAACAGCTTCAAGGGCATCTAACCAGAGAATATTGTCTCAAAATATAATGTTGTATTACTGACAGGAATTCTCTGACTATTTTCTCATTTGGCTGCAAATATCACGCTAAAATAGGTTATTTTGCTTAATCGTCTAAATACTTCATTTAAATTACCCAGATTTTCAGGGAGCAGCTCAACACTCGCATTGTGCTGGTTGCCATGGAAACGTGGTCAGCAGACAACAAGTTCAACATTGATGACGATCCCATGGTGACACTGAAGGAGTTCATGAAGTACCGGAAAGATTTCATCAAAGAAAAATGCGATTCCGTGCACCTCTTTTCGTAAGTGAAGAAGTGTCACATTCTAAGCCTAACAAGAAGACAAATCTTTGTTTTAAAACTGACATTCCTTCATTATTATCAGAGGGAATCGGTTTCATAGCAGCTGGGGAGGGGCTTCATACATGGGTGGAGTCTGCTCACTAACCAAAGGAGGTGGAGTGAATGAGGTGCGTAACATTTTTGCAAACATCATGATTGTCAAAAATAAAAATTAAATCTCTTTGAATTCAACAGTATGGAAAAACCGACGAGATGGCCATCACCCTGGCTCAGTCTCTAGGGCAAAACATCGGCATATTCTCGGATAAGAAAAGAATCCTGAATGGTATTCTGATGCTCTTAACTCATTTCTCACTCGTACAAGCTCTTACGTTTTATCTATTTTGTTCTTCAGGGGAATGTAAGTGTGAAGATCGATGGTCAGGCTGCATCATGGATGACGTTGGGTAAGTTGAACCCATCCTCAAATTATGCTCTAAATATAGAATGTTCAAGGGTTAATTATTAATAATCAAATAGTAGTACATGAGTATAATTTACATCCCCTTCACCGTGTATATGCAATGTTGTTGTAGTTTCAGAATTCTCCAGTAGGGGTCAACCTTGGTTTATTTTCACACCGCCACCTGTTTAACTTTGAATTTAATCAGCCAAGCACTCTTGTTTGTCATGTCATTGTCCTTGTGAGTTAAAGTGATGTGTGTTCATCCGTTCCCTACGTGTGTCCTCGATCCCAAATGGGTCTCAGAAGGTGAGCAGACGCTTGATAGAACTTTGCTTGTTGAGGTTCAGAACCAGCTGGCTTCCTTTGGACGAAGGGTTGTCAGTCATCACAACCCTTTACCATCTCATCCGACAGCTCTCTAGCCTCCGCTTCTGTCCGAACCCCCCGAACGATTGAACAAATACAGTCAGGTGTTTTCGTTTATCATGCACTGGCTGTATTTGTTCACGGAGCACATGTAGGTCTTCTGTTTGGTCACCAGTCGATCAACTCCAATCAAGATTCCTTCTATTAATTTAATCCCCATCGACAAGTTTTCACTGTTTCTCGTACATTCTTTCATTCCGGTGAAACCTATTGATACAGTCTGCAATGCCATTCCCACCGTGGGCAAAAATAGTCCACATTTTTCCATGTCACTGGAGCCGCTTGTCCAGATCCTGCCAGATTTAGTTTCCATGGGATACCTTCTGAAATCCATATGAGGTCATTTGAGCTTGGATTTCTAGAGAAGCTAAATTGAGTCATTTCAGACACTTGTGATCAATGTGCAACCTCCAACCATGTCCATTGACAGAATCTTTTGACGTTTAAGCGTGAACACCCGTCTGACCTTGAGTTCCAATTTTACACAGGATGTGTGTGTGTACGAGTGAGACTCAAAGCAAACACTGACACCGGGTTGTACTTTTTGTTTATATAGTGCAGCAGTTACAGGATATTAATGATCATTTAACAACAGTATTGAATCCAAAGATACTTTCCGCACTAAGCATTGAATATTTTTGCAGTATATTATCAGAAGGTGGTGTTCAATCCTCACAGTAAATTACACACGACTCATGGATGTTGCATCACTTGCTGTGCTGCTGCTCATTCAAACCAAGGTTCATTCTTGAATAATGCAGTCAGCAGTTTATGCAATAATACATGTTTCAAATGACCGTTAGCCAAAAGTTAAGGACCACTCCTCGATAAAACAATACTTCCAGCATGAAATTTAAAATAGACTTGAATTGGGCTTCAGTTGGACAGACCAAAATACCCTTAACATCCTGAACAGCAAATTAAATATGAGATTAAGATTGGATTAAAAATTGAAGTATTTCCAATAATATCCTTTATCATTCTGAGGTGGGTTATACAAACATTTCTTTATTTTTTTATTTACAAATAACCTTGTCATCTGTATTTCTTGTGGTCCTTAACGTTTGGCTGTAGATCGATCATCTGTGTCGACTATAATTTGGTGGGTTCATAAAAACATCTTCACGTCCATCCAGCGTCACACAAACGTCCCAATATTCGTCACTAAATGTTTACACTAGGATTTTGTCAGGATCCCCTCCGAGCTGTAAGTATTCAACACGAACGGCCAATGTTTTTGGAAATAAGAATGAGCTCAATCTGCGTCTTTAGGGGGAAGTTTTGAATAATGCTGTTGTTGTTGTTGCCATAGTAACGGCATTAAGAACCTGGCTTGTGTTGCATAGCTTCTACCTGCCCAAGAGATTCTCCGACTGTAACGTGGAGGAGTATTATAACTTCCTCAACTCTGGCGGAGGAGCCTGCCTGTTCAACAAACCTCTGAAGGTACGTCACAAAGGAACTAAGACATTTATGGTAAAGTTTAAACTTGTTTATTTATGCATTTGTTTTTGTTCTGCCAGCTGTTGGATCCTACAGATTGCGGTAACGGCTTTGTGGAGCCTGGAGAGGAGTGTGACTGTGGGAGTCCAGCGGTGAGTTGATGAATACCTTTCCTTTGGCAGCTTAGATGTTGATATAAATACACTGTGTGTGTGCAGGAGTGTGCCAGAGAGGGAGACAACTGCTGTAAGAAGTGCACGCTGACTCAGGGATCCAAGTGCAGTGATGGACTCTGCTGTAACAACTGCCAGGTACGAACTCAGGCACGCTTGACATGGCTGGTTGAACACAGTGTCATATGAGGAGAATGGAGCAGAAAAATAAAATAATTACAGTTAGAAGGTAAATTTGACAAACTATATAATATGTGTGAATAAACATTACATTTATATTTTATTGAACAAATAATTAAAAAATAAAATATTTTTCTGTCTCTCGGTGGAGAATGCAGATTTTAATATGAACATCATGGCATTGATGGCATAAGAATAAATAGAATAAAATCACATGATCAAGTTTTTGTATATTTTTTATTTATTTATTGACATTGTTTCAAAAAATCACATTAATTACCTAATTTATATTTCTTTTATGTAGTATAGTTTACAATTACTTTTAATTTTAACTTTAAATCTCTGCAATAAGCGTTTGCTATAAAAGTTTGAAAAAACAACAACAATACTTTTAATGACGATTTAAAATAGTAAACGTTTTTTACTATTGTTATTAGTATCTTGTTCTTTCTACTTTTTGACCAGTTAAATAATACTTTAATGTCCACTTCTAGTAATATTTTTAGCCCAAAATGACACTTTTCTTTTGCATTGTTTGTCTCAAATTAACATATTAATGTCCTAGTTTTAAACTTCCCTACTAAATGTATTTAATATTGATATGGTTGTTATTTCATTATATTTTTTTAAATATTTTTTATTGAAAGAATATAATTTAGATTTTTCGATACAGTTAAGCTTTTCATGTGAATTATTTGTGATTATTGCATGAAATAATAAAACTCAAACAGTATGTATTTCTGTCTGCTACAGATGGAATTCATGGGTGTCGTGTGCAGAGATGCGGTTAATGACTGTGACATTCCTGAAAACTGTACCGGCAACTCCAGCCAGGTGATACAATAATGGGCAAATTTAACAAGTTGTGTATCTCCTCACTAGTGTCTAAGTGTTTTGTTTTGATGCCACAGTGTCCACCAAACGTGCATAAAATGGATGGTTACACATGCGAAAAAGACCAGGTGAGAGTCTGAATTATTAAAAACCATATCTTTGCTTTAAAGATTTATTTTTGAGTTGTTTTTTTCTCCTCTAGGGTCGCTGCTTTAACGGTCATTGCAAAACGAAAGACAGACAGTGCAAGTACCTCTGGGGGGAGAGTAAGTGTCGTTTTTTAATTAAATTAAAAAAAGATGAGGTCATAAAATTAAGGCTTATTTATTGATGTTTTCAGAGGCAACAGCAGCGGACAAGTTCTGTTATGAGAAGTTGAACATTGAGGGGACAGAGAAGGGAAACTGTGGGAAGGAAAGAGACACATGGATCCAGTGTAACAAGCAGTAAGCTGGAACTCTATGTCAGTTCAGTTTTTATTCTCCAGTTTGGGTTTTTACTAGCATCTGGCTGTCGCAGGGATGTCCACTGTGGATACCTTCTGTGCTCCAACATTTCCCCTGCTCCTCGTCTGGGAGAGCTCCAGGGAGGGATGACCTCCTTCTCGGTGGCCTGGCACAGTGCCTCCCTGGAATGCAGGTCAGTGCTCCAACTAAATATTTAGAAGATTATAAGAGGTGACATCAAGAAAAAAATAACTGTTTTTTTTCCCCCCTCCAGTGGAGCTCATGTGCTGATCGACGGCGACACTGATCTGGGCTACGTGGAGGACGGAACCGCCTGCGGCACAGACCGGATCTGTATGGACCACAAATGTCTCCCGCTGCAGCAGTTCAACTTCAGCACCTGCCCCGGAACCACCGACAAGATCATCTGCTCTGGACATGGGGTACAGTCCCAACCTTGAAGGATTGTAATTTATTTCTTAAAAAACACTCATTTTTCTGTACAGGTCTGCAGTAGCGAGCTCAAGTGTGTGTGCTACCTGGGCTGGGCGGGCGACGACTGTAACTCCACGTCTCCTCTCAGCTACCTTGTTGTTGGACCTACAGCTCCAGTGTCTGGTACAACTCTTGTCACTCTGGAGTTCTTACTGTGGTTTCATCATCCATACCTCATCACCGTCACTGCCACAGTGTGCTGATTATTTGTTTTCTTCTGAGCAATTCTCTTTGTTTTTATGTGTCAATCATTATAACATTTTTTTTATTTTTTTTTGTCATTTATTGTGTTACACCCATTCTTTGTCGACAGGCTGATGTCTTTGAAGGAGTGACTTAAGGTCAGATTTGAGTTCCTTTTCATTGTATATACCCTTTTCTTGAATGTGTTTTTCCTGGTTTTCTTTCCCGTCTCTCGCCCCGCCTTCCACTCATCTGAAGATTAGTAACGCTGACCTACAATAGTTAGAGTCTCCCTCGTGCTCCTGTTCCACCTTCCTTCGCTCAAGTGCTCCATGCTTGTGTCTTCTACTCGAGTGCTTTTGTGGTTTGTGTATCCCTGAAGTGACTTCTTGATCCAGGAAGACCCACAACTAACACACACATGTCCTCTCGTTGTGTCTCAGGTATCACCAGCACCAACATCATCGTCAGCGCTATTGTGGGCTCCATCCTTTTCCTCGCCTTAATCCTGGCTGCGACGGCCTGGTGCTACAAGTGCGTGTCTTATCTTCTGTTCATGTTTGTGTTTTCTTCAGTGAGTAAACCTAGTTTTCCAATTCACAGGAGCTACAAGCAAAGGTGCTACGTTGAGTCGGAAGTTCATCGAAGATTCTGCCGGTATGTTTCTCTTCATCCTCGTTTGAATATGAATAAAAACATTTGTCCTTTAATGTTAACAAAGGAGACTACAATGCACAAAAAAGGTTTAAATGATCAAATATATAATTTACTTTACAATTCACGCTGTCACGTTCCCACAATATGCACCATAAAAAATGGCAGATTCCTATTTCACAGTCAAAGTCCAAATGTCAGTAAATCAAAGTGATCCAAAATGAAGAAGTCCTGAAAAGGGTGGATACCAGTGACACAAACAACTATAAAAAGAGCGCAGGGAATCGAATGTCAATCAACGAACAAGGAAGAAAGGGATACCGTACCAGGGATAACTGTAAAATGAGCTGACGCCGGTCTACGGAAAGTCCAGTGTATATGAAGGGTTGGTTGGTTGGCAGATAGCTGTGTGTGATTAGGAGTTCCCGCCACATACAGTCTGGAACTGCCCTGTAAACGTCAAACAAAACAAGGGGACATGAGGGACAAGACAGGGAATTACTTTGTGACAACATGACTAACATTGTTATGCTAAAAGGTGGGGTAGATGTTCTTTTTTTAATTAAAAAATCCTTCAGTTCAGCTTGAAAGCACACCTATAGAGCACATTTTTGTTTGATTTTTTAACAGGCCCTGTAAAGAGTGGATGATTTAAATGTTTGATGTTTGTGTTATTGAATTGTTTATTATATTTTATTTTTAGCTTCTCGACAAAAATCATATAAGATGAAAATAAATCGAAGCCATGTTTTGAGGATTTACATTTACACTTCCCAGTTCTGGTCCAGTAAGAAAGGTTGAACTTGATTCAAATAAGTGTGTCTATCTTTTCTACTCGCAGTCAAATGCCTCCGGGTGATTATGTCACCAAGCCGGGTGACGCAGACTCCTTCTACAGCGACATGCCTCCTGGCGTGAGCACAAACTCTGGTTGCAGCTCCAAGAAGAGGTCAGCCTGTCTGTCCCACCTGCAGATTTGCACACTGTCCTTCACTCCTTCCATCCCATCCATTTCTCAGAACATCTCACTCTTTGGCTTCAGGTGTGCCATCCATCATTTTTCATGCGAAGTGTGTGTGCGTGTTATCTTCAGTGTGTGTGTGTGTGTGTGTTGGAGTCCATGAACAGCACAAGTGATGCCATCTGCTGATCACAGGTCAGTCGCCTCATCTGAGTTCATGACACGTCATGCTTCCGGTGAAGTCGTTGCTTTTTCCTCAAGTTGAGCTGATGCACAAATATCTACAAGCTCTGCAGATTTGAGGTGAAATTGTCTGGGTTTTCACTTAAATAATAAAATATTCTTGTGACATGAAGACTTCTAGCTTCAGAATTAAAACTTGTTTTTTGCTAGTTTTTTTAAAACAACATAGGTTTTTTTTGTGGTGTTGACATAATAGAATAAATAAATAAAATAAGCTGAATAAAATAGAATAAAATAAAACAATTGAATTCTAGTAATTATAGTCAGCAAAGACAAATTCAATACAATTCATTTTTGGATTAATTTAATGTAAAAAAAATACTTAATTTCATTCATTTGATTGTGTAATGAAACTTTATTTAAAATAATACTTCAACTAAACATGCAGAAAACCAGTAATCCTCTATCAAATTAAAACAAAATGATTGGTAATAGATAGATTTTAAAAAAAATCAAACAGTTTATAAAAATAAATATAGTGTATATATATTTTTTGTTTTTAGTTTCTTTTGAGTCTAAAGTTTACTTACATTTAATGATTTATTTTATAAAAATCATCAGAGATGTGATAGTACAAGAAACGACTATTCTGCTGTAGTAAATAGATAAAAGGCTCATTTGATGTGTTACTTATAACAAGATTCAAAGCGTTCCAAAGGAGAGAAAACCCCAAATGAGGTTCACGAAAACAACAACTCTCGCCCTCCCACTCTCCACAGATGGCTGCCGCAATGATCCGGATCATTGAGAAATGTGCACTTTTAACAATTATGATGAAACCTTTTTAAAAGAAAAAAAAGGGGGAAAAAATCAACATAGAAATATGTTGATGTGATTCTGCAGACTTCATCAGCTCACCTTACCTTCCCTTCATCTTTGACTGACAAAGCTCAGAATTGAAGTGTGTTGAGTGACAGCTGTGTTTATAACCCTGTGCAGGTCTAACGGTCTGTCCCACTCGTGGAGCGAAAGAATTCCAGACGCCAAACACATCTCGGATATTTGTGAAAATGGACGACCGAGGAGCAACTCGTGGCAAGGTGTGTTTGTACACACAAACAAACTCATGGTGAATTGTACTTGTGTTGTTCTCATCCATCGTGACTGGTTTCTCTGCAGGAAATTTGAGCGGAAATCGTAAAAAGCTGAAAGGGAAGAAGTTCAGAGCTCGTTCAAACTCCACAGAGTAAGTACTTTAACATATGGTTGTTTCAATTTGCATTAATGCAGGACAGTCATGGTAGAGAGAAGTAGCATTAGCTATGCATTAGCATTACTTCTGTTAGTATTTATATGCCGATGCTATTTTTTTTATACACTTTGTTTTACAATATTAGTTTCGTCTAATTTAGCACTTTTTAAATGTGTTTGAATTATTAATGCAGAGTAATCCATCGTCAAAGTAACAAAAAATTAACACATTTAACCATGTGCAGCATTTTGCTTTGCTGTCTAAATGTATAATGTATTCATTTTGTAATTAGAAATAAAAATTGGCGTCATTTAGACATTGATAATAGGGTAGTTTATCATAATAGTTGCTTAAACGATGAGAACCATGGAAATGTGAATGAGTATAAATGTATTTATTTTACTGTCTAAATGTATAATGTATTCATTTTATAATTTGAAATAAAAATGGCGTCATTTAGACCTTGAAAATAAGGCCGATTGTCATAATAGTTGCTTCAAAGATGTGAACTATGGAAACATGAATGAGCATAAATGTATTTACTTTAGTTAAGAAACATTATCTGTGTTTAATAAACATATTAAGTGAGTATATATACTGTACATTTTTAAATGTAAAATGAAAGGTGATTAAAATAGATAAAAATTAATAATCACGATTAATCTAAATTAGTCCACAGCGATATTTTGGCGAATAGTTTGACAGCAGTTATTTCATTAATGTCAGCTTACATGGTTGTCCTTGAAATGTCTTATGAAAGTGATGCTAGTTAGCCTCGCTATGCTTACCTTCCTTGTTGTCTGTGGGTTCAAGGGTCATTTGTTTGTTTTTTCTTTGTGTGGTGCACCAGCATCTCTTTAACAGCATGAGGTCGACTGATCAATGTCATGTGACGTAGCATCTAACGCAGGCGCCCACGAGCTGTTTATAACTTTCATGGTTGTGTTTTCACCCGAGACCTCTCAGGTGTGTCCATCTAGTCACCATCTGCTCGACTGCATCCTGCCGTGGTCTCTGAGAAAATCTCTCTCTTAACTGTTTTCCTCTCTCTCTCCGACACTCGCACGTGACTTCCTTCACTTGTCATTTCTTCACATTCTGTCCCTTGTGTTGTGTCTGCCCCCCAACCCCCCAACCCCACAGGTATTTAACCCCTCGACTCAAATCAGAGATTTCTGATGTAACTAAATGGGTTGAAGATGTGAATAAAAACACTCGCCGACCGTTTCTTAGGTATATAACCAAGACTATCTCCTTCAATATTCCCTTTCGTTCAATAAACAAATCTTTAATTGGTTCATTTTAAAGCAAATTATTGAATTGAATATTGTAGTTGAAGCTCTCGATCTGGCCCCTTAACTCTCTCTCTTTCTCCCTCTTCACTTCCACTTCTGCCTCTCTGCATGCCGAGTGTTGTCCTGTCAATCATGTGATGTCACTGATGAACATCATCACATGTCATCGTGATAAAGGTCTATAGATGTATCGGTCGGACTCGTGGTCGTGGATCTATAGACCTTGTGTTTGTGGAGAAGCTCGATGTTAGTCGTCCACTGAGGAGTGAACAGAGTGGAGAGAAGATTTGTGTTCATCACTCTGAGAGTGACTCTGATGCTCTGATTATATTTATTATACTAGTTCAGATACTATGTTCTACTATATATTTCTACTGAATATGAACAAACTACATTTTATCTTTATTCCTTTTATTTTTTCAGTTTCTCCATCAAGTATTCATATTTATATTAAAATAATTATTGATTGATTTTTTTGATGTTTATTATCATTATTTAAAGTAAATTATTATTCATTTTATTATTCAAATTTATCTTTACGTTGATTTATATCACTACCTAACTCCATTTTGTATTATATTTGATCCAGTTTAACAATTATAATCGCTTTTATTTTTCGCAAAACTGTTGAAGAAATCAGAATGATATATTAAATGCTGTTAAATAATTTCCACTGAATGTCAAAAACATTTGTATTTTAAACTCTATTTCTACCTAAATTTCCAATATTAATGACCTCAGCTTTTGTTGAAGAGCAAAATATCTAGAATTTATAATACAAAATGTACCAAGTGTACTTTTAAAATATATATATATTTTCCTAACCATTTTGGATGGTGTTAAAATGGATTTTCATCTTAAAGTGATGATTACAAAAAAAAATTATTTATGATTATTTAAGATTTTTACTTTTGATTATAAGCTCAAAATAACAATAAACTAATTAATAATTATGCTGTTGGTAGTGATCAGGCTATTATGCTGGTAATACATGTGATTAAGTTGTTTAATAACAGTTATATATGGCTTAGCTTAGAATAAATCGATAATATTCATCAAGTCTTCAGAGTTGAACTCTTGTCTCTCTTCACTCTGTTGATGTTTCCAGATATTCAGGTCACTGTACAGCAGCAGTGGACTGGACCAGCTGCTGTACAAGCGTCCGGATCATTGTGGTTCCGTCGCGTCCCAGCTGCCGTCCGGTCAGTTGTCCCGGTCCTAAACCTTAGACCTGGTCTAACATCGTGAGAGCGACGACCACACGGCTGCTGGGACCTTGTGTAACAGAGTCGCTCCTTCAAGCTGATTCCTCCTGAGATGGAAGGAGCAGCTTTTACGAGCCCCCCGGAGACTCGTTCAAAACCAGCTGCAGCTTTTTCACTCCCTTCTTTTCATTCCAGGACGTTGTCGCCCGCAAAGTCTCCCACCTCCTCCACTGGATCCATCGCGTCCAGCAGGAGATACCCGTACCCCATGCCCCCCCTCCCCGATGACCAGAGGAAGGCCAACAGGCAGAGCGCCAGGGTGAGTTCAAACACTCTTATTTTGAAGGGCTGCGTTTTAGCAAGAATCTGGTACTTAGATGTGTCATGATACAGGGCCATATATTTATACTCTAAGACAGGGGTGGGCAATTATAATTCTTCAAGGACCACATTAAATTATTTGAATTTTGTTAGGGGCCGTCAAGCAAAAAGAAAGACGAAAAAATCCCTAAGAAAATAGGACTTTCGTCATTAGGCCATGACATTTATTAAGCTAAATAAGCTGCAATTTTGTTCTTGTATATATCAGTTTTTTTCAAAACATTTCTTCAACTAACTTATAAAAAATGTTTTACGGGATTAATATATACTCGAAAAATCACACACGATAAGTAAATAAGTGTTATGTTGAAATGTAAATGAATAATAAATACAAAATACATTTGTTAATGCATTAGAACCATTTATACATGATCATACTTTGACATTACGAGGGCCGCATAAATACAGTCAAAGGGCCCAGGTCTGCTCTAAGAGGAACAAGCATATATTTATAGTATTGTCAAGTACTTGACTCTGGTGTAGCACAATTTTCAGACCATGTGACTCTTGACGAAGTCGTAACTGCTTTCATTTTATTTTGACACCAAAATATGTCCAAACATCTTCTTTAAAGACCGCTTGAGTCGACTGTATCCTCTCTATTGTTCAGTTTTCAAACAAATTGTGAATGATTGAATATTCATTTTAAATAAAAATATTTATTTTTACGAACAAGCTATGATACAAATAAAATGTAAAACCATTAAAAACTAGATCAAGTGTTGTTTAAAATCGATATAACATCGTGTCTTAACACCTAATATGTTCTCATGCTGTACTCGTCTCCTCCTCAGCTGTGGGAGACGTCAATATAAGAGCCGCCCTGTCGGCTCCTGACTCCGCCACGGAACGACCCTTCTCTCCTTTTCTATGAATGAAAACAAAAACACACACTACTCTCGACACCGACATAGAGGACATAGAGGGAGAGAGCGCTGACTGGAGGGTCCCTCACTTCTCCTCGTCTCAACGAAGGACCCGAAGGAGCTTCTGGAGAAAAACCAGCTCCACGTCCAGTCCAGACCAGCTGGAGGTCAGACTGTGCTGTTCCCATCTGCTCAGGCATCACCCCCCTCCACACACACCCCCCTATCCTCCTCCTCCATCTTCTTCACCTCGCTAAGAAGCTCTCTGGATTTATAGAGCATGAGTTAAACAGCAACTCCCCCTGCTGGTCAGCAGAAGAACAGCAGTCTGATCTATAGAAGGAACGCATGTGAGGGCACCTTTACCCTCCACTATACCATGAATGCATCAACGGTCCTGATGAAGACCCTCCTCCTCCTCCTCTTCCTCCTCCTCCTCCGGCTTGTTTGTGAGTGTGTACATATGTACAGTAAACACACACAGAATTGTTTCGCTGTGACTTTGTTTCTCTCTATCCACAGCAGAATGTCTT
The DNA here is from genome assembly GCF_982586985.1 of Callionymus lyra. Lineage (NCBI taxonomy): Eukaryota > Metazoa > Chordata > Actinopteri > Syngnathiformes > Callionymidae > Callionymus > Callionymus lyra. The sequence continues at coordinate 12,299,007 of NC_141834.1, forward strand.
TTCTATGATCTGTCCTCATCTTCTCTGGGACTCAAACACATGTTCACTTCACCAATGTGGCACGAGAATGTTGACAAACCATCGAGCTAAAAAAAACCGTCATTCTCAGCTTTTGTTGCCCACAGGTACGACCCACCAAGTTTAACAACAGGAAAAAAAAATTGTGACTGAAGCGAACGATGGCGATTGTTTGGCTGTGAATGCTTGTTGTTTGAGCTTGACTGCATGACGGTTCCGAACGTTTCCAGCATGTCATTAGAAAAACCCTCATTCATGCTAAAAATTTAAAAGTTTAAATAAGCTTAAGGTTAGCTTCGTTTAGTGCTACTTCAGTCACAACCATTTAAACGATGATACTTGAATTAAGAGAACAGCCGCTAGCATCCCTGCTAACTTGTATAGTGTTAGCTTAGCTTCAGCAGTTTAATTTGGTCATTTTAGCAATTAAAACAGGTTTTCTTTCAACATTAAGGCAAGTATGTTTCTATTGGTTGTATCAAAAGTCTATGCTAACAGGATAGCTAGACAAATTGCTCAGGGTTAGCATCACGTTATTTCACCAAACGCGGCAAATTATAAAAATATATAATTTAGGTCAACGTCAAACGTTGCTAGTCCAATATTTAACAGCCTAGCTCACCAAACAAACATTGATTTATTTAGTTCAAGTACAAGCTAACTGTTAGCAACACGTCTGACTCCCGCATCTTGCTTGTGCAGGCGATTTTACTTATTTTACAATAAAGATTAAAATTGTAGTTTCAGTTTCAGTTTATTTATTTAAAAGGACAATTTGCAGTTACATTAAAAAGATGGCTGCACCAGATTTAGCACGATGCTACTTTCCATCTGTAGTTTCGCTGAATAATATTACCGTCTGAAGATTCGGTAACTGTAGCTAGCATTTTTCTTCGGTGAGAGACAATCTGTGGGTTATTTTAGAGCAAAGAAAAAAAAACAAGACAATATTTATGATATATTAATATGGCACCATTAAAAACATGCATTTGCCATCAAATATTTGTTTTGAATCGTACACTTTTTCGCCTGTTTAGCTTATTAGCCAACAAGCTAAATTCATGCTAATTTACTTTTCTTTTACATTTATCTTTGCTGTTGTGCTAGCAATGACAAAAACATTGAAGCCAATTGATTTTCAACAACACAGTTAAAAAAAAAGGTAAGATCAAAGCATCCATTGTACTCGGTTTTATTTCAAAAATGTTGATTAGCAAGCTAACTTGCTAATGCTAATAATTTGTGTTAATGTATTCTCACGTAAGCTAGCTACTACGTTTAAAACTTCAATCTCAAGTGAAATTAAAACAACTTAAATCTGTGTTGGATTCTTAATGCTACTGTGGATAGTGATGCTAATGCTGGCTAAGTAGCGCTTCTTGTGTTTTAATTGGACAGTTGAAAAGGGAGAACGTTTTTTTGATTGGCTGAGAAAAGTTGAGGGTTTGAAAAGCAAATTTCACGTAACAAACGGTCCTATTTTAAAAATTCCATGTACATTGTCCAACATCTTACACAAGTCTGTAACCGTCTGACTCCACATCTGTAGTTCGAATCCGCTTTAGGCTGTAGATCCACGTCGGGTAATGAATGTCTTTTCGTTTTCATTAGAATTATTCGTGAAGTTCACTCGTGTACAGCAGCAAGTAAATAAGTGCTTTATTGTGACGAGGCAGATTTTGGAGTGTTTTTTTGTTCCATTTAAGTCTTGCCCCCCCCCCCCCTTCCTCAGTGGAACCCTGAGTCTTCATTCCAACATCACAGTTCTGCAGCGATCGGTTCTGTCTGGTCCCGGAGAGTTCCGCCTGCACGGACACTCGAATGTATTCAGGTTCTGGAACAATCCCGTATTACAACGACACTGGAATCTTTTTAAAGTATAAATATGCTGTTGCTGTTTTTTTGTTGTTCCTGTTTGCTGTACAGGCCGACGCACCCCCTCTTTTTATTTACCGTCCTCATTATTCTGTACTGTAATATATTTAATATAAAATAAACTTTGAATTTCAACACATCTGCCTGAAAGTTTCTTATAATCCATGCGTTTGTGTCTTCTTGTTTGGACTATTGTAACAGTTTATTTTCATGTCTAAACAAGAAGGATCTGTTTCGACCGGAAGTTAATACAAAACTCTGCAGCGAGTATTCAGAGTTGCTCTAGTAGAAGAACTCACATTTTCCGATTCTTAAAACTCTGCATTGGCTTCCAGTTCCTTTCAGGATCAACTTAAAAATTCTGGTTCTTACTTTCAGATCTATTCATGGTCAGGCTCCTCCTTATATCACTGATCTGATCCAGACTTACACCCAAGCTCTGGCTCTGAGGTCTGTGGATCAGAATCTACTGATGGTTCCTGAACATGCTTCAGGACCAGAGGAGAGAAATCCTTCCAGACTGTTGCTCCTAAGCTTTGGAACGACTTTCCTCTCCCTCTGTGTTTGATCTTGACTCCTTCAAGAAACATCTTAAGACATTCTTATCTGTGCTTTTCCCTGATTTTCTGGAACACCTCTTGGCCTTTTAAAGCATCAATTTTAGCTGAATGTTGTTTTTGATTGTTAAAGCGCTTTGTGGCACTGGTCTAGAATGGCTCTTTACAAATAACCATTACTTTATTTACTTACTTACTTATTGTCCTCGACCTTCTTAAAGGTTATTAATGTGTTGATTTAAATGTGTATTAAATTGATCTTGCACCTTTATTGTACTCTTCAGTGTGTGTCTGTTTTTACAAAACTCCCTTTTAATAAAGATATTAACATTAGAAAATGCGCTTAAGCCCCGCCCACTAAAAAAGGCTTGCTTTTTGTCAATCTCAAAGCCTCGTTTCCCATAACCACGCCCACTCTGCTTTTGATTGGTCAAACGTTGGTGTGTTCCAGTTCCAACTCTGGTTTTCCCAGTTACAAACCCAGCTGCACAGGAAAATTCCCTCGAAATTCCGAGTCGCAGAAGTTTGACTTTCAAAATCCAAGATGGCCGCACGCATCGTCAACAGTGAGTTGAGCTCTTATAATTTAACTTTTAATGTTGTGTTTATTTCACTTTAACTAGTGTTTTTACCACTACGTCGGTCGAGTCTACAGTACTGTTCGACGCATATGTATAGAAGTGTTTATGAGGTGTAATTTTGTATGTTCATGATGTATATATAAACTATAATACATCTTATAGTTCGAAATGTATTTGAGCCAAATGTTCACTGAGGGAAATGGCTTTAATAAACATTGTTGCCTTATTGTTTTTATTATTGTTTTGGAAAAACAGTGATTTAGATTAAAACAAAAGGAAGTTAACTTTGCTGTTCTGTAGAGACGAGAGAAACTTTCAGTCGACAATAACAAATGTTATTGTGAGTGTTAACGTTGACTTCATCATTGGAGGTTTAGGCTGTTGTTATATCTCCAGCTCAGATCCCCAAACTTCTTCACTAGTTTATTACACTTTAACATCTCTAGTCCCCATATCCCTTTCTCACACATAAAGCATTGTATGTGGTGGATCCAATATGAAAAGATGGATCCAATATGAAAAATCTTCCCAAGATTTAATTTCATCTCATCAAACGATGTCAGTTTTCAGCTCGACAAACGCTGCTCCTGGATTATTTAAACCACTGAGCAACAGACACTGTTATTAACACAAATGTAATCCTCATTGGTATGTTATTGGAGTCTTCATGTTCTGACATCATCCCGCAAAGTAAACAAAAGTTGGGGGTGAAGAATCTCTCTCACTTTCACACACATACACCGGATTAGGGAAGGAAAAGATTTATGAGGGCTCTTCCTATAGCGCGTCTTTGGTTCATCCCTGAAAACCTTTACAATGAAAAGTTTACTTTTCACATTGTTAAACAAAATATCAGAACAAGGATCAATTAAATCTTGCACATGCACATATCACATGCAGGTATGTGTTAGCATTTATAACTCTTTCTTTCAGTGCACAAACACACACACACGCTCTCACATACTTTTGCTTGATTCATGTATGCACTCACACACACACACAGACACAAATATGAAGCTGTTTTTTTTATTTCAAATGTTATTTATTTAATTAATTTATCCACTGATCGACTCGTAGAGGTTTGTTTGCATTAAACTTTACTCAAATCAAATTCATAAAAAGTTAATTTCAGTCTGGGTTTAGAAATTAACCTACAGTAAGAGGCAAGAAGAAACTAGACCCAAACCGCCGTCCAGGTGTTTTGTCCTCGTAGGGGACCCATAGTGACGATTCCAAATCCAAGATGGCGGCGCGAGTTGTCAACAGTGAGTTGAGCTCCTGTCATGTTGTGTTTATTTCACTTTTACTAGTGTTTTTACCACTACGTCGGTCGAGTCTACAAATCTGTTCGACGCATATGTATAGAAATGTTTCTGAGGTGTCATTTTAAATGTTGATGCTGTTTATATAAACTATAAGTCGGCCCGTGCTAACAGTGGCTATCGTTAGCTAACATTGTTATTAGAGTAAAATATAGAAGGAAAAATATCACTAAAAACTGTTCGAAATGTTTTTGAGCCAAATGTTCACAGAGGGAAATGGCTTTTAATGATATTAAAGCATTATTGGTTTTATTTTTACGTTTTGGGGAAAACAGTGGTGTAGATTTAATATTGTGAACTGATTTTAAATCTCCAGTTATATATTAACTTATCTATTTCGCAATAAAACTATCAGCCAAAAAATATATCTTCTCTGTAATAGTTCTATATTTAGATTTTAAACTGAATACAATCTAATATGTCTCTTCTAGTCTAACAAAAAAAAAACTGAGGTGGTACAATCTTTAGAATGAACTTGCTGGTAAGTAAGTAAGTAATAGTTATTTGTAAAGCGCTTTTCTAGACCAGGGTCACAAAGCGCTTGAACAATCAAAAGCAATACACGGTTTAAATACATACAAATCTAAAAACTCTAAATGGCCAAGACAACAACAACAACAACTTCTGTTTATTAGTTAATTATTTAAGTATTGTTGATTATTTATTTCATTTTGGTGATAGCTTATGTTTTATTGAATGTCCTTTCAACTGTCTACTTCATGTTTTGCATCGTGGGTCTGAGAGGACAATTTTATATATGCTGTATGTCTTGCATACATGTATATTTGACAATAAAATAACTTGAACTTTAACATAGAGAGAATCAACAACAAAATTAATGAAAAGCACAAATAATAAATGTCTTAAGATGTTTCTTGAAGGAGTCAGTACTTGGAATAAGGTGCAGACGAACTCCCTCCACCCCTTTCTGTCTTGGGCCATCCATCTGACTTTGTGCCATGTCTTCCTTGCAGCCCTCATTTCTCCTTCTAAAGTTCTCCTCCAGGTCCCTAGAGGACTGCCTCTCTTTCGTTTCCCTTGAGGATTCCATTTTAGGGTGACATGTGGGTGTCTGGTTTGGTTCATGCCGAGGATGTGTCCTAGCCACTTCTAGCGTCTGTGTTTTATTTAATCTACGATTTTACATGATATAACAACACCATCTGGAGCTTATAATCCATGCGTTTGTGTCTTCTCGTTTAGACTATTGTAACAGTTTATTTTCGTGTCTAAACAAGAAGGAGCTGTTTCGCCTGTAGTTAATGCAAAACTCTGCAGCAAGAATTCTGACCTGCTCTAGTAGGTCAGATACCCAACTGAGCCCCAAAGGCTGAACAGCTTAGTCAATTGTTTGCTAGAAATCAAACAATGGCTGAGTGAAAACACTTTACAGCTTAATGTGGACAAAACTGAAACTCTGGTGATTGCTCCTGATGATAAGATTCCAGGGTTGAGTCAGTACTTGGGTGACTTAGGTTAGTCTGTCAAACTGAGCCTGAGAAACCTGGGTGTTGTATTTGATAAAGACATGTCTCTTGTTCAACACTGCAGAAAACTGACCAGAAACTGTTTCCTTCAACTGAGAAAAATCTCTAAACTTAGGAAAATGTTGTCACAACATGATCTGGAGCTTGTAATCCATGCGTTTGTTTCTTCTCGTCTGGACTATTGTAACAGTTTGTTTTCATGTCTTAACAAGAAGGAGCTGTCTCGTCTGCAGTTGATACAAAACTCTGCAGCGAGAATTCTGACCCGCTCAAGTAGGAGAACTCACATTTCTCCGATCCTTAAAACTCTTCACTGGCTTCCAGTTTCTTTCAGGATCAACTTTAAAATTCTGGTTCTTACTTTCAGAGCTATTCATGGTCAGGCTCCTCCTTACATCACTGATCTGATCCAGCCTTACACCCCAGCTCGGTCTCTGAGGTCTGTGGATCAGAATCTACTTATGGTTCCACGCACATGGCTCAGGACCAGAGGAGAGAAATCTTTTCAGGCTGTTGCTCCTAAGCTTTGGAACAATCTTCCTCTCTCTTTGCGCTTGATGGATCTACTGACTCCTTTAAGAAACATCTTAAGACGTTTCTATTTGTTCAGGCTTTTCCTTGAATTTCTCGAACTCCTGTGTTGTTCTCGTGTTGTCTTGATCTTTGAAGTATGTACTGTTTTGAGTATTGTTTTGATTGTTAAAGCGCTTTGTGACCCTGGTCTCGAAAAGCGCTATATAAATAAATATTACTTACTTACTTACTTACTCTACCGGAGTAAAAAACGTTCTCTAGTTACATGTATACAGCATACACCATGCAGCCCTATGTCCTACAATGTAATTTCTATTGTTGTCTCTCTAATGGCACATATGGCAATGAAATACCACTGGGATGAAACGGTATCGGTCACATAACACACACAATATAAAATATAGACACAGGGGACCAGCTCAGGGTTTGAGCTTACTACACGACAGGTACCCAAAAGAAAGACGGAATTATGCAGTAACTTAAGTGTGTTTGCGTCCCTGCAGATGTTCAGCAGCTGCGGTTGAAGGAAGAAGAAGTTTCTACTGAGCAGCAGGAGTTCAGCTCTGGTCTGAGTCATGAGGGACAAGATACTCGAGTCTTCAAAAGAGAAGAAGAAGTTTCCACCACGCTCTCCTTCACTCCTGTCCTTGAGAAGGTTAAAGATGAAGAAGATGAAGGAGAGTCTTTGACCAGCAGGTCAATTCAACACATAAAAACAGAAGCTGATGAAAACAAGTGTGGAGGACCAGAACCAGACTTGAATTCAATCCTACTCTCTGACCACCAGAGGTCACTGTCTTCTGAATCTGACACTGATGACAGTGAAGACTGGAGAGAAACCAGCGACTCTCGGTCAACTTCAAACTCTGTGAAGAATCGGATGGTTCCTGTCAGCAAAAAGAAAGATGATCATAAGTCACTGACCTGTTCTGACTGTGGGAGAAAATATACCGCAAAATCTCACCTGAAGAAGCACATGCGGATACACACTGGAGAAAGACCTCACATCTGCTCTCAGTGTGGTAAAGGTTTTACAGACCGTTGGAACCTTAAGAATCACATGAGAATTCACACTGGAGAAAAACCTTACGTCTGCTCTCAGTGTGGTAAAGGTTCTACAAACAGTGGGGACCTGAAGATACACATGAGAATTCACACTGGTGAGAAACCTTACGTCTGCTCTCAGTGTGGTAAAGGTTTTGTTAGCAGTATATGCCTGAAGAGGCACACGAGGATGCACACTGGAGAAAAAACTTGCATTTGTTCACAGTGTGGTAGAGGTTTTACAAACAGTTGGAACCTAAAGAATCACATGAGAATTCACACTGGTGAGAAACCTTACATCTGCTCTCAGTGTGGTAAAGGTTTTACAAATGGTGGTGACCTGAAGAAACACATGAGAGTTCACACTGGGGAAAAACCTTACACCTGCTCTCATTGTGGTAAAGGTTTTACAAGGGGTGAAAGCCTTAAGAGACATGTAAGAACTCACACTGGAGAGTCTTAAGAGGCATATAAAAGTATTACACCACAATGTTATCCAGGTATGACTCGTAAAACTGTACAACTAGTGTTGGAATATATATATGGAGTATACAGAACAACGAACTGAAGAACTTTACGACCTCAATAACTCTTCATTGAAGAAATGGTAATTAATTTAACACCTCTCATAACTCAAATGAGTAAAACTGATCTTCTTGGATGTCAGCAGGAAGTTAAAATTGATGCTGAATATTACGTATTCCTCCATTCATGGGTCAGAACACACACAAGATTTTAAAGAAACTGTTTTAGGTTTTTTATTGTCCACAGCATATTCTACAGTTGTTATGAGTTTTGGTCATTTCGATTATTCATCTTTGACGCTTTAGATACTGTGTTGGACAATATCAACAGCTTTCATGAATTTTGAATCTTTTAACTTTCTTTCAATTACTAATCCCCAAAACAGTTTTTGATCATTTTAGTGTGTTGAGGAATGAATGTCCTTAGTTGATAAAAGTGATTCATAAAGTGATTTTGTGTCCTTCATGAATACATGAGACGTTGAATTACACTGTTTTTACTCTTCTTACTGCTACTAAGTAATTTATATTTGTATAGCGCTTTTCCAGACCAGGATCACAAGTGCTTAAAACAATCAAGACAATACTCAATAAAAGATATACTTAAAAGGTAAAGATAACACAGAGACCAACACAGGAGTCTCAGAAAATCCAGGAAAGGCCTGCAAAAATAAAAATGTCTTGAGATGTTCCTTAAAAGAGGTTAGTAGATCCATTAAAGCTACAGGAAGATCGTGTTCCAAAGCTTAGGAGCAACAGTGTATGAGGATGGCTTCAGTTTTTGAACCGTGGAGAAAGTATTGGCTCATGCATGTACTTATCTCCTCCAGACATACAGTGAGCGTGGATAGGGGTGATGTTGCTGATGATGTAGAGTGAATGTCTGTCCGCATGTGAAGTTGAGTGTCGTCTGCATATCAGACTACAAGGTGTATAACTTGGTTAATTACAACCACATGAACAAAGTTAATAATATTTTTCTTTGTGACACAACTCATGAGGAAACTTTATTTACGAATGCCCCAACAGTTGAACAGATGAACCATAAATCTACTCACTGTCTTCTACAGTACTTTCACTCACAGGTTCTTTTGATACCATTCATGAACATTTTAATATACTTAATGTTGTCAAAGACAAACATTAAAGGATTCCTGACCGTCAAGTTGTTGTCTTCACCGTCGTCCTTCAGAAGACATACCACAGCCAGGTAGAGATGCTGTACAGGTGTCAATCAAGTCTAGCAAATGGCGTTTGTCTGCAGTTCAACTGAAGAGTCAAGTCAAACATGTGGCAGTTCTTTAGCCTCCTGGTTCCAGAAGGCAAGTCACTCAATGAAAAATGAAGCATAAAAAATGGAAATTTAACAGTAAAAAACTGTTTAATAATTGGAAAGTTGACCTTCAATGGAGAACCTTTCCATTAGCTGCACACAACACCACTCGTAAAGAGATAAGTATAGTTTTCATACCTTTTAATAATTAGATGCGAGTAGAACAGATTATATCCTGATGTTCACTTTGGTGATGCGTCACAAACCGCTTTGCATGTGTTTTGTCCCTATGAGGGAACCATAGTGACGTCCTCAACTGCTCGGTGCTCCCGCGCAGCCAGAGCCAGACAGCATCAGTGTGATCCAGTTCTGGGAACTCTGGTTTTCCCAGTTTCTTCCTCAGGAAACGTCCCTCGATGTCGGAATTCCAAGTCAGGAAGTCAGGAAGTTCATCCCCGAGTTTCAAAATCCAAGATGGCCGCGCTCGTTGTAAACAGTGAGTTGAGCTCCTGCAATGTTGTGTTTATTTCACTTTAACTAGTGTTTTTTACAACTACGTCGGTCGAATCTACAGTATTGTTCGACGCATATGTATAGAAATGTTTATGAGGTACGCAAAATATAATGTACTAACGGTGGCTAACGCTGTTATTGGAGTAAAATATCGAAAAAGAAATATCACATAAAACTATCGTTTGAAATGTATTTGGGCCAAATGTTTAGTGAGGGAAATGGCTTTCATTAATATTGTTGATTTATTGTTTTTATTGTTGCGTTTTGGGGAAATCTGCGATTTGTAATATATTTACGTTATTCGGAATCTCCAACAAGAAGAAACAAAGTGAAGTTGTTGCTAAAAAATAAAGGTTTACCAGGCAGTCCTGTTGTTGCAAGAATACAACGACGTCCTTCTCCATCTTAAATTCGTCAGGTGTTTCCTTTTTTCCAATGTTAAGTAATTCCACAGAATAATCTCTTATTATGGCTGATGAAAATAACACTAATGCCTAAACACTGAATAATAAGTCAAAAGAGGAAATGGACGGAGTTATCAAGTGACTCAAGTGTGTTTGTGTCCCTGCAGATGTTCAGCAGCTGCAGGTGAAGGAAGAAGAAGTTTCTACTGAGCAGCAGGAGTTCAGCTCTGGTCTGAGTCATGAGAGACAAGAAACTCGAGTCTTCAAAAGAGAAGAAGAAGTTTCCACCACGCTCTCCTTCACTCCTGTCCTTGAGAAGGTTAAAGATGAAGAAGATGAAGGAGAGTCTTTGACCAGCAGGTCAATTCAACACATAAAAACAGAAGCTGATGAAAACAAATGTGGAGGACCAGAACCAGACTTGAATTCAATTCTACTCTCTGACCACCAGAGGTCACTGTCTTCTGAATCTGACACTGATGACAGTGAAGACTGGAGAGAAACCAGCGACTCTCGGTCAACTTCAAACTCTGTGAAGAATCGGATGGTTCCTGTCAGCAAAAAGAAAGATGATCATAAGTTATTGACCTGTTCTGACTGTGGGAGAAAATGTAAAAAGTCTAACCTGAAGATACACATGCGGATTCACACTGGAGAAAAACCTTGCATTTGCTCACATTGTGGTAAAGGTTTTACAGACGGTGGGGACCTTAAGATACACATGAGAATTCACACTGGAGAAAAACCTTACATCTGCTCTCAGTGTGATAATGGTTTTACTAACAGTGGGGACCTTAAGATACACATGAGAATTCACACTGGTGAAAAACCTTACATCTGCTCTCAGTGTGGTAAAGGTTTTACAAGCAGTAAATGCCTGAAGAGACATATGAGAGTTCATACTGGAGAAAAAACGTACATCTGCTCTCAGTGTGGTAAAGGTTTTAAAATCAGTTCTTATCTGAAAATACATGTGAGAACTCACACTGGGGAAAAACCTTATATATGCTCTCAATGTGATAAAGATTTTACAAGCAGTAAATGCCTGAAGAGGCATATGAGAGTTCATACTGGAGAAAAACCGTACATTTGCTCTCAGTGTGGTAAAGGTTTTAAAGTCAGTTCTTATCTGAAAATACATGTGAGAACTCACACTGGAGAACAACCTTACATCTGCTCTCAGTGTGGAAAAGGTTTTAAAAGTCGTGCAAACCTGAACACACACATAAGAATTCACACTGGAGAAAAACCTTACATCTGCTCCAAGTGTGGTAAAGATTTTAAAAATGGTTCACACCTGAAGACGCACATGAAAATTCACACCGAAGAAAAGCCTTTCATCTGCTCTATGTGTGGTAAAGGTTTTAAAAGCAGTGGAAGCCTGAAGACGCATGAAAGAATTCACACTGGAGAAAAACCTTACATTTGCTCTCAGTGTGGTAAAGGTTTTACAACTAGTGGTGGCTGTAAGATACACATGAGAACTCACTCCGGAGGGTCTTGAGAGGCACATAAAAGTATAACACCACAATTAAATCCAGTTGTGCGTAAAGGGTTATTGGTCCAAGATCACTGACATCATCCTAGAGGTGTCTCCAGCTACTGGAGAAGCTACAGACACACACACACACTGAGAGACAAACATCTTATGCAATGAGATTGGGAAACATCTTGGCCGAGTGTCCCGACACGAGTCATACCAAGGAGGTCCGGAGGGCGGACCCCACTGTGTCCTGTATAAAGTCAATGTGAATGCTGTAAAACTCTGATGATGATGATGCTGATGAACGTACGGATTGCTTTGTAAATTACCTGCTGGGCCTCGACCCACAGTTAATAAAATCCATCATCCCGTTGACCTGGTCTGGGTTCACTAATTTCCAGTCGACAACCTCTTGGTTCCTTCTTCAATAGTAACTGGACTACTGGATTTAGAATATATTTATATTGAATATACAGAACAATGATAAACGGGAGAACCTTGTGACCTCTGACCACCACAGATGACACCATGTGTCTCAACTTAAGAACTTATATTTAAAGAAGTGGTAATTATTTAACACCTATAACAACTGAACTGAGTGAAACTGATCTTCTTGGATGCCATCAGGAAGTTAATATTGCTGCTGATTATGTCTTCCTCCATTCAGGTGTCAGAACACACTCACTTTTTTTTAAACAAACTATTAAGCTTCCATTGTCCACAGCATGTGTGCAAGTTGTTATTATTAGTGTTTCAAGTGAGTCAAAATTCAATTTTCCATAATGTTCTACTCGCCCTGATTTTGACTAATGTTGATTATTTTCAGAGCAATCTGTTCTTTTAAGAGTTGTAAACAAAAATGTTTGTCTTCGTCTTCATCTTCTTCCACAATTAATTAAAGCATCGACATGAGGAGTTAAATGAGTGTATATTTAGCTTGTTTTTAGCTGAATCTACCAGACCATCATCCTAAATCTTGTGCATGAGCACGGACACTTGCAATGTGTTTCAATGAGGAAAGATTTCAGGCGTCAGCTGTGCTCTCTTCACAAAGCTGTTTTTCCCCTGCTTCAGCCCCCTCCCCCCAACTGTTCTCACCTCCAAGCCACCTTTCTCCCCCCCAACACGCCCTACTGCCTCAGCTGCCCAACCCCCCACAGCCACCTCTCTCTGTTACATCTGAACAGGTGAGGAGAGAATTAAGGTGACTGAAGATCAGGAAAGCTGCTGGACCAGATGGACTCAGCCCCAGACTGCTCAGGGACTGTGCTGATCAACTTTGTGAGTTGGTCACACACATCTTCAACCTGAGCCTCAAACTGGAGAAGGTCCCGGTCCAGTGGAAGACCTCCTGTGTGGTTCCGGTTCCCAAGGCGGTTCACGCGAAGGAGCCGAGCCACTTCAGACCAGTCGCCCTGACCTCCCATCTGATGAAGACCTTGGAGAGGCTGGTACTCCGCGAGCTACGCACGACGGTGAACTCTGCGTTGGATCCGCTGCAGTTCGCCTACAGGCCAAAGATGGGGGTGGATGACGCCGTCATCTACCTGCAGCACCGGGCACTGACTCATCTGGAAGCCGCCGGTAGCACTGTGAGAGTCATGTTTTTTGACTTCTCAAGTGCTTTCAACACCATCCAGCCGGCGCTGCTAAGGAAGAAGATGGAGGACGCAGGAGTTGGGACACAGCTGGCAGCATGGACGATGGACTACCTCACCAACAGGCCGCAGTATGTGAGGCTGCAGGACTGCAGGTCTGAGGTGACCATCTGCAGCACCGGGGTGCCTCAAGGGACAGTGCTGTCACCTTTCCTTTTTTCCCTCTACACGGCGGACTTTACCTATGACTCCAGCAGCTGTCACCTCCAGAAGTTTTCCGACGACTCGGCCATTGTGGGCTGCGTGTCTGGGGGGGGCGAGCTGGAGTACAGGTCAGTCATCAAGGACTTTGTTGACTGGTGTGAGAGCAACTACCTTTGCTTAAACACCGGTAAGACAAGGGAGATGGTGATTGACTTCAGGAAAAAGTCCCCACCACATCAACCGGTGAGCATCCAGGGCTCGGACATTGAGCTGGTGGACAGCTTCAAATACCTGGGTGTTCACCTCAACAATAAACTGAACTGGTCCACACACATCAACGCCGTGTATAAGAAGGGCCGAAGTCGCCTCCGCCTCCTGGGGAGACTGAGGTCCTTCGGAGTGTGCAGACCACTTTTAAGGACCTTTTATGACTCCGTGGTAGCCTCTGCTATCCACTACGCTGTGGTCTGCTGGGGAGCAGGCAGCACGGACCGGGACAGGAAGAGACTGAACAGGCTGGTCACGAGGGCCGGCTCTGTCCTGGGCCGCTCGCTGGACTCGGTGGAGGAGGTGGGAGAGAGGAGGACACTCTCCAGACTATCCTCCATCAGGGACAACGCTCTTCACCCACTGCACCTGACCGTGGAGGAGCTGGCCAGCTCCTTCAGTGGCAGGCTCAGGCACCCCCAGTGTAGGACGGAGCGTTATAGAAGGTCCTTCATCCCAACTGGTGTCAGGATATTTAACTCTCTACTTTAAAGATCCTGATGCTAATCCGTAGTGTGTTTTTCTTCTCGTGTGCTTTTTATTTTATTTTTTTCCGTTTTTTATTTCTATTTTATTTTATTTTTATTCTATTTTATTTTGTTAATAGTGTCAAATTTCTAATTTTGTAAATAATTTGTATATTCTTAAGATCGTTTTTATTTTGTATTATCTCTTTTATTATTTCTTTTTTCCTTGCACTTTATTTTTTTCAACTGCGCTGTTGTGAAAGTGTGTTTCCCCTCTGGGGATGAATAAAGCTTTTCTATTCTATTCTATTCTATTCTCTTCCGCTAAAAACGACCAAACAGTATGTTTATGACATGATCATTACAGAGGACCATATTAAATAATCTGGTGATTTTTCTTTTGGTCGAGTTTGTGGGACATTGTTGGAGCCACTGGGATGTGGATACAAATCAATCTCATCAGTTAAAGTAGACAAGAACATTTAAGGTTATTTTGAAGTAATGGAATCATTTTTGGTCCCTGAGTTTAATTTTCTACTCTCAGTGGTTTGACCACTGAGAGTAATCCAAGACAATTGACTACAATTGACAATTGAAGCAAAGGAAAACATGAAGGACTTCACTACAGCCCCCACTGGTCACGTTTCTTGATCATTGTTTGTGGGATAATGAAGTATTGAACGCTGAACTGGAGTCTATAAAGAGCATTCTTACAAATGTGTCGGTGAAAAATATGTTCTGGCCGTCTGTGGTTCTGGCTACTCGGGTTTTCCTAGTTACTTCCAAAGGAAACATTCCTCGAGTTGAAGTCAGGAAGTCGAAGAACTTCATCCCCTAGTTTCAAAATCGAAGATGGCGGCGCGCGTTGTAAACAGTGAGTTGAGCTCCTGTAATGTTGTGTTTATTTCACTTTAACTGGTGAAATATCACATAAAACTATTGTTCAAAATGTATTTGGGCCAAAGGTTTACTGAGCGAAATGGCTTTCATTAATATTGTCGCTTTATTGTTTTTACTAACAGTGGGGACCTTAAGATACACATGAGGATTCACACTGGCGAAAAACCTTACATCTGCTCTCAGTGTGGTAAAGGTTTTACTAACAGTGGGGACCTTAAGGTACACTTGAGAATTCACACTGGTGAGAAACCTTAAATCTGATCTCAGTGTGGTAAAGGTTTTTCAACGAGTGAAAACCTTAAGAGACATGTAAGAACTAACACTGGAGATTCTTGAGAGGCACATCAAAGTATTACAACCACAATGTTATCCAGTTTTGACTCGTAAAACTGTACAACTAGTGTTGGAAAATATATATGGAATATACAGAACAACGATGATGAACTGAAGAACCTTACGACCTCTGACCACAGATGACACCAATTGTCTCATCTCAAGAACTCATCATTAAAGAAATGGTAATTAATTGAAAACCTCTCATAAATGAACTGAGTAAAACTGATCTTCTTGCATTTCAGCAGGAAGTTCAAATTGCTGCTGATTATGTACAGACGTATTGCTCCACTCAGGGTCAGAACACACAAAATTCTAACAAACCTTTTCAGGCTTTCATTGTCCACAGCATGTTGAAATGACGATTTTTTTGACGGATGTGACGTATCACATTTTCTGCAAGTTTATTAATTTACAAAACACAACTTAAAAAGGGATTGGAAAACAAACTATTAACTGAACCAGTACCTTTATTATAACATTTAAAGTACTTAATGGCGTGCATTGAGGTTCATGAATGACAGTTGTAAGAAGGTAAAATAGCATTTTATTTATCTTAATGCTTTGTATCGAACCATCATCATTCTCTTATGACAGTTAAACAAACGCACACACAGGATCATATTTGTTCAACAAACAACGTTTTTTTTTATATCAATTAATAGATCACCTTCATGTATCTTGTTCGAATTTACTGTAAATTAATTAAAGTATACAGAAGTGTTCGGCACACATTTAATTTAACCTCCAGTAAAAACGAATATTTTAACTTTAAATTCTGGTGAATTAAACATTTTAAATCGAGGTTTAAATATTATGAAATAATTAGATAATTCTAGATACTAGAAGGAACATAGTGTCATTGATCAAAACGATCATAAACCTCCCTCACGTCATACAACATTTTATATAAAGGACATGGTTTTGTTTGTAATGATTCAAATCTTGGTTTAGTTAGTATCACGTCTGTTATAATTAAATCCATTATTGTTGAAAAAGTTACTCCACACACACACCAACAACAGCACTGACACACAGTGAAAACACTTATTGTTACAATAATTTCCAAGTAAATCCTTTTTGTATCTTGCAAAACGGTCGCCTGACACTATAAAACAACGTTTTACTTTACATGAAAACATCGTCAGTTTGTCAATACTGTCAATACTGTCAATAGTGCGATATAAACTGTGATCGACTGTCTCGTTGTTGACGGAGTTAGAGAGGCCAGTGCGCATGACTAAGGGCGCCAGTGCGCATGCTCGTGTGAATACTGTAATAGTGTTAACCCTGTACTGACACCCGAGTTTCAGAATCCAAGATGGCGCGCGTTGTAAACAGTGAGTTGAGCTCCTGTAATGTTGTGTTTATTTCACTTTAACCAGTGTTTTTACCACTACGTGGGTCGAATCTACAGTATTGTTCGACACATATGTATAGAAGTGTTCATGAGGTGTGATTTTATATGTTCATGCTGTATACGTAAAATATTAAGGCGGTCCGTGCTAACAGTGGCTAACGCTAGCTAACACTGTTATTGGAGTGAAATATAAGGTAAGGTAAGGTAAGGTAAGGTAAAACTTTATTGATCCCTCAGGAGGTCTCCTTTGGGAAATTGTTTTTTACCAATAGCCAGCAATTTTTCATAAACAATAAAAAATAATACATAAAAAATAAAATAAGAAGAACATAAAGAGGAAGAACAAGATGACACCAATATAGAAGGAGAAATATCACTAAAAATAATTGTTCGAAATGTATTTGAGCCAAATTTTTACTGAGTGAAATTGCTTTCATTAATATAGTCGCTGTATTGTTTTTATTGTTACGTTTTGGGGAATTAAGTGATTTGTAATAGATTGACCTTGATCTGAATCTCCAACAAGAGAAAAAATAAAATGGAGTTGTTGCTAAAAAATAAAGGTTTACCAGGCAGTCCTGTTGTTGCAAGAATACAACGACGTCCTTCCACATCTTAGCCTCATCAGGTGTCTTGGAGAGCAAAGTGGAGTTTATAAACAACATGTGGATTTATTTAAAGGATTACATGACAAACTTATCAGCAAACAATGATCTATTCCCTGTAGTAGTTCTATATTCAGATTTTAAACAGAATACAATGTAATATATCTCTTCCAGTCCAGGGTTCGCGAAGTGATTTCCATAAATAAAATACATTTGGGAAAAATTAAATACAGAAAAATTCAGCCATAACTATTAAATTTATGAAACATGGTACCATAAATTCTGGACTATAGAGCCCACTTGGTTTAAATCCTGTGCGTACTGGCAACAGACAATTAACGGTACCGGTATCTGTAGTGTTGTGAGAATATAGTGTAACTATATGAGAAGCAGCTGAGTTAACAGTTGCATGTGACAGTAAATGTACAATGTGATCACAGTGTCGGAAAATAAAGATCACATTATATATGAGCCGCATCATAGTCAGCCGGCAAGTCATCTGTCAGTCTACATGGAGGACGAAATGGTTGAGCTGTCAAGTGACCGCACTTTGAAAACAGACGCCGTTTGCCTCCCCCCGAATAATGTTTTTTCGAATTAAAGCTGAAATCTTGTTTATTATTTTTTTGTGCCAGCAAAACTTGCCCCTCAAAATGCAGAAATAAGTTTTCCAAGTGTCTAGATTTTTAAATCTTTCACAGGGGAGCATGCCACCAGATCCCTCTAGAATGGTCGTGCCTATTGCGCGACGTATCGCCCATTGGGCGCTCGTCTTAAATTACTAGCGCCGATGTGAGCATATGAAATTTTGACAGTACATTTCTAAATGTAAAATCATGACAGGCTGCTTTGTTCTTTTGTGTTTTCGTGTTTGGATAAACCTAGTGTGTATGGCCTGTGCCTTACATTTTATTTTATATTTTTTAACTGAAAAAAGGGAACCCTTGTTCTAGTCTAACAAAACAAATACTGAGGTAGTATAATAAACTCTCCAATATCAAACTTGAAAGAATATAAATAATGTCTAAACAATAATAAAAAACGAGGTGTATCCTTTTTTTTCAATGTTTAGTTATTCCACAAACTAATCTCTTATGGCTCATAAAAATACCACTAATGCCTAAACACTGAATAATAAGTCAAAAGAGGCAATGGACGGAGTTATCCAGTGACTTAAGTGTGTTTGTGTCCCTGCCCTATGTCCTACACAGGGGAGCAGGTCAGTGCTTGAGTTTACCACATGACAGGTACCCAAAAGAAAGACGGATTTATCCAGTAACTCAAGTGTGTTTGTGTCCCTGCAGATGTTCAGCAGCTGTGGGTGAAGGAAGAAGAAGTTTCTACTGAGCAGCAGGAGTTCAGCTCTGGTCTGAGTCATGAGGGACAAGAAACTCGAGTCTTCAAAAGAGAAGAAGAAGTTTCCACCACGCTGTCCTTCACCCCTGTCCTTGAGAAGGTTAAAGATGAAGAAGATGAAGGAGAGTCTTTGACCAGCAGGTCAATTCAACACATAAAAACAGAAGCTGATGAAAACAAATGTGGAGGACCAGAACCAGACTTGAATTCAATTCTACTCTCTGACCACCAGAGGTCACTGTCTTCTGAATCTGACACTGATGACAGTGAAGACTGGAGAGAAACCAGCGACTCTCGGTCAACTTTAAACTCTGTGAAGAATCGGATGGTTCCTGTCAGCAAAAAGGAGTATGATCATCAGTTACTGACTTGTTCTGATTGTGGAAAGAAATGTCCCTCTAAAACTCACCTGAAGACACATATGCGGATTCACACTGGAGAAAAACCTTACATCTGCTCTCAATGTGGTAAAGGTTTTACAAACAGTGGGGACCTTAAGATACACATGAGAATTCACACTGGCGAGAAACCTTACATCTGCTCTCAGTGTGGTAAAGGTTTTACAAACAGTGGGCACCTTAAGAGGCACATGAGAATTCACACTGGTGAGAAACCTTACATCTGCTCTCAGTGTGGTAAAGGTTTTGTAAGCAGTGTGCACCTAAAGAGGCACACGAGGATTCACAGTGGAGAAAAAACTTGCATTTGCTCACAGTGTAGTAAAGGTTTTCTAGACAGTGGGGCCCTTAAGGAACACATGAGAATTCACACTGGCGAAAAACCTTACATCTGCTCTCAGTGTGGTAAAAGTTTTATAAGAAGTATGTGCCTAAAGAGGCACATGAGGATTCACAGTGGAGAAAAAACTTGCTTTTGCTCACAGTGTGGAAAAGGTTTTAAAAATGGTTCAAACCTGAAGACGCACATGAAAGTTCACAACAAAGAAAAGCCTTTCATCTGCTCTATGTGTGGTAAAGGTTTTAAAAGCAGTGGAAGCCTGAAGACGCATGAAAGAATTCACAGTGGCGAAAAACCTTACATCTGCTCTCAGTGTGGTAAAGGTTTTGTAAGCAGTATGTGCCTAAAGAGGCACACGAGGATTCACAGTGGAGAAAAAACTTTCATTTGCTCACAGTGTAGTAAAGGTTTTCTAGACAGTGGGGCCCTTAAGTTACACATGAGAATTCACACTGGCGAAAAACCTTACATCTGCTCCCAGTGTGGTAAAGGTTTTTCAAAGAGTGAAAACCTAAAGAGACATGGTAAAGGTTTAGTAAACGGTATATGCCTGAAGAGGCACACAAGGATTCACACTGGAGAAAAAACTTGCATTTGCTCTCAGTGTGGAAAAGGTTTTAAAAATGGTTCACACCTGAAGACGCACATGAAAGTTCACACCAAAGAAAAGCCTTTCATCTGCTCTATGTGTGGTAAAGGTTTTAAAAGCAGTGGAAGCCTGAAGACGCATGAAAGAATTCACACTGGAGAAAAACCTTACATTTGCTCTCAGTGTGATAAAGGTTTTACAACTAATGCTGGCTGTAAAGTACACATGCAAACTCACTCCGGAGGGTCTTAAGAACTTATATTTAAAGAAGTGGTTATTATTTAACACCTATAACAACTGAACTGAGAGAAACTGATCATCTTGGATGCCATCAGGAAGTTAATATTGCTGCTGATTATGTCTTCCTCCATTCAGGGTTCAGAACACACTCACTTTTTTAACAAACTATTAAGCTTCCATTGTCCACAGCATGTGTGCAAGTTGTTATTATTAGTGTTTCAAGTGAGTCAAAATTCAATTTTCCATAATGTTCTACTCGCCCTGATTTTGACTAATGTTGATTATTTTCAGAGCAATCTGTTCTTTTAAGAGTTGTAGACAAAAATGTTTGTCTTCGTCTTCATCTCCTTCCACAATTAATTAAAGCATCGACATGAGGAGTTAAATGAGTGTATATTTAGCTTGTTTTTAGCTGAATCTACCAGACCATCATCCAAAATCTTGTGCATGAGCACGGACACTTGAAATGTGTTTCAATGAGGAAAGATTTCAGGCGTCAGCTGTGCTCTTCCGCTAAAAACGACCAAACAGTATGTTTATGACATGATCATTACAGAGGACCATATTAAATAATCTGGTGATTTTTCTTTTGGTCGAGTTTGTGGGACATTGTTGGAGCCACTGGGATGTGGATACAAATCAATTTCATCAGTTAAAGTAGACAAGAACATTCAAGGTTATTTTGAAGTAATGGAATCATTTTTGGTCCCTGAGTTTAATTTTCTACTCTCAGTGGTTTGACCACTGAGAGTAATCCAAGACAATTGACTACAATTGACAATTGAAGCAAAACGGAAAAAAGGAAAACATGAAGGACTTCACTACAGCCCCCACTGGTCACGTTTCTTGATCATTGTTTGTGGGATAATAAAGTATTGAACGCTGAACTGTCTATAAAGAGCATTCTAACAAATGTGTCAATGTGTGTTTCTGCCCACACATACCAATAATGATGACGAACATGCATAAATAACCTTAAACCTTTTAAAGATATAATGTGCAGCACTGACAGGTAGTCGAGACCTTCAGGTAAGATTGTTTATCCTTGACTTCCTCTAACTTTAACAGGTGAAAGCTGCCTGGTAGAGCTGGGAGGGACCATTACTGGAGCACTCACCACCCACACGGCTGTGAGGGTCTGAGAATGGCAACATGGTCCAGGGTCCACGGGACGAGCCCCCTTGAAGAACGTTTGTCCTCTTAGGATATCGCAGGATAAGGAGAGGATAACTCACTGAGGCCATCGTGGATATTATTTGATACCATGCTCATTATTTGACCGAGGCTCATGGAGGAGCAATTTTGGTCATGAAAGAAGTTGACCGAAGGTCACTGATCATGTGACAGTGTTTGCATCATTTAATGATGAAAGGGGGACAAAACCTATGGCGCCTACAGAGGAAGAAAAAATAATGATTCCATTACTGACAATATAGTGAGTTGGTGAACTGTACTGTATATTTCGTTTTATCTAAAGATTGTAAATGAGTGTCATTAAGTTGCTTTAATCCAAAGATTTCACTCGAACCATGTTTGTTTTGTTTTGTTAATAGCGATATTTATTGAAGGGTTTTCAATAAACAATTTAAGCAACAAAATGATATGAGGCGTCGCAAACCGCCGTCCAGCTGTTGTGTCTTTGAGGGAGACCAATAGTGACGTCAGAAAATGTTCGACGCTCGAAACCAGTGTCGACGGTGGGAGTAAAATATGTTCTGGCCGTCTATGGTTCTGGCCACTCGGGTTTTCCCAGTTACTTCCAAAGGAAACATTCCTCGATGTCGGAATTTCAAGTCAGGAAGTCGAAGAAGTTCATCCCCTAGTTTCAAAATCCAAGATGGCGGCGCGCGTTGTAAACAGTGAGTTGAGCTCCTGTAATGTTGTTTTTATTCCACTTTAACTGGTGTTTTTACCACTACGTCGGTCGATTCTACAGTATATTTCGACATATATGTATATAAGTGTTTCTGAGGTGTCATTTTTAATGTTTATGCTGTATACGTAAACTATAATGCGACCCGTGCTAACAGTGGCTAACGTTAGCTAACACTGTTATTGGAGTAAAATACACTAAAAGATGTTGTTAAAAATGTATGAGAAATGGCTTTAAATTATATTGTTACCTTATTGTTTTTATTATTGCGTTTTTGGGAAAAGATTTAGAGATAGATTTATTATCCTGAACTTATTTTATATCTCCAATAAAAAGAGTCAAGTGTTTTTAAAGGCTCCTAACATCGTTAAACTATTATTTTAAAACCAATAAATTTACCAGGTCTCTTGGAAAACAAAAATATATTTTACAACAAAACTATTTGCAAAAAATGCACAAAATGATAGTTTCTCTGTAATAGTTCTAGATTCAGATTTCGAACCGAATACAATGTAATATATCTCTTCTAGTCTAACAAAAAAATACTGAGGTGGTACAATTTTCAGCATTAACTTGTTAGTAAGCAATAGTTATAAAGCTCTTCAATAATCAAAACCAATACAGTTTTACCTTACCTTAATACACAGTTAAAATACATACACATTTAAAAACTCTAAAGGGCCAAGACAACATAAGACAAACGTAGCAGCAACTAGAAAATGAAGAAAAAGCACAAATAATAATGTCTTAAGATGTTTCTTGAAGGACTCAGTAGGTCATCAAACACAGAGGGAGGAAGATCGTTCCAAAGCTTAGGAGCAACAGTCTGGAAGGATTTCTCTCCTCTGGTCCTGAACCGTGTGCGAGGAACCATCAGTAGATTCTGATCCACAGACCTCAGAGCCAGAGCTGGGGTGTAAGGCTGGACCAGATCAGTTATGTAAGGAGGAGCCTGAACATGAATAGATCTGAAAGTTAGAACCAGGATTGATCCTGAAAGAAACTGGCAGCCAATGCAGCGTTAAAAGGAAATGTGAGTTCTTCTACTAGAGCGGGTCAAAGTTCCAGCTGCAGAGTTTTGTATTAACTGCAGGCGAGACAGATCCTTCTTGTTTAGACAGGAAAATTAACTGTTACAATAACATCTAAACGAGAAGACACAAACGCATGGATTATAAAATCCAGATTGTGTTGTGACAAGTTTAGAGAATTTTCTCAGTTGAAGGAGACAGTTTCTGGTCAGTTTTCTGCAGTGTTGAACTAGAGACATGTCAAATACAACACCCAGGTTTCTCAGGCTCAGTTTGACAGACTGACCTAGGTCACCCAAGTATTGACTCAACCTTGAAACCTTATCATCAGGCGCATTAACAAGAGGTTATTTTTTTCCCACATTTAGCTGCTAAGTGTTTTCTCTCAGCCATTGATTTCTAGCAAACAATTGACTAAGCTGCTCAGCCTCTCGGGCTCAGTTGGATCAAATGAGCAGAAGAGCTGGATGTCATCAGCAAAAATATGGTAAGAAATAAAAATAGAATCTATTGAATATTGTTGCACAACTTATACGTAAAAACACTCAACACAAGTTTAAAAGTTGTGGTTAAATTGTTTACAACGCTTATATCTCAAGTTACTATTGTTATTATTTATTCATTCATTTTCTATGCTGCTTTTTCCCTTATGGGGATCACAGGGTGGCTGGAGACCATCCCAGCTTCTTCGGTCGAGAGGCTGGGGGACACCCAGACATGCATCTGCTTGAGGTGCATAGACAGAGAGGTGCTGTTTGCTGCATGAACTCAGTGAGAAGATTTAACTAAATTGTTGGACATGTAGGCTACAAAGTTCAGCAAAAAGCGAATGACTTCATTAATGGTACTGTGCAAATCTCTAACGGAGTAAAACACTTGGATACACAATGCAGCCTTATGTCCTACACAGGGGAGCAGGTCAGGGCTTGAGTTTACCACATGACAGGTACCCAAAAGAAAGACGGAATTATCCAGTAACTCAAGTGTGTTTGTGTCCCTGCAGATGTTCAGCAGCTGCGGGTGAAGGAAGAAGAAGTTTCTACTGAGCAGCAGGAGTTCAGCTCTGGTCTGAGTCATGAGGGACAAGAAACTCGAGTCTTCAAAAGAGAAGAAATTTCCACCACGCTGTCCTTCACTCCTGTCCTTGAGAAGGTTAAAGATGAAGAAGATGAAGGAGAGTCTTTGACCAGCAGGTCAATTCAACACATAAAAACAGAAGCTGATGAAAACAAATGTGGAGGACCAGAACCAGACTTGAATTCATTTCTACTCTTTGACCCCCAGAGGTCACTGTCTTCTGAATCTGACACTGATGACAGTGAAGACTGGAGAGAAACCAGCGACTCTCTGTCAACTTCAAACTCTGTGAAGAATCTGATGGTTCCTGTCAGCAAAAAGAAAGATGATCATAAGTTATTGACCTGTTCTGACTGTGGGGGAATATGTAACAAGTCTAACCTGAAGCTACACATGCGGATACACACTGGAGAAAAACCTTGCATTTGCTCACAGTGTGGTAAAGGTTTTACTAACAGTGGGGACCTTAAGATACACGTGAGAATTCACACTGGTGAAAAACCTTACATCTGCTCTCAGTGTGGTAAAGGTTTTACTAACAGTGGGGACCTTAAGATACACATTAGAATTCACACGGGTGAAAAACCTTATGTCTGCTCTCAGTGTGGTAAAGGTTTTACAACCAGTAGATGCCTAAAGAGGCACATGAGAATTCACACTGGTGAAAAACCTTACACCTGCTCTCAGTGTGGTAAAGGTTTTACAAACAGTGGTGACCTGAAGAAACACATGAGAATTCACACTGGTGAGAAACCTTACATCTGCTCTCATTGTGGTAAAGGTTTTTCAACGGGTGAAAACCTTAAGAGACATGTAAGAACACACTGTGGAGAGTCTTGAGGGGCACATCAAAGTATTACAACCACAATGTTATCCAGGTTTAAATCGTAAAACTGTACAACTACTTTTGGAAAATATATGGAATATACAGAACAACGATGATGAACTGAAGAACCTTACGTCCTCTGACCACCACAGATGACACCAATTGTCTCATCTCAAGAACTCATCATTAAAGAAATGGTAATTATTTGAAAACCTCTCATAAATGAACTGAGTAAAACTGATCTTCTTGGATGTCAGCAGGAAGTTGATATTTCTGCTTGTTATGTACAGACGTATTGCTCCACTCAGGGTCAGAACACACAAAATTCCTTTAACAAACCTTTTGAGGCTTTCATTGTCCACAGCATGTTTGAAATGACGATGTTTCACGGATGTGACGTATCACATTTTCTGCAAGTTTATTAATTTACAAAACACAACTTCAAAAGCGATCGGAAGACAAACTATTAACTGATCCAGTACCATTATTATAACATTGTAAGTACTTAATGACTTGCATTGAGGTTCATAAATGACGTAAATTATAAGAAGGTAAAATAGCATATTATTTCTCTTAATGCTTTGTATCGAACCATCATCATTCTCTTATGACAGTTAAACAAACGCACACACAGGATCACATTTGTTCAACAACGTTTTTTTTTAATATAAATTAATAGATCACCTTCTTGTATCTCATTAAAATGTATTGTAAATTAATTAAAGTATACATAAGTGTTCGGCACACATTTAATTTAACCTCCAGTAAAAACGTATTTTTTAAACTTTAAATTCTGGTGATTTAATCATTTCAAATCGAGGTTTAAATATTATGAAATAATTAGATAATTCTAGATACTAGAAGAAACATAGTGTCATTGATCAAAGCGATCATAAACCTCCCTCACGTCATAAAACATTTTATATAAAGGTCATGGTTTTGTTTGTAATGATTCAAATGTTGGTTTAGCTAGTATCACGTCTGTTATATTCAAACCCATTATTGTTGATAAAGTGACTCCACACACACACCAACAACAGCCCTGACACACAGTGAAAACAAAACACTTATTGTTACAATAATGTCCAAGTAAATCGTTGTTGTATCTTTCAAAATGTTAGCATGACACTTTAAAACAACGTTTTACTTTACATTAAAACATCGTCAGTTTGTCAATACTGTAGTGCGATATAAACTGTGACTCTGTCTGTCTCGTTGTTGACGGAGTTAGAGAGGCCAGTGCGCATGCCTAAGGACGCCAGTGCGCATGCTCGTGTGAATACTGTAATTGTGTTAACCCTGTACTGACACCCGAGTTTCAGAATCCAAGATGGCGGCGCGCGTTGTAAACAGTGAGTTGAGCTCCTGTAATGTTGTGTTTATTTCACTTTAACCAGTGTTTTTACCACTACGTGGGTCGAATCTACAGTATTGTTCGACACATATGTATAGAAGTGTTCATGAGGTGTGATTTTATATGTTCATGCTGTATACGTAAAATATTAAGGCGGCCCGTGCTAACAGTGGCTAACGCTAGCTAACACTTGTAGTGAAATATAGAAGGAGAAATATCACTAAAACTATTGTTCGAAATGTATTTGGGCCAAAGGTTAACTGAGCGAAATGGCTTTCATTATTATTGTCGCTTTATTGTTTTTATTGTTACGTTTGGAAATCACTGATTTGTAATATATTAACCTTGATCTGAATCTCCAACAAGAGGAAACATAAAGTGAAGTTGTTGCTAAAAAATAAAGGTTTACCAGGCAGTCCTGTTGTTGCAAGAATACAACGACGTCCTTCCACATCTTAGCCTCATCAGGTGTCTTGGAGAGCAAAGTGGAGTTTATAAACAACATGTGAATTTATTTAAAGGATTACATGGCAAACTTATCAGCAAACAATGATATATTCCCTGTAGTAGTTCTATATTCAGATTTTAAACAGAATACAATGTAATATATCTCTTCCAGTCCAGGGTTCGCAAAGTGATTTCCATAAATAAAATACATTTGGGAAAAATTAAATACAGAAAAATTCAGCCATAACTATTAAATTTATGAAACATGGTACCATAAATTCTGGACTATAGAGCGCACTTGGTTTAAATTCTGTGCGTACTGGCAACAGACAATTAACGGTACCGGTATCTGTAGTGTTGTGAGAATATAGTGTAACTATATGAGAAGCAGCTGAGTTTACAGTTGCGTGTGACAGTAAATGTACAATGTGATCACAGTGTCGGAAAATAAAGATCACATTATATATGAGCCGCATCATAGTCAGCCGGCAAGTCATCTGTCAGTCTACATGGAGGACGAAATGGTTGAGCTGTCATGTGACCGCACTTTGAAAACAGACGCCGTTTGCCTCCCCCCGAATAATGTTTTTTCGAATTAAAGCTGAAATCTTATTTATTATTTTTTTGTGCCAGCAAAACTTGCCCCTCAAAATGCAGAAATAAGTTTTACAAGTGTCTAGATTTTTAAATCTTTCACAGGGGAGCATGCCACCAGATCCCTCTAGAATGGTCGTGCCTATTGCGCGACGTATCGCCCATTGGGCGCTCGTCTTAAATTACTAGCGCCGATGTGAGCATACGAAATTTTGACAGTACATTTCTAAATGTAAAATCATGACAGGCTGCTTTGTTCTTTTGTGTTTTCGTGTTTGGATAAACCTAGTGTGTATGGCCTGTGCCTTACATTTTATTTTATATTTTTTAACTGAAAAAAGGGAACCCTTGTTCTAGTCTAACAAAACAAATACTGAGGTAGTATAATAAACTCTCCAATATCAAATTTGAAAGAATATAAATAATGTCTAAACAATAATAAAAAACGAGGTGTATCCTTTTTTTTCAATGTTTAGTTATTCCACAAACTAATCTCTTATGGCTCATAAAAATACCACTAATGCCTAAACACTGAATAATAAGTCAAAAGAGGCAATGGACGGAGTTATCCAGTGACTTAAGTGTGTTTGTGTCCCTGCCCTATGTCCTACACAGGGGAGCAGGTCAGTGCTTGAGTTTACCACATGACAGGTACCCAAAAGAAAGATGGATTTATCCAGTAACTCAAGTGTGTTTGTGTCCCTGCAGATGTTCAGCAGCTGTGGGTGAAGGAAGAAGAAGTTTCTACTGAGCAGCAGGAGTTCAGCTCTGGTCTGAGTCATGAGGGACAAGAAACTCGAGTCTTCAAAAGAGAAGAAGAAGTTTCCACCACGCTGTCCTTCACTCCTGTCCTTGAGAAGGTTAAAGATGAAGAAGATGAAGGAGAGTCTTTGACCAGCAGGTCAATTCAACACATAAAAACAGAAGCTGATGAAAACAAATGTGGAGGACCAGAACCAGACTTGAATTCAATTCTACTCTCTGACCACCAGAGGTCACTGTCTTCTGAATCTGACACTGATGACAGTGAAGACTGGAGAGAAACCAGCGACTCTCGGTCAACTTTAAACTCTGTGAAGAATCGGATGGTTCCTCTCAGCAAAAAGGAGTATGATCATAAGTTACTGACTTGTTCTGATTGTGGAAAGAAATGTCCCTCTAAAACTCACCTGAAGACACATATGCGGATACACACTGGAGAAAAACCTTACATCTGCTCTCAATGTGGTAAAGGTTTTACAAACAGTGGGGACCTTAAGATACACATGAGAATTCACACTGGCGAGAAACCTTACATCTGCTCTCAGTGTGGTAAAGGTTTTACAAACAGTGGGCACCTTAAGAGGCACATGAGAATTCACACTGGTGAGAAACCTTACATCTGCTCTCAGTGTGGTAAAGGTTTTGTAAGCAGTGTGCACCTAAAGAGGCACACGAGGATTCACAGTGGAGAAAAAACTTACATTTGCTCACAGTGTAGTAAAGGTTTTCTAGACAGTGGGGCCCTTAAGGAACACATGAGAATTCACACTGGCGAAAAACCTTACATCTGCTCTCAGTGTGGTAAAAGTTTTATAAGAAGTATGTGCCTAAAGAGGCACATGAGGATTCACAGTGGAGAAAAAACTTGCTTTTGCTCACAGTGTGGAAAAGGTTTTAAAAATGGTTCAAACCTGAAGACGCACATGAAAGTTCACAACAAAGAAAAGCCTTTCATCTGCTCTATGTGTGGTAAAGGTTTTAAAAGCAGTGGAAGCCTGAAGACGCATGAAAGAATTCACAGTGGCGAAAAACCTTACATCTGCTCTCAGTGTGGTAAAGGTTTTGTAAGCAGTATGTGCCTAAAGAGGCACACAAGGATTCACACTGGAGAAAAAACTTGCATTTGCTCTCAGTGTGGAAAAGGTTTTAAAAATTGTTCACACCTGAAGACGCACATGAAAGTTCACACCAAAGAAAAGCCTTTCATCTGCTCTATGTGTGGTAAAGGTTTTAAAAGCAGTGGAAGCCTGAAGACGCATGAAAGAATTCACACTGGAGAAAAACCTTACATTTGCTCTCAGTGTGATAAAGGTTTTACAACTAATGCTGGCTGTAAAGTACACATGCAAACTCACTCCGGAGGGTCTTAAGAACTTATATTTAAAGAAGTGGTTATTATTTAACACCTATAACAACTGAACTGAGAGAAACTGATCTTCTTGGATGCCATCAGGAAGTTAATATTGCTGCTGATTATGTCTTCCTCCATTCAGGGGTCAGAACACACTCACTTTTTTAACAAACTATTAAGCTTCCATTGTCCACAGCATGTGTGCAAGTTGTTATTATTAGTGTTTCAAGTGAGTCAAAATTCAATTTTCCATAATGTCCTACTCGCCCTGATTTTGACTAATGTTGATTATTTTCAGAGCAATCTGTTCTTTTAAGAGTTGTTGACAAAAATGTTTGTCTTCGTCTTCATCTCCTTCCACAATTAATTAAAGCATCGACATGAGGAGTTAAATGAGTGTATATTTAGCTTGTTTTTAGCTGAATCTACCAGACCATCAACCTAAATCTTGTGCATGAGCACGGACACTTGAAATGTGTTTCAATGAGGAAAGATTTCAGGCGTCAGCTGTGCTCTTCCGCTAAAAACGACCAAACAGCATGTTTATGACATGATCATTACAGAGGACCATATTAAATAATCTGGTGATTTTTCTTTTGGTCGAGTTTGTGGGACATTGTTGGAGCCACTGGGATGTGGATACAAATCAATTTCATCAGTTAAAGTAGACAAGAACATTCGAGGTTATTTTGAAGTAATGGAATCATTTTTGGTCCCTGAGTTTAATTTTCTACTCTCAGTGGTTTTGACCACTGAGAGTAATCCAAGACAATTGACTACAATTGACAATTGAAGCAAAGGAAAACATGAAGGACTTCACTACAGCCCCCACTGGTCACGTTTCTTGATCATTGTTTGTGGGATAATGAAGTATTGAACGCTGAACTGGAGTCTATAAAGAGCATTCTTACAAATGTGTCAATGTGTGTTTCTGCCCACACATACCAATAATGATGACGAACATGCATAAATAACCTTAAACCTTTTAAAGATATAATGTGCAGCACTGACAGGTAGTCGAGACCTTCAGGTAAGATTGTTTATCCTTGACTTCCTCTAACTTTAACAGGTGAAAGCTGCCTGGTAGAGCTGGGAGGGACCATTACTGGAGCACTCACCACCCACACGGCTGTGAGGGTCTGAGAATGGCAACATGGTCCAGGGTCTACGGGACGAGCCCCCTTGAAGAACGTTTGTCCTCTTAGGATATCGCAGGATAAGGAGAGGATAACTCACTGAGACCATCGTGGATATTATTTGATACCATGCTCATTATTTGACCGAGGCTCATGGAGGAGCAATTTTGGTCATGAAAGAAGTTGACCGAAGGTCACTGATCATGTGACAGTGTTTGCATCATTTAATGATGAAAGGGGGACAAAACCTATGGCGCCTACAGAGGAAGAAAAAATAATGATTCCATTACTGACAATATAGTGAGTTGGTGAACTGTACTGTATATTTCGTTTTATCTAAAGATTGTAAATGAGTGTCATTAAGTTGCTTTAATCCAAAGATTTCACTCGAACCATGTTTGTTTTGTTTTGTTAATAGCGATATTTATTAAATAAAACAATTGAAGGGTTTTCAATAAACAATTTAAGCAACAAAATGATATGAGGCGTCGCAAACCGCCGTCCAGCTGTTGTGTCTTTGAGGGGGACCCATAGTGACGTCAGAAAATGTTCGACGCTCGAAACCAGTGTCGACGGTGGGAGAAAAATATGTTCTGGCCGTCTATGGTTCTGGCCACTCGGGTTTTCCCAGTTACTTCCAAAGGAAACATTCCTCGATGTCGGAATTTCAAGTCAGGAAGTCGAAGAAGTTCATCCCCTAGTTTCAAAATCCAAGATGGCGGCGCGCGTTGTAAACAGTGAGTTGAGCTCCTGTAATGTTGTTTTTATTCCACTTTAACTGGTGTTTTTACCACTACGTCGGTCGATTCTACAGTATATTTCGACATATATGTATATAAGTGTTTCTGAGGTGTCATTTTTAATGTTTATGCTGTATACGTAAACTATAATGCGACCCGTGCTAACAGTGGCTAACGTTAGCTAACACTGTTATTGGAGTAAAATACACTAAAAGATGTTGTTAAAAATGTATGAGAAATGGCTTTAAATTATATTGTTACCTTATTGTTTTTATTATTGCGTTTTTGGGAAAAGATTTAGAGATAGATTTATTATCCTGAACTTATTTTATATCTCCAATAAAAGAGGCAAGTGTTTTTTCAAAGGCTCCTAACATCGTTAAACTATTATTTTAAAACCAATAAATTTACCAGGTCTCTTGGAAAACAAAAATATATTTTACAACAAAACTATTTGCAAAAAATGCACAAAATGATAGTTTCTCTGTAATAGTTCTAGATTCAGATTTCGAACCGAATACAATGTAATATATCTCTTCTAGTCTAACAAAAAAATACTGAGGTGGTACAATATCCAGCATTAACTTGTTAGTAAGCAATAGTTATAAAGCTCTTCAATAATCAAAACCAATAAAGTTTTACCTTACCTTAATACACAGTTAAAATACATACACATTTAAAAACTCTAAAGGGCCAAGACAACATAAGACAAACGTAGCAGCAACTAGAAAATGAAGAAAAAGCACAAATAATAATGTCTTAAGATGTTTCTTGAAGGATTCAGTAGGTCATCAAACACAGAGGGAGGAAGATCGTTCCAAAGCTTAGGAGCAACAGTCTGGAAGGATTTCTCTCCTCTGGTCCTGAACCGTGTGCGAGGAACCATCAGTAGATTCTGATCCACAGACCTCAGAGCCAGAGCTGGGGTGTAAGGCTGGATCAGATCACTGATGTAAGGAGGAGCCTGAACATGAATAGATCTGAAAGTTAGAACCAGGATTGATCCTGAAAGAAACTGGCAGCCAATGCAGAGTTAAAAGGAAATGTGAGTTCTTCTACTAGAGCGGGTCAAAGTTCCAGCTGCAGAGTTTTGTATTAACTGCAGGCGAGACAGATCCTTCTTGTTTAGACAGGAAAATTAACTGTTACAATAACATCTAAACGAGAAGACACAAACGCATGGATTATAAAATCCAGATTGTGTTGTGACAAGTTTAGAGATTTTTCTCAGTTGAAGGAGACAGTTTCTGGTCAGTTTTCTGCAGTGTTGAACTAGAGACATGTCTTTGTCAAATACAACACCCAGGTTTCTCAGGCTCAGTTTGACAGACTGACCTAGGTCACCCAAGTATTGACTCAACCTTGAAACCTTATCATCAGGCGCATTAACAAGAGGTTATTTTTTTCCCACATTTAGCTGCTAAGTGTTTTCACTCAGCCATTGATTTCTAGCAAACAATTGACTAAGCTGCTCAGCCTCTCGGGCTCAGTTGGATCAAATGAGCAGAAGAGCTGGATGTCATCAGCAAAAATATGGTAAGAAATAAAAATAGAATCTATTGAATATTGTTGCACAACTTATACGTAAAAACACTCAACACAAGTTTAAAAGTTGTGGTTAAATTGTTTACAACGCTTATATCTCAAGTTACTATTGTTATTATTTATTCATTCATTTTCTATGCTGCTTTTTCCCTTATGGGGATCACAGGGTGGCTGGAGACCATCCCAGCTTCTTCGGTCGAGAGGCTGGGGGACACACAGACATGCATCTGCTTGAGGTGCATAGACAGGTGCTGTTTGCTGCATGAACTCAGTGAGAAGATTTAACTAATTTGTTGGACATGTAGGCTACAAAGTTCAGCAAAAAGCGAATGACTTCATTAATGGTACTGTGCAAATCTCTAACGGAGTAAAACACTTGGATACACAATGCAGCCTTATGTCCTACACAGGGGAGCAGGTCAGGGCTTGAGTTTACCACATGACAGGTACCCAAAAGAAAGACGGAATTATCCAGTAACTCAAGTGTGTTTGTGTCCCTGCAGATGTTCAGCAGCTGTGGGTGAAGGAAGAAGAAGTTTCTACTGAGCAGCAGGAGTTAAGCTCTGGTCTGAGTCATGAGGGACAAGAAACTCGAGTCTTCAAAAGAGAAGAAGAAGTTTCCACCACGCTGTCCTTCACTCCTGTCCTTGAGAAGGTTAAAGATGAAGAAGATGAAGGAGAGTCTTTGACCAGCAGGTCAATTCAACACATAAAAACAGAAGCTGATGAAAACAAATGTGGAGGACCAGAACCAGACTTGAATTCAATTCTACTCTCTGACCCCCAGAGGTCACTGTCTTCTGAATCTGACACTGATGACAGTGAAGACTGGAGAGAAACCAGCGACTCTCTGTCAACTTCAAACTCTGTGAAGAATCTGATGGTTCCTGTCAGCAAAAAGAAAGATGATCATAAGTTATTGACCTGTTCTGACTGTGGGAGAAAATGTAACAAGTCTAACCTGAAGCTACACATCGGATACACACTGGAGAAAAACCTTGCATTTGCTCACAGTGTGGTAAAGGTTTTACTAACAGTGGGGACCTTAAGATACACGTTAGAATTCACACTGGTGAAAAACCTTACATCTGCTCTCAGTGTGGTAAAGGTTTTACTAACAGTGGGGACCTTAAGATACAAATTAGAATTCACACTGGTGAAAAACCTTATGTCTGCTCTCAGTGTGGTAAAGGTTTTACAACCAGTAGATGCCTAAAGAGGCACATGAGAATTCACACTGGTGAAAAACCTTACACCTGCTCTCAGTGTGGTAAAGGTTTTACAAACAGTGGTGACCTGAAAAAACACATGAGAATTCACACTGGTGAGAAACCATACATCTGCTCTCAGTGTGGTAAAGGTTTTTCAACGGGTGAAAACCTTAAGAGACATGTAAGAACACACTGTGGAGAGTCTTGAGGGGCACATCAAAGTATTACAACCACAATGTTATCCAGGTTTAAATCTTAAAACTGTACAACTACTTTTGGAAAATATATGGAATATACAGAACAACGATGATGAACTGAAGAACCTTACGTCCTCTGACCACCACAGATGACACCAATTGTCTCATCTCAAGAACTCATCATTAAAGAAATGGTAATTATTTGAAAACCTCTCATAAATGAACTGAGTAAAACTGATCTTCTTGGATGTCAGCAGGAAGTTGATATTTCTGCTTGTTATGTACAGACGTATTGCTCCACTCAGGGTCAGAACACACAAAATTCTTTTAACAAACCTTTTGAGGCTTTCATTGTCCACAGTGTGTTTGAAATGACGATGTTTCACGGATGTGACGTATCACATTTTCTGCAAGTTTATTAATTTAGAAAACACAACTTCAAAAGCGATTGGAAGACAAACTATTAACTGATCCAGTACCATTCTTATAACATTGTAAGTACTTAATGACGTGCATTGAGGTTCATAAATGACGTAAATTATAAGAAGGTAAAATAGCATATTATTTCTCTTA
The DNA here is from genome assembly GCF_982586985.1 of Callionymus lyra. NCBI lineage: Eukaryota > Metazoa > Chordata > Actinopteri > Syngnathiformes > Callionymidae > Callionymus > Callionymus lyra. The sequence continues at coordinate 12,333,996 of NC_141834.1, forward strand.
ATGCTTTGTATCGAACCATCATCATTCTCTTATGACAGTTAAACAAACGCACACACAGGATCACATTTGTTCAACAACGTTTTTTTAAAAAATATAAATTAATAGATCACCTTCTTGTATCTCATTAAAATGTATTGTAAATTAATTAAAGTATACAGAATTGTTCGGCACACATTTAATTTAACCTCCAGTAAAAACGTATTTTTTAAACTTTAAATTCTGGTGATTTAATCATTTCAAATCGAGGTTTAAATATTATGAAATAATTAGATAATTCTAGATACTAGAAGAAACATAGTGTCATTGATCAAAGCGATCATAAACCTCCCTCACGTCATAAAACATTTTATATAAAGGTCATGGTTTTGTTTGTAATGATTCAAATGTTGGTTTAGCTAGTATCACGTCTGTTATATTCAAACCCATTATTGTTGATAAAGTGACTCCACACACACACCAACAACAGCCCTGACACACAGTGAAAACAAAACACTTATTGTTACAATAATGTCCAAGTAAATCGTTGTTGTATCTTTCAAAATGTTAGCATGACACTTTAAAACAACGTTTTACTTTACATTAAAACATCGTCAGTTTGTCAATACTGTAGTGCGATATAAACTGTGACTCTGTCTGTCTCGTTGTTGACGGAGTTAGAGAGGCCAGTGCGCATGCCTAAGGACGCCAGTGCGCATGCTCGTGTGAATACTGTAATTGTGTTAACCCTGTACTGACACCCGAGTTTCAGAATCCAAGATGGCGGCGCGCGTTGTAAACAGTGAGTTGAGCTCCTGTAATGTTGTGTTTATTTCACTTTAACCAGTGTTTTTACCACTCCGTGGGTCGAATCTACAGTATTGTTTGACACATATGTATAGAAGTGTTCATGAGGTGTGATTTTATATGTTCATGCTGTATAAGTAAAATATTAAGGCGGCCCGTGCTAACAGTGGCTAACGCTAGCTAACGCTTGTAGTGAAATATAGAAGGAGAAATATCACTAAAACTATTGTTCGAAATGTATTTGGGCCAAATGTTAACTGAGCGAAATGGCTTTCATTATTATTGTCGCTTTATTGTTTTTATTGTTACGTTTGGAAATCACTGATTTGTAATATATTAACCTTGATCTGAATCTCCAACAAGAGGAAACATAAAGTGAAGTTGTTGCTAAAAAATAAAGGTTTACCAGGCAGTCCTGTTGTTGCAAGAATACAACGACGTCCTTCCACATCTTAGCCTCATCAGGTGTCTTGGAGAGCAAAGTGGAGTTTATGAACAACATGTGAATTTATTTAAAGGATTACATGGCAAACTTATCAGCAAACAATGATATATTCCCTGTAGTAGTTCTATATTCAGATTTTAAACAGAATACAATGTAATACATCTCTTCCAGTCCGGGGTTCGCGAAGTGATTTCCATAAATAAAATACATTTGGGAAAAATTAAATACAGAAAAATTCAGCCATAACTATTAAATTTATGAAACATGGTACCATAAATTCTGGACTATAGAGCGCACTTGGTTTAAATCCTGTGCGTACTGGCAACAGACAATTAACGGTACCGGTATCTGTAGCGTTGTGAGAATATAGTGTAACTATATGAGAAGCAGCTGAGTTAACAGTTGCGTGTGACAGTAAATGTACAATGTGATCACAGTGTCGGAAAATAAAGATCACATTATATATGAGCCGCATCATAGTCAGCCGGCAAGTCATCTGTCAGTCTACATGGAGGACGAAATGGTTGAGCTGTCATGTGACCGCACTTTAAAAACAGACGCAGTTTGTCTCCGCATACCTGGGCTTAAAACACTTTTCTGCACTGATATATATTAAAAATAAATACAGATCGCGGCTGAATGTGGAGAATGATCTCCGTGTGGCCGTCTCCAAGATTAAACCACAAATTGACTTGCTGTGTTCATCTATCTCATCCCCTCCCCCCAAAAAAAATAATTTCGAATTAAAGCTGAAATCTTGTTTTTTATTTTTTGTGCCAGCAAAACTTGCCCCTCAAAATGCAGAAATACGTTTTCCAAGTGTCTAGATTTTTAAATCTTTCACAGGGGAGCATGCCACCAGACCCCTCTAGAATGGTCGTGCCTATTGCGCGACGTATCGCCCATTGGGCGCTCGTCTTAAATTACTAGCGCCGATGTGAGCATACAAAATTTTGACAGTACATTTCTAAATGTAAAATCATAACAGGCTGCTTTGTTCTTTTGTGTTTTCGTGTTTGGATAAACCTAGTGTGTATGGCCTGTACCTTACATTTTATTTTATATTTTTTAACTGAAAAAAGGGAACCCTTGTTCTAGTCTAACAAAACAAATACTGAGGTAGTATAATAAACTCTCCAATATCAAACTTGAAATAATATAAATAATGTATAAACAATAATAAAAAAAACGAGGTGTATCCTTTTTTTTCAATGTTTAGTTATTCCACAAAATAATCTCTTATGGCTCATAAAAATAACACTAATGCCTAAACACTGAATAATAAGTCAAAAGTGGACGGAGTTATCCAGTGACTTAAGTGTGTTTGTGTCCCTGCAGATGTTCAGCAGCCGCTGGTGAAGGAAGTTTCTACTGAGCAGCAGGAGTGCAGCTCTGGTCTGAGTCATGAGGGACAAAAAACGTGTGTCTTCAAAAGAGAAATAGGAGTTTCCACCACGTTCTCCTTCACTCCTGTCCTTGAGAAGGTTAAAGATGAAGAAGATGAAGGAGAGTCTTTGACCAGCAGGTCAATTCAACACATTAAAACAGAAGCTGGTGGAAACCAATGTGGAGGACCAGAACCAGACTTGAATTCAATCCTACTCTCTGACCACCGGAGGTCACTGTCTTCTGAATCTGACACTGATGACAGTGAAGACTGGAGAGAAACCAGCGACTCTCAGTCAACTTCAAACTCTGTGAAGAATCTGATGGTTCCTGTCAGCAAAAAGGAAGATAATCATAAGGTTCTGACTTGTTCTGATTGTGGAAAGAAATTTCCCTCGAAATCTCACCTGAAGACACACATGCTGATTCACACTGGGGAGAAACCTTACATCTGCTCTCAGTGTGGTGAAGGTTTTACAAACATTGGGGACCTTAAGATACACATGGGAATTCACACAGGCGAGAAACCTTACATCTGCTCTCAGTGTGGTAAAGGTTTTGTAAGCAGTATGTGCCTAAAGAGGCACACGAGGATTCACAGTGGAGAAAAAACTTACATTTGCTCACAGTGTAGTAAAGGTTTTCTAGATAGTGGGGCCCTTAAGATACATATGAGAATTCACACTGGCGAAAAACCTTACATCTGCTCTCAGTGTGGTAAAGGTTTTTCAAGGAGTGAAAACCTAAAGAGACATGGTAAAGGTTTATTAAACGGTACATGCCGAAAGAGGCACACAAGGATTCACACTGGTGAAAAAAATTGCATTTGCTCACAGTGTGGTAAAGGTTTTAGAGACAATACAGATCTGAAGATACATGTGAGAATTCACACTGGAGAAAAACCTTACATCTGCTCTATGTGTGGTAAAGATTTTACTAACAGTAGGGACCTTAAGACTCACATGAGAATTCACACTGGCGAAAAACCTTACGTCTGCTCTCATTGTGGTAAAGGTTTTACAACCAGTAGATGCCTAAAGATGCACATTAGGGTTCACACTGGAGAAAAACCTTACATCTGCTCTCAGTGTGGTAAAGGTTTTACACAAAGAGGGGAACTTAAGAAACACATGACAATTCACACAGGCGAGAAACCTTATAACTGCTCTCAGTGTGGTAAAGGTTTTGTAAGCAGTATGTACCTAAAGAGGCACATGAGGATTCACACTGGAGAAAAAACTTACATTTGCTCACAGTGTAGTAAAGGTTTTCTAGACAGTGGGGCCCTTAAGATACACATGAGAATTCACACTGGCGAAAAACCTTACATCTGCTCTCAGTGTGGTAAAGGTTTTTCAAGGAGTGAAAACCTTAAGAGACATGCAAGAACTCACACTTGAGAGTCTTGAGAGGCACATAAAAGTATTACACCACGATATAATTTAGGTTTGACCGGTAAAACGGTACAATTAGTGTTGGAATATATGGAATATACAGAACAACGATGAACTGAAGAACCTTCCGACAACCACAGATGACGCCATTTGTCTCATCTCAAGAACTGATCTTTAAAGAAATGTTGAATAGTTTAAGACCTCTCACAACTGAAATGAGTAAAACTCACCTTGTTATGTATAGACGTATTCCTCCACTCAGTGGAAAAAAACACACAAGTCTTTTAACATACTGTTTTAGGCTTTCATTGTCCACAGCATGTTTGCAAGTTGTTATTATCAGTGTTGATTTAAAGTGAGTCAAAATACAAATTTCCTTCATTTTCTACTCGCCCTCATTTCGACTAATGTTGATTATTTTTCCGAGTAATCTGTTCTTTTAAGTGTTATAAAAAAAATATTTGTTCATTTCAATGTAGCAAGTGGAGTTCCGTCTTTGTCTAAAATGAATTAAAGCATTGACATGAGGAATTTAATTGAGTCTATATTTAGAGTTGTTTTTTAGCTGAAGCTACAAGACCATCATCCTCAATCTTGTGCATGAGCACTGACACTTAATGACTTAATGATTTTGATATATTTTGTCCTTACAAAGATAATTAGTCATTTAGATGATTCATCTTTGAAGCTTTAGATTCCAGATGGACTTTATCAACGTCTGCTTTTTCATGAATCTTCTAATTTTTTTGTTCATCATGAACTTCAACTTTTCACCTGCCTTGAATCTTTTAAGTTTTTTTGAATTTCAAATCCCCAAAACAGTTTTTGATAATTTCACTGTGTTGAGGAATAAATGTCATTAATTGATCAAAGTGATTCATAAAATGATCTTGTGTCCTTCATGAATACATGAGACAATGAATTACACTGTTTTTACTCTTCTCACTGCATTTCATTGAAATATGCAAATGTACAAGTCATCTGTAGGCTGTAAAAGATGCTGTTAACACATCTGTTGCTATAAAAACTGCAGCAGCACCAACTTTCTTTGTTTTTATTAATGTTTTATGAGACAGAAAAGCTTTAACAGAAATGAACCAACTTAACAGGAAATGGCAAGAAATTGAAAATGTATAACATCAGTTATATCTGATCATGTAAAGGTGATAAAGTTGTATAAACCTATTTTAAGAAATTCATTTTAAGATTAATTAGTGATTACTTAATTTGAAAATCATAACTGGGTTAAGAGTGGACTCTTAGGATAACATTTTCTTATTAAAACGACCAAACAGCATGTTTGTGACATGATCATTACAGAGGACGATGTTAAATAATTCTTAATTATATTAAATAATCTGGTGATTCTTGTGGGTCATTGTGCGAGCCACAGGGATGTAAGTAAGCAAGTAATGGTTATTTCTAAAGCGCCTTTCTAGAACAGGGTCACAAAGCGCTTTAATAATCAAAAACAATACAGAGTTAAAACTATATACTATAAAAGTCCAAGACATATCCAAAGTATAAGACAAATACAGGAGTCCCAGAAAATCAGGGAATAGGCTGCACAAATAAAAAGGTCTTAAGATGTTTCTTGAAGGAGTCAGTAGATCATCAAACACAGAGGGAGAGGAAGATCATTCCATAGTTTAGGAGCAACAGCCTGGAAGAATTTCTCTCCTCTGGTCCTGAACCGTGTTCAGGAACCATCAGTAGATTCTGATCCACAGACCTCAGAGCCCGAGCTGAGGTGTAAGTCTGGATCAGATCAGTGATGTAAGGAGGAGTCTGACCATGAATAGATCTGAAAGTAAGAACCAGAATTTCTCATCCGGTAAGTATAGTTTTCCTACCTTTTAATAATTAGATGCGAGTAGAACAGCTTATATCCTGATGTTCACTTTGGTGATGCGTCAGAAACCGCTTTTTGCAAGTGTTTTGTCCCTATGAGGGAACCATAGTGACGTCCTCAACTGCTCGGTGCTCCCGCGCAGCCAGAGCCAGACAGCATCAGTGTGATCCAGTTGTTCTGGGGACTTTGGTTCCCATTTACTTCCCCAGGAAACGTCCCTCGATGTCGGAATTCTAAGTCAGGAAGTCGCAGAAGTTCATCCCCGAGTTTCAAAATCCAAGATGGCGGCGCTCGTTGTAAACAGTGAGTTGAGCTCCTGTAATGTTGTGTTTATTTCACTTTAACTAGTGTTTTTTACAACTACTTCGGTCGAATCTACAGTATTGTTCGGTGCATATGTATAGTGTTGGATTGGAAATTATTCTACACTATAGTATACGCCATAAGTTAAATTAATGCTAAAAAGATGATCAAAATATAGAGTATAAAATACTAGCCTCATCTAAGAGCTTAAACGTTTAAATACACATTCACAACCAACATTTCACTTTCATACTGATATACACTGTGTCAAGGGTAGCTTGAAACAGACTAGAGATTATTCAGCGATTTAATGAAGGACTGTCTGTCTGCTCTGTTCACACCTGTGGACGTGAAACAAAAGGGCAACACGGAACACACCCAAAAGAGGGGGGCTGGAAGACAAAGGAATCCGCCCACACAACAGGGAAGCAAGGATGTTGCTCTCCAGGTGACTCGAAACAGAAACTAACATCAAAGAACCACTGCCCCGGAACAGACGCCCCCTGGACAGGAAACTTTCCCTTAAATGTAGAGACGACCCATAACCCAAGACCATCTTTCCCGGAGCTATTGACCTGTACAGCTGCCGGCAAAGAGCGAGTCCGATCGATCGTAAAAGTTTGTATGTTTGTTTGTTTTGAAGCGGTGAATACACGACCGTACACTCTGAATTGATCCTTTTTTCTCCATAAAGCAAAGTATTAAGACCCGGAGGTGACGTCGTGTTGGAGCGACGGAAACGGACTCCGGTTTTATCCGTTTTAATAGAAGTGTTTATGAGGTGTCATTGTATATGTTAAACTATAATGCGACCCCTGCTAACAGTGGCTAACGCTAGCTAACACTGTTGGAGTAAAATATAGAAGGAGAAATATCACTAAAAACTATTGTTCGAAATGTATTTGGGCCAAATGTTCAGTGAGTTGATCTGAATCTCCAACAAGAAGAAAGATAAAATGGAGTTATTGCTAAAAATAAAGGTTAACCTGGCAGTCCTGTTGTTGCAAGAATACAACAACGTCCTTCCCCATCCTAAATTCATCAGGTGTCTTGGAGAGCAAAGTGGAGTTTATAAACAACATGTGAATTTATTTAAAGGATTACACGACAAATGTATCAGCGAAAATGATATATTCCCTGTAAAAGTTATGTATTCAGATTTTAAAACAGAAAACAATGTAATATATCGCTTCTAGTCTAACAAAACAAATACTGAGGTAGTATAATAAACTCTCCAATATCAATCTTGTAAGAATATAAATAATGTCTAAACAATAATAAAAAACGAGGTGTATCCCTATTTTTCCAATGTTTAGTTATTCCACAAAATAATCTCTTATGGCTCATAAAAATATAACTAATTCCTAAACACTGAATAATAAGTCAAAAGAGAAAATGGACGGAGTTATCCAGTGACTTAAGTGTGTTTGTGTCCCTGCAGATGTTCAACAGCTGCAGGTGAAGGAAGAAGAAGTTTCTACTGAGCAGCAGGAGTTCAGCTCTGCTCTGGTCTGAGTCATGAGGGACAAGAAACTTGAGTCTCCAAAAGAGAAAAAGACGATTCCACCACGCTCTCCTTCACTCCTGTCCTTGAGAAGGTTAAAGATGAAGAAGATGAAGGAGAGTCTTTGACCAGCAGGTCAATTCAACACATAAAAACAGAAGCTGATGAAAACAACAGAACCAGACTTGAATTCAATTCTACTCTCTGACCTCCAGAGGTGACTGTCTTTTGAATCTGACACTGATGACAGTGAAGACTGGAGAGAAACCAGCGACTCTCTGTCAACTTCAAACTCTGTAAAGAATCTGATGGTTCCTGTCAGCAAAAAGAAAGATGATCATAAGTCACTGACCTGTTCTCGGTGTGATAAAAGTTATTCAAGCAGTAAATGCATGAAGGTACACATGAGAATTCACACTGGAGAAAAACCTTACATCTGCTCTATGTGTGGTAAAGATTTTACAACCAGTGGAGGCCTAACGATACACATGAGAATTCACACTGGAGAAAAACCTTATGTCTGCTCCAAGTGTGGTAAAGGTTTTTACTAACAATGGAAGCCTAAAGACACACATGATAGCTCACACCGATGAAAAACCGTACATCTGCTCTCAGTGGTAAAGGTTTATCAAGTAGTTGGAACCTGAAGATACACATGAGAATTCACACTGGGGAAAAACCTTATGTCTGCTCTCATTGTGGTAAAGGTTTTACAAGCAGTAAAAGCATAGCGAGACATATGAGAATTCACACTGGTGAAAAACCTTACATCTGCTCTCAGTGTGGTAAAGGTTATCCGAACAGTGAAGGCATAAAGGGACACATGAGAATTCACACTGGCGAAAAACCTTACATCTGCTCTTAGTGTGGTAAAGTTTTAGCAAACAGTTGGAACCTGAAGATACACATGAGAATTCACAATGGAGGAAAATCTTAAATATGATCTCAATGTGGTAAAGGTTTTACAAGGAGTGAAAGCCTTAAGAGACATGTAAGAACTCACACTGGAGAGTCTTGAGAGACACATACAAGTATTACACCACAATATAATCCAGGTGTGACTCGTAAAAGTACAATTAGGGTTGGAATATATATATGGAATATACAGAACAAAGATGAACCGAAGACCTTATGACCTGCGACCAACACAGTTGACGCTATTTGTCTCATCTCAAAAACTGATCATTAAAGATATGGTTATTAATTGAACACCTTTCACAACTGAACTGAGTAAAACTGATGTTCTTGATGCCAGCAGGAAGTTAATATTACGTACATACTTGGGAGGACGTATTCCTCCACTCGGGTCAGAACATACGCAATTATTTTTTTTAACAAACTGCTCTAGTAATAGATTGTCCACAGCATGTTTGCAAGTCATTATTAGTGTTCATTTAAGGGATTCAAAATTCAAATTGCCTTCATTTTCTACTCAACCTCATTTCGACTAATGTTTATAATTTTTTAGAGTAATCTGTTCTTTTGTGTTACACACAAAAATGTTTGTTCATTTCAATGTAGCGACTCGAGCTCAGTTGTCTTTGTCTTCATCTTTGCCCAAAATGTATTAAAGCGTCGACATGAGGAATTGAATGAGTCTATATTTAGTTTGTTTTTAGCTGAAGATACAAGACCATCATCATAAATCTTGTGCATTGGCACTGACACTTGCAATGAGTTTTAGTGAGGGAAGATTTAAGGCAGCAGCTGAAAGGCTGAGCTCTTCCGCCGAAAACAAACTTAAAAACTTAGAATTGTTTACATTTTTCCAGAATGATAATTCTCATGTAGAGCCTTAAATACAAGATGGAATTTACAGACAAGAAGTCTGAAGATATTTGGATGTTTTGGACGAAGATGAAAATGAACATACCTTTTTCCCTTAATTCTAAAAAGGAATAGATCACTCTGAAAATAATCCAAACCCTAGATCAAGGGTCAGTGGAAAAGAGTGACATTTGAAGTTTGTCTGAACTATTCCTTTTATTATGAGGTGAAGTTTATCGATTTCGATGTATTTTGACCTTATGTAGATAATTGGTCATTTAGATGATTCATGATGGACAATATCAACATCTGCTCTTTTCACTCATTTTTTGTCCACCATGAACTTCAACCGCTTTCCACCTGCATGTAGGTGGCTTTAGTTTTTGAACCGTGGAGAAATGAATGGCTCATGGATGTGCTTATCTCCTCCAGACATACAGTGAGCGTGGATAGGGGTGATGATGTAGAGCACACACGTCAAACTCGTATTACATATTTTCTTCATATTTAAGTGAACCAGAGTCTGTGATTTTTCTCTCCGAGACCAGAACAAACAAATGAAAAGATGATTGTCAACTGGATTAACCGCTGATTTTCTTTGAATTAAACATTTCTGAAATGGACCACAAACTTGAATTTAAATAGTGCAGAGGAGCTCCGGTGTAAATGTTTATATTTTAAATACACAGTTATTAACGCGAATACTTTATTTACAGAAGATCAGGGGCTTATTTGAAACGTCACTACATGAGTTTAACGGAATAAAACTGTAAATCAGTAACTTTAAGAGTATTGATGATGAAGATGATCTGAGTTTCATATAAACGTGTGACGCAAATGCAACACACACACACAAGCTCTTATTACATTTATAAAATAAAAAACGTTTAGTTTACATATGACAAATTAACAAATCACGTGGCAGTGTTTTTATATAGGTGTGTTTTTCAAGGAGATCACTCCGATCACATGATCACACAGCTTTCTGAATAGCGTAAACTAGCGGATTAAAATAGTCATTATAAAATGATCAATGTTGTCCTCATAATTGAGAGCGACAGCCCAAGTCAAAGTACCTTTTAAGAATTAGATCAGATGATATCCTGACGTTGACTTTGGTGACGCGTCACAAACCGCTTTGCAGGTGTTTTGTCCCTATGAGGGAACCATAGTGACGTATTCAACTGCTCGGTGCTCCCGCGCAGACAGCATCAGTGTGATCCAGTTGATCATCGTTTTATGTGCGCGCACAGTTGTTTTATGTGTGATCTGACTTGGGAAAATTAAGGCGGGAAAACTTTTTCTCAGCACAGTAACGTTTTAGTAAGCACAGGTCACTTTTTTCTGGGGGCTTCGCGCATCAATGAGCTCTCCGTGTCCCACACAGTTTGTTCGAGTTAGTGTCACTCCACCAGGTCACTTTTTCCAGGGGGGTCACGCATCACTGGGCTCTCCGTGTCCCACACAGTTTGTTGATGGAGGGAGTGGGACTCGAACCCACGACAAACCCAACCAAAAGGGTCACTCCACCAGGTCACTTTTTCCGGGGGCTTCAAGCATCACTGGGCTCTCTGTGTCCCACACAGTTTGTTGATGGAGCGAGTGGGACTCGAACCCACGACCAACCCAACCTAAAGGGTCTCAGAGCTACTTGCTCTAGTCACTCCACCAGGTCACTTTTTCCGGGGGCTTCACGCATCACTGGGCTCTCCGTGTCCCACAAAGCTTGGTGGAGCGAGTGGGACAGCATACATATTGAGGACATCACTTTAAAAGTTTGCCAGGGATGTCTACGATTTATAAGCTGAGACGGGAGTTGATCTCACTCATGTTCAACGACAGCCGTCTGCCAATCCAAGATAGCCTCCACTAGACCACGACCACCTCACAGCAGGACTTGTGCTTAGGTGGCATTTGTGATCCACATCAAGATTTAAAGGCCAACAAAAACACAAGTGAAATGTCATCTAGTTAGTCAATGTGGGAATTGAACCCAAGCTGGAGCCGACTGAAGAGTTTCTGAGGCACTTGCTCTATCCACCACACCACAGAATCTTCCTGGAGTCTACTGACTCTTTCAAGAAACATCTTTAGACGTTTTTATTCGTATTTATTTTACTTGATTTTCTGGAACTCCTGTTATTCAGTGTTATCTTGACCTTTAAAGTATATACTTTGAGTTTTGTTTTTGATTGTTGGAAAAGTGCTCTATAAATATATTTCAGAATTTCAATCTTTAAATATTCTATAGAAAATACAAATTTATATTTCATTATTTTTCAACCATAACAATTTGGCCATTTTCCTTCTATTCTGCATGTTCACACTTGTTCTGGTGGATTCTTACTAGTATTTGCCATCCATTAAGTTCATTTTGAAGATTTTGGTGTGAAAAAAACACATTTTCAGACACAATTTCACAAAATCGTAAATATTTGTATAATTGTTTAACAGAAACACTGTTTGGACTATGGGTTAAACAATAAAGATCAATTATTACAAATAATCAATCCGACTTCTCTTAATACAGTAGTATTAGTTTCTGAGCTTCTTTAGTACCTTTGTTACCGACAGCCTGAGCATAGTTTTATTTTAGTCGGCTTATATATTTGGGATTCATGGTTTAAATACTCGCTGTTGCAAATCATGCAAACTAACAGATTTTTTACCTTCTCTTTGAGGAGAATTATCAAGTGCCGAGTTAAATAAAAGACAATTCCCATTTATTTACTCTAATTCTAAATTTTCATACAAGGCACTTGTATGATAAAAGATAACACATGATCGTACCAATTTTCAATACAATTATTGTAAAATTGGGTATGTCGCAAATTAGCGACAACAGGCATTGGAGGACCAAAAAATAATAAAAACACATTTCCCATCTAAAGCATGCAATTTTATTTTTTAATGCCAACATATACATTACAGTGGTAAGAAAACAACAATAAAAAAAAGTGACTCAAGTCTTCCTCAGAAGCGTCACCTGTTGTGCTGCAGACGTGTGACTAATAAGATGGTCGTTTCTGGTCCCACAGTGTGTTCTCTGGTGCAAGGAATCCCCAGTGTGTGTAGGTGCACTGAGTAAAAACTAACACCGTGATATGCAGTACCTGAATATTCAACAACGACAACAACTAATACTATAACAACAACTACTAAAACAACGATAACTGAGCTGTTTCAACTGTGGGGTGCCTTACTCATGAAACTCCCTGAAGCAATTGTTATTTTTGTTCAGGCACAAGTGAACATTGCACTTAGAACACTTGAACACAGGGTCAGTTTTCCCTTCAAAGACATCAAAGGAATGCACCAGCCCTTTTGTGTCAAAAAGCACAAATATTTTGTATCCTCATTTATGTGGCTTCTTGGGGACATATTGTTTTAAACTTGATTTTCCTTTGAAAGGAACCATTTGCTTGTCAACACAGAGCATTTGCTCTTGTAGAAGAGCCTGAAATTTGGGAAGTGCATCAATCAGTGCCTTATTTTGAAAATTCTGTCATTGTTTGGTGCCATGTTGTCATTGAAATGGATGTAATGTTGTATTTCTTCCCACTCTACTCTGTCTTTTTGTTCAGGAGTAGCTACACTAGGAAGCTCATCATCCTCTTCAGCAGTGAAGCTTTCCTCACTACTGTCACCTGGTGTTTTTAAAAAAAAAACCACCATTGAAAAGTGCAGACTATTCTATTTAGGTTAGGTTAGGTCAGGGGTGGGCAAACCTTTTCACTCGCGGGCCACAATGGGTTCTAAAATTTGACAGAGGGGCCGGGCCAGGAGCATTTGGATGGAGTGTTTGGGCCGGATATACTAAAGCATTACATGTAGTGTGTGCAAACCTCATAGCACAGTAAGAACCACACAACCCAATTTATTAACTGTCTTTCAAATGTGAAAAATAGCCCTTATCAGTTAATAAGTTTGTCTCAAGGAATATGCAAGATATGGCGTTTACATACTATTTTGCATGATACTGGGAGGAGGAAATATAAATAGATTAAAATAGTATACACACTGTGATTTATCAAGATTGCATCTGTTTTTAATACGTTTCAATCGAAAGGTGCAAAGTTAAAGAAATCAACATTTATTGAAAAATGGAATCACTTTCAACATTCAAAACATATTATTACACAACGATATACTTAAGCTCAATAATATCTACTTGTGTTAAACCCCACAAAATCATGGATGGATTGTCCTGACTGTGATGTTATGAGCATAATAACATGTGAACTCCATTACCCAGCATGCCACAGCAGTGAGGTGCATGCTGGAAGCCCCGCCTGCTGGTCTGTGGTGGATAGTCATGCAGGTAGCACGTGAATGGTTACAGGTTAATAAAGAATCAGGTTTCTATTAACAAACCAGGTATCACGCCTCGTCTTCTTATTGAAGCTTGACCGAAGACAACACATGGTGTCAGGAGTGGCCGTGAGTAGCTTCAGACGGAAGATTTGCCACGAAAAAAAGGAAGAAAAAGATTTCGGTCGCGTGAGTGCTACGGGCTAATAAAAGCTACATGCTAAAAAAGTTTGCTGCGGAGTGAAATGGCTACGAGTGGCAAAGAAAGTTAAGCGAGGAGGGGGAGGACGGATCGAATAAGCGGAAGAGGATCTCGTACCTATATTGGAGGATAACCAGCACCAGGAGAGGGCTGCGTAAGTCCCGATACCCCGACATGCGGTCATGAATAAGCTAAGTCCACCAACTTCCATGCAAATGACTGGGAACCTTGCTGATAACTGGAAGCGTTTCAAGCAACGCTTCAATATATATCTAGCAGCAAGTGGAGCTGGGGGTGATGATGACAGACTGTCAGCTCACATTCTTTTGCATGTTATAGGAGAAGATGCATTGGACATATATAATAGCTTTCAGCTGAATGAAGCTAATCTGACTTTGACAGAGCTAATGCCAAAGTTTGAAGAATACTTTGTGCCTAGACAGAACGTGACGTTTGAGAGGTACAAGTTTTTCACCCATGTACTATTTTTCTATTTTTATATGTATTCTTCTTTGATCTATGTTCTTTATCTTTAGACTTAGATTGTACCATCTTGTTCTTTCTCTTTATTTCTCTTTGTTCTTGTTCTTATTTTATTTTTGATTTCTTTTTTCTTTTTTATGAAAAAATGCTGTATTTGCTGTGGCTATTGGAAAAAAAGACAATTTCCCAAAGGAGACCTTCTGAGGAATCAATAAAATGTACCTTATCTTATCTTACCTTACCTTACTTCCCATTACTGTTGAATTTTGTCATTTTAAAAATGCTTTCAGTTACAACAGATCACAACTCGTCAACTTGGCATCTGCAAGTGTTGCACAGTGTGTTTGTAAAAAAGACATGTGAATGTTGTTGTCTAAAACTTCAGGTCTGAAATAAACCTTCATTATTACGAACCACTGGCTTATCAAGACTGAATAGCATTGTATTACATTTGTTTTACAATTTTGTAACAATATTTACAATGACAGAAATTCACATTATACATGTTTTGATCCTTTAAAAATACTTTTAAACTCAATTTAATAAGCTTAAAAATAAACTGGACAAGGGTTTTCATAGAAGGACCATTGTACCTATTTATAAACGTATTTATTAGATTGTTGACGAGATAAAAGAAGAAGTTAAAAGACATTTATCAGTTTATCTGAGGTGTGCCGCCTCCTCCACACTGTAAAAAACAACATCCCCATCACCTTTTGAGGTCCTTCCCTTCTCACTTTTTAAGTTCAAAAACGTATTAAAAGAGAATTCTATGAGTTTGTTTTTAAAATACTGGGGTGTTTAACTAAAGGGAAACAAGTCTGATGTTTCTAGGAGGTCTCTGAACGTCTCAGGTTGAAGGTTCGCCATGTTAATCTTTTACAGCGTGGACCTCCTCCTGCTCCAGCTGCTGCTGCGTCGGTGCAGGAGGTTCTTCAGTACCGAAAGATGGCGCCGCACGAGCAGCAGCTGGTTACAACAGCTCCCTCTTTCTTCTTACTTTTTATTACACTTTTTCCATTTTTTTGGCGACCACTCTATTTTTTTCTTTAGAGTGGTCGGATCTTGTTGCCATTGTGCACAAAACGAGACCACTATTACAACTTTTGCATACGGTTTTCTGCTATTTTCGTCACTTTTTGGAACTCCGTCGGCAGACACGCTCAGCGGGTCTATTGTTTACACAAGGGATCAGCTGTTGGGGTTGCGCAACACCGCTCTCTCTCTCAGCGCGGAATGGACGATTCCCGTGGAAATCAAGAGAAAAAGACGCGGATGCAGAGCAGGTCGGATGAAACAAGAGAAGAAACGTAGGTTCCGTCCCTTTATTCCATCGATCATCATGGGAAATGTACGTTCGATCGTGAAAAAAACGGACGAGCTCGCTGCGCTGACCCGGCATCAGAGAGA
Source organism: Callionymus lyra (assembly GCF_982586985.1). Classification (NCBI taxonomy): domain Eukaryota; kingdom Metazoa; phylum Chordata; class Actinopteri; order Syngnathiformes; family Callionymidae; genus Callionymus; species Callionymus lyra. The sequence continues at coordinate 12,349,836 of NC_141834.1, forward strand.
CTTCCGTGAGAGCAGCCTTCTATGTTTCAGGGAGACCTGGCTGACGGAGAAGATCCCAGACTCTGTTGTTTCACTGGAGGGGTTCAAGATGGTTCGTGCGGACCGGGACATGGATGGAAAGAGGAGAGGAGGAGGAGTGGCGGTGTTTATTAATGAGAGATGGAGCGATCCCGCGCATGTCTCCATTAAAGAACAAGTGTGCACTAAGGACATAGAGTTTGTTGCGGTGGGCATCCGCCCGTATTACATCCCGAGGGAGTTCTCACATGTGATTGTGTTCACTGTTTACATTCCTCCCTCTGCGGACGCAGCCGCAGCGAGCGAGAGGCTGAGCGCCTCAGTGTCTGACCTGCAGCTCAAACACCCGAACTCTCTCCTGCTCATAAACGGGGATTTCAACCATGCCTCACTCTCCTCCATTCTTCCCACCTTCACACAATACGTGAAGTGCCACACCCGGGAGGACAAGACTCTGGACCTTTTGTATGCAAATGTAAAAGGTGCCTACACCTCCATCCCCCTACCCCCCCTCAGCCGCTCTGATCACAACCTGATACGTCTGCGACCTGAATACACTCCCATGGTGAGGAGACAGCCTGCACAGAAAATAACTGTTAAGATGTGGAATGATGAAGCCAAGGAGAGGCTGAGAGACTGCTTTGAGTCTACAGACTGGAGCGTGTTCTCTCATGGTGATGACATCACACCTTCAATGACCATTCCACGGATTACATAAAGTTCTGTGAGGGCAACGTCACACCGACCCGCAAGGTGCGGGGCTTTGCCAACACCAAGCCATGGGTGACCCCTCAACTTCAAGTTCTGCTGAACAAGAAGAAGAGGGTGTTTGCTTCAGGGAGCAGAGAGGAGCTTAAAGAGGTCCAGCGAGAGCTCAAGAAGGCGATCAGGATGGCCAAGGAGGAATACAAGAGGAGACTGGAGGAGCAACTGGCGCAGGGCAACACAAGGGATGTGTGGAAAGGCCTGAAGAACATCTCAGGTCATGGCCAGAGTGGAGCCAGAGCCACAGCAGGGGGAGACCAAAGATGGGCCACTGAACTTAACCAGTCTTTCAACCGGTTTGATCAGGGCCCCCCTCCACCTCTGCCCCTCACTCTTCACAAAGCTGTTTTTCCCCTGCTTCAGCCCCCTCCCCCCAACAGTTCTCACCTCCAAGCCACCTTTCTCCCCCCCAACACGCCCTACTGCCTCAGCTGCCCAACCCCCCACAGCCACCTCTCTCTGTTACATCTGAACAGGTGAGGAGAGAATTAAGGCGAATGAAGATCAGGAAAGCTGCTGGACCAGATGGACTCAGCCCCAGACTGCTCAGGGACTGTGCTGATCAACTTTGTGAGTTGGTCACACACATCTTCAACCTGAGCCTCAAACTGGAGAAGGTCCCGGTCCAGTGGAAGACCTCCTGTGTGGTTCCAGTTCCCAAGGCGGTGCACGCGAAGGAACCAAGCCAATTCAGACAAGTCGCCCTGACCTCCCATCTGATGAAGACCTTGGAGGGGCTGGTACTCCGCCATCTACGCACGACGGTGAGCTCTGCGTTGGATCCGCTGCAGTTCGCCTACAGGCCAAAGATGGGGGTGGATGACGCCGTCATCTACCTGCAGCACCGGGCACTGACTCATCTGGAAGGCGCCGGTAGCACTGTGAGAGTCATGTTTTTTGACTTCTCAAGTGCTTTCAACACCATCCAGCCGGCGCTGGTAAGGAAGAAGATGGAGGACGCAGGAGTTGGGACACAGCTGGCAGCATGGACGATGGACTACCTCACCAACAGGCTGCAGTATGTGAGGCTGCAGGACTGCAGGTCTGAGGTGACCATCTGCAGCACCGGGGTGCCTCAAGGGACAGTGCTGTCACCTTTCCTTTTTTCCCTCTACACGGCGGACTTTACCTATGACTCCAGCAGCTGTCACCTCCAGAAGTTTTCTGACGACTTGGCCATTGTGGGCTGCGTGTCTGGGGGGGGGCGAGCTGGAGTACAGGTCAGTCATCAAGGACTTTGTTGACTGGTGTGAGAGCAACTACCTTTGCTTAAACACCGGTAAGACAAGGTAGATGGTGATTGACTTCAGGAAAAAGTCCCCACCACATCAACCGGTGAGCATCCAGGGCTCGGACATTGAGCTAGTGGACAGCTTCAAATACCTGGGTGTTCACCTCAACAATAAACTGAACTGGTCCACACACATCAACGCCGTGTACAAGAAGGGCCGAAGTCGCCTCCACCTCCTGGGGAGACTGAGGTCCTTCGGAGTGTGCAGACCACTACTAAGGACCTTTTATGACTCCGTGGTAGCCTCTGCTATCCACTACGCTGTGGTCTGCTGGGGAGCAGGCAGCACGGACCGGGACAGGAAGAGACTGAACAGGCTGGTCACGAGGGCCGGCTCTGTCCTGGGCCGCTCGCTGGACTCGGTGGAGGAGGTGGGAGAGAGGAGGACACTCTCCAGACTATCCTCCATCAGGGACAACGCTCTTCACCCACTGCACCTGACCGTGGAGGAGCTGGCCAGCTCCTTCAGTGGCAGGCTCAGGCACCCCCAGTGTAGGACGGAGCGTTATAGAAGGTCCTTCATCCCAACTGGTGTCAGGATATTTAACTCTCTATTTAAATATCCTGATGCTAATCCGTAGTGTTACCAACCAGGGCTCCTCATTATGCAGGCGGATGATGCGGGGTTGGGGGCGTGTCTAGGTGTGCATGCTCTGAGTGCATGTTCTGTGCGTGTTCGTTGTTGTGATGGTGAGGAGGCGAGGAGTGAAGCCGCATATGCACGTTTGTCCGGTAAAAAATAGTAAGAGAAATAAAAACCCTTGAAGCCAGTAAAGTTGTCGTTCCTGTGGAGACTCTCCTTGACTATCTTCAGCTCAACTATACGGACATTAAGTTACCAACGACGAACGAGCAGCTAAGTTGATAACTTAGTTTCGGGAACCAGCGGGTCTTAACTACGGTAAAGACGCCAGAAGGCTGGAAAGGTAACACTGGGGGCTCGTCCGGGATAGTTTTGCACATGAAGACCGGAGTTTCACAGACAGAAAAGAGGAAATACGAACTTTTAAGTGGATATAGTGACAAGATGGCGGCCCGCGGTGAAGACGCGAATCAAATCACCGGAGCGACATATTTCAAAATAAGGACACCAGTAAGCAATAACCCTTTTCTGTCGGATATAAAACATGTTGAAGTTGAAGACGACGGGGATTATATGAATGACGGACATTTTCCTCTATTAGAGTTAAACCCGATTCGAGCTAACTTTGCTAGAAGGCTAACAAGTGATGAGCCGACATGTTACACTCCAGCCACACCGCATCAGGGAGCCATGTTGCTCAGTCCTCCAACTTTTGCATCCACCAACCCTTTCTTAACGGAATATTCTGCAGCAAGGAGTGTGGTTCCGAGCCCTGCCCAGCCAGAATATGATGGTTACAATTACATTTCTTCCCTGAATTCCATTGAAAATGACTTTGAACGGACTGCGATTACTGACAATTACCTACCTACAGTCCTATCCATTCCCACAACGTGCCATCGTTCTCCAGCTGGATATCCAACCCATCCAACAACAGTTCATCCTTATTACAGTACCATGACTCATTCAACACCAATGGGCGATGGCCAACTTTACAGTGCAGGCCAGCAAGATTCGCGACGGGTCCACTCCACACCATGCCGCCGTCATGCACGGAAGGTAGTTAACCGGGACGCCACAGACAGCAGCGATGATGAGCAGCGTGGAACGAGAGAGAGAATTCCCACGCTGCGACCAGGTCAGTTCGACGGTTCAGGTTCATGGAAAGACTTCCTTTACCAGTTTGAAAGCTGTGCAAGTGCTAACCACTGGACTGAGAAGACCATGGCCGTCCAACTGCGCTACAGTCTGACTGGTGCAGCTGGTGCCATCGTCCATAAGAACCCCGGATCTGCCAATTGGAGCTTTAAGCGCATGGTGGAGGAGGTGGAGATCGCCTATGGACCATGCTCGGAACATGCGGCCGCCATTGGCATCGAATTGAGGCAAAGAGTCCGTAAGCCAGGTGAACCTCTACACGCACTCAGGGACGACATATACGAGAAGGTCTCCATTGTTTATGCTGACCGGACTGATGCAGAGCAAGACTGTATCCGTGTTGAGATCTTCACCAACGCCCTGGCGGATGCTGAGGTAGTGCAGAGGCTCTTAGAAGACCGACCCCGCACCCTGGCGAGAGCTTATGAAATAGTACATAAGTATGAAGCCACCAGGAGAGCTGCCAGGGCCGTAACACAAATGATGCATCAAGGGGGCCGTGGCTCTGTGGCACCAACGTTGATGACATAATTGTTCTGGGACGGGACAGCGCTCAAATGCTGGAGCGGTTAGGCCAGGTGTTTGCTAGGTTGCGGGAAGCAAACTTAAAGCTAAAACCTTCCAAATGTTGTCTGTTCCGGGAGCAAGTTGTCTACTTGGGTCATGTGGTCTCTGCTAAGGGAGTAGCTACTGACCCCCAGAAGATCGAACAAGTGAAGGACTGGCCTGTACCCAGGAATGTCCATGAAGTCCGGCAGTTTGTTGGTCTGGCCTCCTACTATCGGCGTTTTGTGGCAGACTTCGCAACAATAGCCCAGCCGCTCCACGAACTCACCAAAAAGTATGCTCACTACCGATGGACAGAAGAATGTCAGGAGGCATTTGAGGAACTCAAGCAGCGACTGACCTCGGCTCCTATTCTGGGCTATCCGCTCGATGAAGGTGAACTGTTCGTTGACACTGATGCTAGTGACTGGGGGATAGGAGCTGTCTTGTCCCAAGTGCAGGGTGGTGAGGAGAGAGTCTTGGCATATGGAAGCAGAAGGTTGACGACTACAGAGCAGAATTACTGCACAACGAGACGAGAACTCTTAGCAGTGGTAGGGTTCACTTCCCATTTTAGACAGTACCTGCTGGGCCGACCCTTTACCATCCGCACCGACCACAGCAGCCTGAGATGGTTGACCAGGTTAAGGGAACCGGAAGGTCAGCTAGCTCGTTGGTTGGAAAAGCTCGCTGAATACAATTTCTGTGTGGTCCACCGGCCGGGGAAAAACCACCAAAATGCAGATGCACTTTCGAGGAAACCGTGTCGGAGCTCATGTCCATGTACGATACCAGACCCTGCCATCAACATCGTCCAGTATCAGCATAAGGAGGTACAGTGCAACCTAACTGGTGACATAGAGAAGTCGGTTGTTATTGCAGGTACCACAGAGCAACCGCCAGTGGGGGTAGTGGAGCCTGAAGGCTGGGTTGTCAGCAGGGTTGCAGAACTGGGGCCAGTGATAGTGGGGGTAGGGCACAGTGGAGTCAGCAGCTGCAGGGGGGTAGACACTCACCCAACCATTCACAAAGTTAGTGAGACAGCTCAAAGTGAATTGTTCAGAGGTTGGACCTGCGAGCAGCTCAACACAGCTCAGAAGTCAGATCCAGACATAGCACCAGTGTTGGAGTGGATAGACGAAGGAAGCGTTAGGCCGCCTTGGGCTAACATAGCAGCCTGCAGCCCCGCTACAAAAGCTTACTGGGCGCAATGGAAAAGGTTGTATAAGAGGGATGGAGTACTTTTGAGGAAGTTTTATTGCACCGAAGGGAAGGTTCAGTATTCGCAGATCTTGCTGCCCCATGCTTGCCGCAAACCAGTGATGGAGCAGATGCATGAAGGACCTGTGGGTGGCCACTTTGGAGCAGAGAGAACACTAGCACGCCTTAAAACCAGATATTATTGGTACAACATGAGAGATGATGTTATATTGTGGTGCCGTACCTGCACCAGTTGCGCTGCGAAGTCCCGGGCCAAGAAAACCCCTCATGCCGCTATGGGCACTGTACGAGTCAGTGCACCTATGGAGAGAATTGCAGTCGACTTGATGGGGCCTTTGAATGAGACGGAGAGACACAACAGATACATACTGGTAGTGCAGGACTATTTTAGTAAGTGGGTGGAAGCTTATCCAGTCCCCAACGAGCAAGCAACAACGGTGGCCGAGAAGATTGCCTCTGAGTGGGTATGCAGATACGGAGCTCCATACTCTCTTCACAGTGACCAGGGCACCAACTTCGAATCAGCTGTCTTCCAAGGAATGTGCGAGATGTTGGGGATCGAAAAGACACGGACTACCTCCTTCCATCCTCAGTCGGACGGTCAAGTGGAACGTTTTAATGCCACCCTACAGAAGATCCTAGCCACCACAGCAGAACGATGTCACTGGGATTGGGACATAATGATTCCATATGCAGTTATGGCCTACCGTGCAACTAAGCACAGCTCCACAAATCTCACCCCAAACATGATGCTCTTTGGCCGGGAGGTAACGGAACCCATCGACCTCGTCGTTGGCCTGCCACCTGACGGTGTGGACAATACTCCTGCAGAATACGTCCAACAGCTCAGGGAACGGTTCGAGGTCTCACACCAGCTAGCCCGGGAGTCATTAGGAAAAGCATCTGAGCGTGCCAAGAGACAGTATGATAAAAATATTTGTCAAGTCCAGTACAAGGTTGGCGACACAGTTTGGTACCTGATTAAAGGGACCAAAAGAGTGAAGAACAAAGTCCGGAAGTTCCTACCTTTTTACGAGGGCCCTTACTTTGTCGTAGGTCAACTGGACGACCTAATCTATCGGATCAAGAAGAGCTCCAGGTCCAAAACCAAAGTGGTTCATCACGACAAGCTCAAGCACTACTACCCTAGAACTCCACTTGACAACAGCTGGGTGTTCCAGGACATCAACATGCAAACACAAGAGAGGACACCATCAGCCGCTGTAGACGAGGATGCTTCGGACGATGACATCGGTCCCCTCGACTTGTGGGACGCCTCATCTGATGCTGAGCATCCTGCTGCAGAGAGCTCAGGCGTCGCTCCACCTTTTCCATCCAGCGGGGACCAGGCTCAGGAGAGCCCTGACCAGTCTCAACGGGGGGAGGCCGACGACGAGCATCAGGGAGAGAGACTAGCCGGCCGGTGTGCTGCACCCCTTCCTCGGCGACCACCAAGGGTGCGCAGAGCTCCAGACATGTTTGGTGACTGGCTGAGTCACTGAACGCGGGGTGATGATCACCTGAGATAGGGTGTAGGCGGATCGCTGCCCTACTCAGGTCGGAAAAAAAAACACTGTTACATTGTTTACAATCGTTGTTTGCTAAAATGTGTATTCATATTGTTATCTTTATCACAGTTTTATGATGATAAGAGTAAGGAGAATGTTTCGTTCTGATATTGTTAAAAAGAAAAAAAAGCTTAAAGGTTTACTAAATTACCTTTTGTGTAGTAATTGAGGTTTTCAGGGCATGTACACGTTTGATATGAATATTTTGATACCCAAAGCTAAATACCTTGTGCCTTATATTGACGGGAATGTTAGAATGTGAAATTGAGCAACTGTTACCTATTTCCGGAGTAATGCACATATTCGTGATGGACACTTTGTTGCATTTACATGTGAATGGTACGGGTTTTTGTCATTTCGGTTTGCACACTAGATTAGACGATCATTCTCATAACAGGTTTTCTCCCGCTTAGAATAGCCACTGAGGGACCCTAGGGGTTGGGATGAGTATTGTGAGAATGTTTGCAAGTGTGATGTCACATGTCCTGTCTATAATGTGTATTATGTCCTGGAGTGATATTAGGAGTTAATTATCATCCAGAGTGGGGGTAGTGTTACCAACCAGGGCTCCTCATTATGCAGGCGGATGATGCGGGGTTGGGGGCGTGTCTAGGTGTGCATGCTCTGAGTGCATGTTCTGTGCGTGTTCGTTGTTGTGATGGTGAGGAGGCGAGGAGTGAAGCCGCATATGCACGTTTGTCCGGTAAAAATAGTAAGAGAAATAAAAACCCTTGAAGCCAGTAAAGTTGTCGTTCGTGTGGAGACTCTCCGTGACTATCTTCAGCTCAACTATACGGACATTAAGTTACCAACGACGAACGAGCAGCTAAGTTGATAACTTAGTTTCGGGAACCAGCGGGTCTTAACTACGGTAAAGACGCCAGAAGGCTGGAAAGGTAACAGTAGTGTGTTTTTCTTCTCGTGTGTTTTTTATTTTATTCTCCGTTTTTATTTCTATTTTATTCTATTTTATTTTGTTAATAGTGTTACATTTCTAATTTTGTAAATAATTGTATATTCTTAAGATCGTTTTTATTTTATTTTGTATTATCTCTTTTATTATTTCTTTTTCCTTGCACTTTATTTTATTTTATTTTTATTTTTTTTAAACTGCGCTGTTGTGAAAGTGTGTTTCCCCTCTGGGGATGAATAAAGCTTTTCTATTCTATTCTCTTCACGCCCGGACACAAGCATGGCTCTACGGACGCTCGTCTCTGCTCTCGCCGGACTCCTGGTCCTCCTGCTCGCCCGGGGAGGTGAGTCCCAACCAGCCGCTGCATGAAACTTTTGACGCCCAAACTTTAGATTTTTAACTTCATAGTTTAGAAGATTATTTTTTTTCCCCCGAAAACTTTTTTTTATTAGAACAGGTGTGGCGGGCACTAGGACCTGCGCGGTTTTATCTCAGCCATCAGGGTAGTGTGTTCGGGACAAACAGTCCAGTTTGGTTTTGCTGAGTGAAGAATAAATTTGTGTTTTACATCATCCCTTGCTTCTTCACTCTTACCACATTATTGTTGACCCCGTTTTTGAGCATGTTTGGTGACGAAGACCACGGAGTTTCCTCCTCGACGATGTGTTCCACCTTTGCTCTTTTGAGGCTTCGGGAAACGCCAGCGCCAGCACCCAGTAGCAGCTGTGGGTTCTGGTGACCATAAAGATTCAGTCTCCGGGACTCGTCTTTTGGTGGACTCGGGTTCACAGAGAAGTTTGCTCCCTGCGACCCACCGGGACCTAAAGACTCAGCAAATGGATCAAGCTTCTCAACTTTTGGATCAAGGTTAGTGACTGTGAATTTTCAGGGACACACATTCAAGTGGGACTTTGTAGTAACTTCTATTACTGTTCCTATTATTGGCGCAGACTTCCTGTGTGCAAATGGGTTACTTGTAGATGTTGCTAACAGGCGTTTGATTCATTCTGTGTCTTTCACCACTTTTCCATGTGTTACTGGGGGATCTGTGCATGTACCACACGCTAACTTTTTAGCTGCGGGCGACGTTTATCAGCTGTTACTTGCTGAGTTTCCATCGCTTACTAAACCTGTGCTGTGTCTCAAATCGCATACTAGCGTACTAAAAGTTAGTATTTTTAGTACGTTAGTGTGTCTCAATTCTTAGTATGCGAAATTTAGTGCGCCATGCATACTAAATTGGCATACTAACACGCCCACAAAACTAGCATGGTTCGATGGACACTAACCATACTAAACAGCCGCCATTTTAGTGACGTTTTAAACGGAAGTTACGTCATATATAAATGCATATATATGCATATACTTAAATGTGTATTTTCAGCAGCAGTAGGAGGATAAACACGTGTTCGCTGCTGATACCAGCTTAAATATCTCGCGATTATTTAGATTCTCATATTTTTTCTTTATTTCTTTTTCCAAAGTTGCAATACGTGCTGCCAGCAGGTGTCGGCGATAGCGTTCAAACAGCTGCTTGAAACATCGTTAAATAGAAGTAGAAGAAGACGCTGTCATGTGATTTCCGGTGTAGGTACAATTTCGGTCCCCCCTACAATATCGGTCCCCCCACTTCCTACGTGATGACGTCACACGCGTCATATGCGAACGTCTCTTTAAAATATTTTTTATGGGTTAAAATAACGTCAACAGAAGGTTTACATGATACTTTTAACCACACATGAAACATTTATATTGACAAAAAGACGATCTTCGTCAACATAATCACTTTCCGTTCTTTCATTTCCTGGTCTGACGACACACGTGACTTTGAGACCAACGGAAGTGTCTGCGCTACATGTGACGAAGCCGCTGATTGGCTGAAGCTGTTTTACTAATAGTAACATAATAATACTATAATAATACTATAATAATAAAGCACAACTGTATAATGAAATAAAAATCATTAGAGTTCCGAAATATTTCGCTTTTCAAAAAAAGAAAAGTTAGAATATTCCTCTTTCAATAACTTGTCTGTAATTCGGATCATAAACACCTCAGTAATTATTTAGGTTTCGATTTTTTTTAAATCAATTAAATCAATTATTAAATGTATATGTGAATATATATATATATATATATATATATATATATATATATTATATTATATTCCAACAGTATTATGAAGAGAACAAATCTCAATAGTGTGAAAATTAGAAAATGTTTTTTTGCCAGTAGTGTTAAAAAAACACGATTTTTTTTTGTAGTGCATACATTATACAAATATGACAATTAAAAAAAATGACTCGTTCAATAAACAGCCCTGTGCTGTGTCTCAAATCGCATACTAATCTTAGTATGCTAGAAGTTAGTATGCATCAGTTTAGTGTGCGTACTAACTAGTACGCAAATGTGCGTACGCAAATTCTCCACAGATAGTATGTCTCAAATCAAACACTGCTGCTACACACTAACCTGAGATCACATGACAGCTTCTTCTTCTACTTCTATTTAATGATGTTTCAACCAGCTGTTTGAACGCTATCGCCGACACCTGCTGGCAGCACGTATTGCAACTTTGGAAAAAGAAATAAAGAAAAAATATGAGAATCTAAATAATCGCGAGATATTTAAGCTGGTATCAGCAGCAAAAACGTGTTTATCCTCCTACTGCTGCGGAAAATGCACCTGTAAGTATATGCATTTATATATGACGTAACTTCCGTTTAAAACGTCACTAAGATGGCGGCTGTTTAGTGTGGCTAGTATCCATCGAACCATGCTCAGTTTTTTTGGCGTGTTAGTATGCCAATTTAGTGTGTATGGCGCACTAAATTTCGCATACTAAGAATTGAGACGCACTAAAAATACTAACTTTTAGTACGCTAGTATGCGATTTGAGACACAGCACAGCTTTTTCGGCTTCAGTGGCCCGCCATGGTGTGGAACATTATATCCCGACAGTTGGTCCTCCAGTGTTTGCACGTGCACGTCGTTTTGATTCCGTGAAATGGCCATCGCCAAAGAAGAGTTTGCCACCATGGAACTAGCCGGTGCTAGGTGTATGTAAATATTACTTACTTACTTACTATCTTGACGACATATTGGTGGCTAGCGCGTCGGCTGGAGAGCACATAGACCACCTGAAGCAGGTTTTTCAGCGGCTCGAGGAACCTGGCTTAATTGTCAGGTGTCATTGTTTTAGGCCACCGTGTTTCGGCAGAAGGTGCGCTGGTGTGCCCTGTTCAGCTGGGGTTTGATGTCTCAGCCATGGCTGCTGACCGAGCCACCGAGCCAGATATTGTTTCTCTCCAATCGGGAGATACAAGCCTTAAGCTTGAGGAAGCTGTGGTTCAAGAAGGTGGTCCCGTGCTCCTCTGAACGTTTCTACCGGTCGCCCACGGCCCCTTGTTCCGATAGCTTGGCGTCGTCGTGTTTTCAATTCGGTACACTCCCTCTCACATCCCGGGGTTAAGGCATCAGTCAAGATGGTCAGTGCTAGATTTGTCTGGCCAGGGCTACGCAGTAACTTTGAAAATATCAAAAACACCCCTTTTTTCACGATTCTGCTACAATATTCAACAGCACTGTGTCCATTTTGTTTTTGAAAGTTACAATTAAGATGCAAATATTCAACGTGTTTTTCATCTTGTATTGCTATCTAACTTTGACTGATGACTGAGGACAAGAGGATACAGTCTGTCTCCAGCAGCTTTTAAAGCTGATGTTTGGACATATTTGGTTTCAAAACAAATGAAAGCAGTTACGACTTCGTCAGGAGTCATTCCACAACGCCAGTGAAAGTCCTCTGACAGTACTATAAATATATATTTTTTTCTACACACAGTATATCGCAATATACGGTGTCGTTTCCCCCTGTATCATAGTGGCTGAAACCAAAGCAGGATCGTTTTCTGCCTTTTATTAAACAGTCTCCTCCACACTGACATAAACTTTATTTTTATCCGGCCTGCTACATTTCCTAAGATTCTCTTGAGGACGATCGATGTTTATTCACTTTGTACAGAGTTGTAAATAAATAAACAATACAGTGGGATTAGAAACTCACATCTGCAGCCACATAACCGTCACTTTAATGGAATATTTCTTCACAACTTCATTCATTTATGTGGCGAGAAAGCTTCTGTTACGGGACCAGGAGACTCCCTGAACAGGTGGTCTGGGTTTATGAAAGCGTTTTTATTTAATATCTCAACACCTAAAAAACAATGCCTTGCTCTGTGTCTGTCTACCTCGTTAAAAAAAAAATAGCTTAATCTGACTAGAATCTTCAATTATTCAAGTGGATTGAATGAAAACGAGGTTAAGTCGAGGTCGAAAGAGGGAGATGGATGTCCGTGACACCCATAGATGCTAAAGTGCATGATCTGTGCTGCGGTTATAAACCATGACACGTGTTAAAAACTGTTAAGAATGACTTGAACAGTTTCTTCTGTGTGTGTGCGTGTTTGTGCGCGCGCGCGTGAACATGTGCGCTTGTATTTTTATGCATATTTTGCCAAAGGCGTTGAAACCCTTTGGCCATAAAATATTCTCTTGCAGTATCTGTCTCTCTGCGTCTGCTTCTGCCGGACACACGAGCCTTTTGTAATCACAGAGACATTAAAACTCTGACATGGGAAACCCGTGGAGTAACATAATGTTAATACTTGCTTTACTTTCTCTTCTTGTTTGGTTTAAAAAAAAAAGAAGCTCAATAATGCAACACAATGTCTAGTTAGATGTTGATGTGATTTAAGACAATGATGTTTTGCCATTTTTTGTCTTAACTGTTTGATCAGCATGAGCCAGGTTTAAAGTTACGTCATAATAACGATGACACTGAGCATTAAAAGTTGTTTAATTATCCATAATTACTCTTAAAAGTTGATGATAGCAAAGATAGAAGAGATTATATATTGTTTCTACTCAAGTGCTCCGCTGACGGGCGGGCCTTATGTTGCAGGTGTTCCTATGGAACATGGATAAGTTGACACTGATGCAGAAGCTGGAGGGACATCACAATGACGTGGTGTCTTGTGAGTTCTCGCCAGACGGCTCGCTGCTGGCCACTGCGTCGTACGACACCCGGGTCATCATCTGGGACCACCAGCTGGGCACCATCCTGCTGGAGCTCGGGTGAGACTCTATCCTTCATTGTCATCGCCAGCTTTTTTTTTGTTTGGTGGCTTCTTGTCCTCAGTCACCTGTTCCCGCCTCCTTCTCCCATCTTCGCCGGAGGAGCAAACGACCGCTGGGTTCGCTCCGTGAGCTTCTGCCCTGATGGACGTCACATCGCCAGCCTCGCCGATGACAGGTGTGTGATCTCGTCTTCTGTCGGCTGCACTCGTGCTCACCTGAGGATCGTTGGTCTAGAAACTTGTTACAGGTTCATCAGTACATGACATTTCATCCTTAAGGAATTAATAAGAAAATACAAAAAACTGTTCAAGCGAATAATAACTTTATAAAATTGGAGAAATAAAGAAATACACTTAAAACTAGAATAACTTTATTAACATTAAAACATTTATTAACATAATTTATTTATTAATATAATTTATTAACATTAACATTTAGTTTTTTTCTTTTCTTATTTTGTATGTATTATTATTATTATTATTATTATTTTTATTGTTTATGAAAAATTGCTGGCTACTGGAAAAAAACAATTTCCCTCAGGAGACCTCCTGAGGGATCAATAAAGTTTTACCTTACCTTACCTTATTAGATAAATAAATAAATACATTTGAAACGGGAACAACTTTATTAACATTAGGAGAAATAAAAAGAATACACTTCAAACAAGAATACCTTTATTAACATTGGATTAAAAAGAATACACTTAAAACAAGAATAACTTTATTAACATTAGATTAAAAAAAATAGACTTGAAACAAGAATAACTGTATTAACATAAAACAATTAAATACAAATAGACTTGAATCAAGAGTGACTTCATCAAAAAAGGTGAAATGAAAAAGAAAAAAGAGGTTCAAGTTCACAAAAACTTGGTTTAGTATCAAAACATATCAGCTTTCCTGGAGAAAAGGATTCCTCACATAAAAGATCATTTGACCATTTGAAACTGAGCAATAAACTCAATAAATGACACAAAAACCAATGAATCAACAATATTAACTTTCTATCCAAACGATTGTCATGTGTTGAAGCGACAGCTTCATGTGTTTGACCTTGTGTTCGTCTGCGTCAACATGGAAAGACACAATAATCCCGACAGTCTTTCCTCGTCGCTCACACGAGTCACAGTGAAGATAATCCTTTGATACGCTTCTTCATATTTCCTCGTCTCTGTGTGACTTTCTTGTCATTATCTGGTCGTGACAAATACATGTGTTTATCAGGCTCGTTCGTTTCTGGAACCTGGAGGAGCGAAGTCCACAGGCCACCAGCTCCTTATCCAGTGGTCTCTGTTGTGCCTTTTCAGCTGAAGGAGGCGTCCTCGCTGCAGGATGAGACACACACACACACACACACACACACAGTGACTCACACACACACACACACACACACACACACTCACAGTGACTCACACCCACGAGATCACGGGTCATCCAAGTTAGTTCACGGTAACATTCTTTCGTGATGACAGAAGGAAGTCGTTGTAAATGTTTCAATGTTGTTGCTGGAGATGTTCAAGTCGACTGTAAAACACACAAATGTCACATCATTCAGTAACTACACAAAATAATCTATACTAATCCATAAATAAATGACTATATTTATCACCAAAATCTGCAAATCTATCAAATCATTAGGTTTTACACTTTATGAAGCTTTAAAAGCTGCTGGAATCGACTGTATCCTCTCGTCCTCAGCCGGGCTTCTCATTTGGCTGCAAAAAACGTGACGACTTCTTTCGTTATATACACACAGCTACACACGCACACACATAGACATTCGCACAGTATATATATACACACACACACACACACACATATATATATATATGTATTTATACACACTCATATATATATATATATTTATACACACACGCACATAGATATTTACAAACGTACATATATATTTACACAAATATATACACACACATATATGCAGTCACACACAAGCATAGTTATGTACACACAAGCACACATACCACACACACACGCATACACTAATATACACACATGCACACGTATATACACGCACACACACACACATTTATGCACAACGATATATATATTTAGTATATTTACACACATCTACACACACACACACACACACACACATATATATATATATATATATATATATATATATATATATACACACACATATCTAGTGGCTCGAAGTTTTTTTGCAACGCAAAAATGAACAAACTAGCGCGACTATTAGCATGGTAATTAAAAATCGAATTACATTTTATATATATTTTTTAAACACTTAATTAAAATACAGACCATAAAAGAACTACGATAGTAATAGTTTTAGTCTTGTTAGTCTGTGTATTTTCTTAGACATCAATCCTCTCTGTTTCTTATCTTAAACGCTGACATGTTTACAAGTCACAATATCAACATGAACCTTTCGACTCGAGAACGAACATTGACTCGTCCTCATGTCTGTCTTTGAACGACGTGATGTTTTCCATGGAATGACGAAGTGAATCTGTCGCCGCAGGAGTCAAGACGGCAGCGTTGGCTTCTGGGAGTGTCCTCGCAGCGTGAGCAGCCTGCAGCACATGTCGCGCGTGATGAGCAGCCGGCAGGTGGAGGAGCTGCCCATCCCCAGACCCCTGCGAGACTACCTGACCTACAGGGTCATCTGAGCACCGGCCGAGCCCGGGCCTCCCGCTGATGCAACGCGTCGGCAAACATTAGCAAACGTCCTCAGAGTTACATCTTAAGAGAATCACGACTTTTACCCATTTTTCTCATTTATATGTTTACTTCACAAACGACTACTATTTTACTAGTTTTCACAATTTAAACTAAGTTAGTAGCAGTGGTTTGATTTTAAGACAAAGATAGTTGTAAAAATATTCCTCTGCAGAGGGTGCCATGTCATTACTACTGGAGTTTTCTAACAGACTAAGGAAGCATGTGTGCGTGTGCGTGTGCGTGTGCGTGTCTTTAGCTGGAAGGAAAATAATTTCTAAAGTAAATGATTGTGTATATATATATAGTTAACGTTCTTATAATTATTAATTTTATTAAGGGAAAACACTAAGCAAAAAGGACATTTTGTAATGAAATATACACATTTATTTAGTAATAAAAGCAATATACAGTTGAAAATAAAAAATAAATCCCTTATAAAAAGCATGGCAAAAAGTAAATTAAGTAAATAAAGTTTTACTTTTTGCTTAGTTGCCAAAATAAAAATTTTTTTTTTAAACCACATCACCTGAAGAGCTTGTTAAGAATACAACGTTATTCATACATTTAGATTAAAAACGAGGCACATGTTCCTTCAACTTTTTTTTTAAATGGATGTTACTTAACTAAAGTTGTTTTTTATGCTGTGTGTCGAAAATGTTTAATGTTTGTATCGACTTGTTGCTGACTTGTGTTTGTTCCAAGAACTGAAGCCGTTTCCTCCTGGTAAGTCGAGGGTTGTTGAAGGACATGCTCATGCGCACGGAATGAGCATGAGTACGCAAAAAGGGAATGCGCATGCGCACCTAAAAATAACATGCGCATGCGCACCTAAAAATAACATGCGCATGCGCACCTAAAAAAAAACATGCGCATGCGCATCTAAAAATAACATGCGCATGCGCACCTAAAATTAACATGCGCATGCGCATCTAAAAATAACATGCGCATGCGCACCTAAAATTAACATGCGCATGCGCACCTAAAATTGACATGCGCATGCGCATCTAAAAATAACATGCGCATGCGCACCTAAAATTAACATGCGCATGCGCACCTAAAATTAACATGCGCATGCCCATCTAAAAAAAACATGCGCATGCGCATCTAAAATTAACATGCGCATGCGCACCTAAAAAAAACATGCGCATGCGCACCTAAAATTAACATGCGCATGCGCATCTAAAAAAAACATGCGCATGCGCATCTAAAAATAACATGCGCATGCGCACCTAAAATTAACATGCGCATGCGCATCTAAAAATAACATGCGCATGCGCACCTAAAATTAACATGCGCATGCGCACCTAAAATTAACATGCGCATGCGCATCTAAAAAAAACATGCGCATGCGCATCTAAAATTAACATGCGCATGCGCACCTAAAAAAAACATGCGCATGCGCACCTAAAATTAACATGCGCATGCGCATCTAAAAAAAACATGCGCATGCGCATCTAAAATTATCATGCGCATGCGCACCTAAAATTAACATGCGCATGCGCATCTAAAAAAAACATGCGCATGCGCATCTAAAAATGACATGCGCATGCGCACCTTAAAATTAACATGCGCATCTAAAAAAAACATGCGCATGCGCATCTAAAAATGACATGCGCATGCGCACCTTAAAAAAACATGCGCATCTAAAAATAACATGCGCATGCGCATCTAAAAAAAACACCTAAAAATAACACACATAACCCGTGTGTGTCTGCGCAGTAGCGGTTTTAGGTACGGGCGAACGGGGCAGCCGCCGATAACAAAAATTAAATTATACACAATGTATAATTTAATAACGTGCGCACACATATATACATATTTATATATACTTGTTAATACATTTCAGCTTACGGCGCCAAAACATTTGTTCGATCTCGTCGACTGAAACCGTGTGTCGGCGCCGAAGCAAAACACCAGAGGAACAACAGCAGCTCGTGACCACGGTCCACTCCAGCAGCTGGCGGCGGAACAAACGGGCCACGGTTCCGAACGATGGCTCCGAGTCCGAGCGATAACTCGCGTCGCATTTGTCGGTTCACGCACAAGAATGTCACGATGAAGTCAAATGATGAGCCGGGGTTTAGCTCCTGATCCTCCTGTCACAGGCTGGAGCAGCAGTTTCAACAAACATTCGACTGAGGCCACACATGTGAGATCCATGAGTATTGATCACCAATATTATTATTTTTATTTGTTAAACATTGAGGCGCACAAAGCCATCAACACCAGCATGAACTGTCCAACAGGGATTTTACCGACTCACATCATCGTCACCTGGATGTTAAGTGATTATTTTCCTCACGTCCTGCAGCTGTAAAGAAACTTTAAAACATGTAGGTAATAGTTGTTGTTTGGGTTTTTACAACAGCAGTTAAGGAACCTTAAGAGAAAAACTGTTGTCTTATTTGTGATGTTTGTGTGATTCGTAAACAGTTGAACGGGCAATAAAATAAAAATGACAGAATGGAACAAAGTTGTGTTTTATTTAGTCTGTTTTGTGTGTGAGGAAGGCGAAAAGGGGGTGCAGGTGTGGCGGACATGATGACTGACGGTTATCCACTAATGGTTTGGATAAACTTATTTCATAGTAAGTAATTTGTATTTATTAAGCGCTTTTTCAGACCAGGGTCACAAAGCGCTTAAACAATCAAAATACTCAATAAAATATATACTTAAAAGGTCAATATAATAAACAACACAGGAGTTCCAGAAAATCAAGGGAAAATCAGCATCGCAACAAAAAGGTTGGTTCAAATCCCTCTTGAAGCAACTCAAACTCGAGTTAATGTTATTGTACTGTGAGCAGAAAACTCACAAGCTGGATTCTAACCAGCGACCTTTCTTGACGAGACCCCTACGGATCATAACGGTGTGCGACGGCGCCCTCTGCTGGCAGTGAGAATCCAGACAGCGAGAGAAAGTTTGTAGAATTTATTCAGTGACAAAGAAAAAAAAAAAGGCAATTACACAAATATGTACACATCTATTATTTATTTTAAAATACTCGCGACTAGTTTGGGGTACCAGCTTTTTCACTTCAGTCTCCTGAGGTCACTTCCTGTGGTCAGGAGTGTCAAAAAACTGGAGTCTTTTCCCAGAAGAAGTTTGAAGATGCGGGAACTGAAAGTGTGAGAATCACGGAGTCGTTCCTAACACTGTTTCTCTGGCACTTGATCAGGGTTATTGCTTCGGGCGTGATGTTCGGCAGGAGGAGGTCAGGCTGGTAAAAAAAAAAAAGAAGAAAGTTCTGACCAGGTCCAGCTTGGTCAGCAGGGGGGAGGAGGGTTGGGGGTGATGTTACTGCATGGAGTGCATGAAGCTGTCCAGGTTGTACTTGGTGTTGTACTGCTGCTGGTCCCAGAGCTACCCGAGCCCGTCCAGCACCGACTTCATGGACGACTTGCCGGAGGTGGACGAAGACTGGTCGCTCTTGATCTTCTCCTCCTGCAGAAGAAGAAGAAGAAGGTGAGCACGGAAGGACAGCGATGGTGAAGAGGTTGAGCAGCTGGTCGGTGCCCATGCTCTGCAAGCTGGAGTTCGCTTGGCTGATGATGGTGTTGGCGATGCTCAGCTTGAACTTCTGCAGGCCCATGATCTTCTCCTCCAGGGTTCCTCGCGTGATCAGCCGGTACATGTTCACCACGCGTTTCTGCAAACCACAATCTGGTTTAACCCTTTTCCCCCCGACCACAAGTTCATGCAGTTTATTTTCATTTTATACAAGTAATACTTCTAAAAATAGTGGCTGCTCAGATCACTTAGGTTCCACTAAGGAGCAACGGTACGGTATATTGTGATATTGTAAGAACAAGGAATATATTTTTTTTTTGAATATACAGACCAGACCAAGATTAAGTTGTTACTGCCTTCATTTGATTTGAAACCAAAATATTTTCAATAAATAAAATTAAAAAAAGAAGATGGAGTCCACTGTATCCTCTCGTTCCCAGTCATGGCTGGAGTACTTTGTTACTCTACCATGTTATGACCGCTGCATCTAGCGGCCGGAAGTTAAATTGCAACACAAAAATGACGCTGTGAATATTTGCATGTTAATTTTAAATAAACTATTGAAATGTAAACCAAAAAAATAAATTGGATAAAATTAGTATACGACTCTTATCTGTAATTTTTTTTTTTTTTCGCACGATACCGTTTCAACAATCAAGTGTATCTTTATATTTTTTTACACTCCACTAGTCTCAACATCTACATTTAAAGCTAGTCTTTTGAAACTAAAAAAATGTACTCTCCCCAATCACTAACTCAAACACTCGTCTCATCCCCTCTTAGTGAACTCAGCACCAGAGAGGTGCATATTTAACCATCATCACGCGCCACTTTGCAGCTATTATTTTATTCTAGATACATTTTTTTTTCTATCACACATGAAGTTCAGGAGTTTTGTCGTCAGGTCTCTGGATACGTTTGTTTAGTTTTCTGCCGTCAAACTTTCTCCCTGGAAGAAATCATGGTTGGAGAAATATTGGTCGCACCTGCTTCTTGTTCCCGCGACAAGCTTTTGGCGTCTCTGCTCGCCAGGATGGGTTTCCCGTAACGGGCGGCGAACTGGCGTTCCGTCCCGAGGAATCCCGGCATGAGGAAGTCGAAGAGGGACCACAGCTCCAGGACGTTGTTCTGAGAGCAGAGCGTCGGTTGAAGTGAACCGACTCTGGACTCAAACCGTCGACCTCACCTGGATCGGCGTTCCCGACAAGATGACGCGGAAGTTGGCAGGACCTGCTTGATGGCCTTGGAGAGTTTGGTTTTCCCTTTTTAATGATGTGGCCTTCGTCGAGGATGCAGTAGTTGAACTTTATGTTCCTAAACAGAGACCATGGTCATGACCACCGCAGGTGTTGCCCCGGCACGCTGGGACTGAACCCGCCGACTCACTTGAAGAAGTCGATGTCGTTCCTCACGACGTCGTACGAGGCCACGACCAGGTTGTGTTTCTTCACCTGGTGCTGGAGCCTGTGGACGCGACACAGGATGTGAGGTCACGAGCAGAAATGACGCGTCGGCGTTCAGCCGTGATCTCACCTGATCCTCTCGGTGGGTGGCCCCGTGTAGTGCAGCGGGTTCAGGTACTCTTTGGAGCAGAACTTGCTCACCTCGTCCACCCAGTGGCCGGTCAGCGTGGGCGGACAGACCACCAGCGACGGCATCGGGCTGCAGTCCGCCCCCTTGGTCTTGGCGTACTCCTGCGCCCTGAACCAGCAGACCCCGTTAGTGTTGCCGAACAAGAGCCGAGGATCCAAAACGTTAAAAACACTTGGTACCGGAGGAAGTGATCTCCGGCCAGGATGCAGATGGATTGCAGCGTCTTGCCGAGACCCATGTCGTCGCACAGGCTGCCGTGAAGCTTGTATTTGTTCAGGAAGGAGAGCCAGTTCACGCCGTCCTAGAGGAGCCAATCAGAAGATTGGAATTTGAACGTTGTACCAGCATTTAAAAACTAGGTCAATCTGCTGTGGGGTCTAAAGTAAGTAGAAGGTCGAATCGGTGGAGGTGAGAAGAAGAATTGCAAACTTTTTCTAAAGCAAAAAAACATTTGGATCTAGTTTTTGGATCCTTCAAAAGATCCATCTGCTTTAGGAGTTTTCCAATATATCTATCCATCCATCTACATCCTGGGACTTGATTGATCAACTCATCACGTGAAAATGTTTCTAGAAAAGCATTTAGAACAGAGTCTAAATAAATCAAAATAAAAACTATAATTCATGAGCAAGCAGTTTTTCTAAACTAATTTAAATTATATTCTAATGTTGATTTTCAAAACCGTATACAATATGATTTAAGTGATGAAGTGATGAAGAGTGGTGAAGTAGAGAGTGCAGACAGGGTGGAAAAAACTGTTTAAGATTCTGTTAACTAAAAAAAGTATCTATATTATCTACTACTATTTTTATAATTAGTTCTTTCATGAAACAATTCTATGCTTTAGAGTGAAGGAAACAAATAAAATAGAGCTGAAGATAATATTTTGCATTATAATAGTTTAGCCAAAAATAAAGAAATCAATTACAATTAACATTTAAAAGAAAAGTGGAACAGATTTATGATGCAGAGTAATTTGTTTTAAATAACCACTTCAATCCATGAGTCACTTTTTTTGTTTTGTCCCATTTGGCTAAATATTTCAAATGCTTAAAAGGCCAGTGATTGTGAGTGTAAATGTTGTGATGGTCTCTAGTGTTACTCTCACGACACTGACCTGCTGGTACTTCCTCAGCTCGGCTTTGATGGGGACGGGTATGGTGTAGTTCTCCAACTTCCTGCTGTCCAGCAGCTGCTCCAGGAAGTGGCGCTCTCTGGCTTTCTGCTGGATGAGTTCAGCCGACATGGCGGGAGGGTCCGGGATTCCCGCCTGAGTGAGAGATCAACACTTTTTGTTGAAGCCATGTAGATTCGTTGGTGGGTAGTTTCTGTACCTCCAGCGGCAGCAGGCGGATGAGCGTGTGGCGAAACACTGGGTGGCCATGAAGCGGACGCTGTCGCTCGGGTCGCTCATGCGGCCCAACACTGGCACCACCAGCAGCACGATGTAGGGGACGATGCCCACGTCCAGCTGCTCCATCACACCTGCAGGTGAACTGGTCAAGGAAAGCTCAAATCTCAAGTCACAAAATCCAAATTCATCTTATACTGTGCCTACTTTAAACCTTTTAAATTGTGATCACATGTGGCTGTCAAAGTCAAAGTAAAACTTATTGCATAGACATTTAAGACAGTTAATGAGACTCACTGGAGTTTTCTCACTAGATTCATTAGTGAAGGGTTGATGAGGCCTCATGGAACAGATGATGAGGTATCATGACACAGTGTCTTCATTTTGAAAGACCACTAGATGGCACCCTCTGCTTCAGAATATTTGGCTCTGATCCACTAATCCATTAAAACATGGCATTTTTATAAAAAACACTGCCATCTAGTGGCCTTTTAATAAATCATTAATATTTGCATTCTAAATGTTTTCTAAAAAATAAATTGTGTTTTGTGTCCCTTAACTGACGCCTGAATTTATTTGCAATTGTTCATAAAAAAATAATTATGTGTGTTTTTGCTTTCAAGCAGAGACTAAATTAAGTGAAGATAATTTTTTTTACTGTAGAACATAAAATTATTGTAAAATTGGGTATGTCGCAAATTAGCGACAACAGGCTTTAGAGGACCAAAAAATTATAAAAACACATTTCCCATCTTAAGCATGAAATTTTATTTTTTAATGCCAACATAAAATAACAATTGCTTCAGGGAGTTCCACGAGTCCTTACTCGTGGAACTCCCTGAAGCAATTGTTATTTTTGTTCAGGCACAAGTGAACAGTGCACTTAGAACACTTGAACACAGGGTCAGTTTTCCTTTCAAAGACATCAAGGGAATGCACCAGCCCTTTTGTGTCACAAAGCACAAATATTTTATATTTTATATCCTCATTTATGTGGCTTCTTGGGGACATATTGTTTTAAACTTGATTTTCCTTTGAAAGGAACCATTTGCTCGTCAACACAGAGCATTTGCTCTTGTAGAACAGCTAGAAATTTGGGAAGAAGTGCATCAAACAGTGCCTTATTTTGAAAAGTCTGTCATTGTTTGGTGCCATGTTGTCATTGAAATGGATGATAATAATGTTTTATTTCTTCCCACTCTACTCTACTTTTGTTCAGGAGTAGCTACACTAGGAAGCTCATCATACCCTTCAGCAGTGAAGCTTTCCTCACTACTGTCACCTGGTGTTTTAAAAAAAAAACACCATTGAAAAGTGCAGACTATTCTATTTAGGTTAGGTTAGGTAGAACTTTACACAACCTGCTCTCAAAGCGACGTCCTCAAATATGTGGCTTACAACACAAAAGCTGAAAGTCTGTACAATACAATAGTATAGCAGTATTACTGCTATTTTCACCACCTTGTGCAGGTGTGTGTTCCTCATCAACTTCTCCACTCTCACTGAGACAGATGTCCTCACTCTCAGCTGGTGGAACTCTGGTTTCTACAGGAGTTCGCTTACCATAAAACATTCCTGAGGAAAAATACACGTCAAAAATGTAATTCATAAAACATGCTACACGATTACAGATTGTTACAAGAATTGTTTTTGCTATAGAAAGCGTGTGACGGCTAAAATCCATCTGAATATATTAATGTGTACTGCGCCATTGCGCATTTGGCCATACTGATTAATTTAGCCATTATGGACGAATTTCGCGAGTTCGCGACATACAGAAAACTTAAAATATCTTCAAAAATTACGTTCAAAACTACTTTATTTTACTTTTCCTAGTCCCATAGACAAACAATGAGCAGACATGTTTTTTTTTTTTTTACGGTAACTTACCGCAAACAAGACGATCCGTTCGCATTTCCAACTTTGAATGGGTTGCGCAACACCCGGAAAGACACGTGATCGTAAACCGGACGTGGTTTCAAATTTGATTGGTCCTACGAGAAACTAGTGATTGCAAAACGTTCCTAGGTTCCTATCGAAGAGGCATGAACCAACGTTGGGTGAACTCGCGCACGATCAATGCTGCATTCTGAATGGAAGCGGTATGTCGCGAATTCGCGACACTCGGCGTTAAGGGGAAAATTTATTTGAAGTGAGTCTTTAATCGGGTTGAAAACTTGTATTTATTTAAGAAGCTGGTTCTATAGTGTTGTTACACATAAATATTAGTTTCAGTTCAACAGCTAAAATACCTCGACAGGTTTCAAAGCTGGATAGTTAAAAGTCATCATCCGAGTAAAATCTTTGTAACTGTTTAGACTTATTATCACGTTATAAAGTCCTTTTTTTTAATTAGCCGTCTTTGCACAAAAGTAAAATAATAACTTTTCTTGACACTAAAGTGTTTCCTGTTCAACTGAGCCATTACCTGAACTGTCTCCTGCAGGTGTTCTGGCCATGGAGGCGCTTCATCGTCAGGTGCTGCCTTTCCTGCTGAGGAGGATGAAGGAGGACGTCCTGCAGGACCTTCCTCCCAAAATCATCCAGGACTACTACTGTAACCTCAGTCCTCTGCAGGGTCTTTTGCTGACTCTGCTCAAATACAGTCTGGGTCGTTTACACTTAAAATGTTAAATAAATCTACAGTATATGTAATTGTGTTGAAAGTGTTACCGGGTGTGACTGTAATTTTATTAGGAAGTTGTACTTTAAAAACAGTTAAAATTACTCAGAATCAGAATTTTAATGATGGAATAAATGACGATTCGTGACTTTTCTAACAAAAACATTCACAATTTATCCATAATTGAAAATGCAAATTAATATTTACAAATCATTGAAACTAATATTCTGTTATTCACAATTTCACGCAACAGTTTTGATCTTTTTAAAAAGTACATTTTGTTTTAGTGTTTAAACCAGATGAACTAAGAAGCTCGTGTGTCGTTTCCTCTGTTCTGACGTGAACTTGTCGTGTTCAGGTTCAACTCTACGCCAAGTCCCGGACCAAGGCCAGGAGAAGGAGAAACACGTCTTCCAGGTGCGAGGATGCTCGCCGGGAGAAGATGAAACTATATATATTTAATGTGTGTGTCATGAGCAGGCGCTGCAGTACCTGAGGAAGCTGTGCAACCACCCCAGCCTGGTGTTGACCCCCCAGCACCCCGAGTACAAGCGGATCTCCGTGCAGCTGGCAAGTCAGAACTCCAACCTGCGGGACATGCAGCACGCTCCCAAACTCTCGGCTCTCAAACAGGTTCGTTGTTCGCGTCACATCGGTTTCAGATATATCTTGACACCGTCGTCGTTCGACCCCCGCAGCTGCTCCTGGACTGCGGTCCGGGAGGCGGCTCCGGCTCCGAAGGAGGGACGGAGGCGGTGGTGGCGCAGCATCGCGTGCTGATCTTCTGCCAGCTCAAGAGCATGCTGGACATCGTGGAGCACGACCTGCTGAAGCCCAAACTCCCAAGCGTCACCTACCTGAGGCTGAACGGCGGCGTGCAGGCCGGCCTGCGTCACTCCATCGTCTCCAGGTGAGAAGGAGACCCTTGTGTACGTCCAGGACTGGGTTTTTTAAGAAAAGTATTTTTTTTGTTCCGCTCGCAGGTTCAACAACGACCCGTCCATCGAAGTGCTGCTGCTCACCACTCATGTCGGCGGTCTGGGTCTGAACCTGGACCGGTGCCGACAATCATTTATTTTTTGATGGTCGGTCAGAATCTCTCCATTTGGAGACAGAATTTGATGTATGGCTCTGCTGGCTTGGATTCCTCTCAGTTGTCGAGCAAGTAACGATGTCGGTTAATCCCCGAGTTCAAAGTGTTTATGTTTTATCTTGAGAAGAAGTCTGTTAACTTGGTTGATAAGAATTGTATTATATTCATGCCTCAACCTAACAATATTTTTAAGTGTAGTTTCAGATCGATTTTCCCTATACTGTTTTTCAGCTTCAGAGATCTCTCTGTCAATATCAACTAGTCTGACAGTTATTTTCTTTTTCTGCATAGATTCATAAGATATCACTGTACCTCGGATTACTACCTTAAAAGTTTCCCATAATATCGAATCAAAAACGTCTCCCCTATCGTTCAATTTAATAAATTCCTTGATCTCTTCAGAACATCTATTTGAGAATTCTTCATTATTAAGTAAACTTGGATTCAGTCGCCAATTATAATACTCTTTCTTCCTTCCAAAATCAATGTTTATAATGACTGGGCTGTGGTCAGAAATTAAAATGTTGCAATATTTTGATGAGGAGACTGCAGATGTTAATTTGCCGTCAATGAGAAAATAGTCAATCCGTGTGTAGGTTTTATGAACTGGAGAAAAAAAGGAATACTCTCTGAGTCGGATGCTGGATCCTCCAAATATCAATTAGATTGAATGACTTCATCAAATTATTTAAAACAGTTGTGGAGTCAAGTGGATTTGTTAGACGCAAGGAAGATCTATCCATTATTGTATCTAAGACACAGTTGAAATCACCCCCTGCAATTAAAGTAGTTGTGGACAGGTCAGGAATATAGTTGAAAATACCACAGAAGAAGCTCGGGTTATCAAAATTCAGTGCGTAGATATTCAAAAAAGTGACATGTAGCGTCAACATCATACCAGTCACAATTATAAAGCGACCATTCGGATCAATCTGGGTGGATATGTGCTTGAAGGGCACATTTTTTTTAATCAATATTGCCACACCATGTGCTTTACTAGAAAATGTTGACTGATAAGTTTGTGCTATCCATCCACACCGCAATTTCAAAGCATCTGAATGTTTAATATCCTGCAGGAATATAACGTCACTATGCAAACTTTTCAGATGGGAAAACACATTTGCTCTTTTAACCGGGTTATTCAAACCTCTTACATTCCAAGAGCATATATTGTTGTTATTTTCAATGTTAGAACCCCCTACCATTGCATGTAAGGTTTAAAATGTTGGATCTTGATGTACACAAATGTGCTGAAAAACAAAACTAAAAGAAGAAAAACAAAAAAAAGTGAACAACCCTTGTATCCCTCTATCCCTACAAAAAGGAGAAGAAAAGAAAAACCCATTATAACGGGACTGTGTGTCCGTGGACCACACCATGACTCTGGTAAACTAACCAGGAAAGCTATTCAACAGAATAGAGCAAAAGCAACATAAACATGGCAACCCCCACCCTCTTTTTTCAACTTTACTTTAAAATTAACCTAAAAAATAATCAATAACCCAGTTTTTAACATTGGAAATTAAACAAAACAACTTTAATGAATATATTATACATATATTACATACTATATTTTTGTTAATAACAAATAACGATTTAGTCAACTATGACAAACAAAGCAAAAAATATATAACAGGAAAATTATTTTAAGGAACAGCAATTTAAACAAGTCTATTAGATATGCATCTTTCCCAAGTTTAGATCAGTCTGCAGCAGCTGCAGCAGCTTTCATAAAGTGGCGGGCCGTGCATTTCACACCTAGGCCTTCACTGGTTTCCAACATGAACTAATCCACCTCTTAATGCCATTATTATGACTCCACGGCTATAGAAACCATCAATTGTACACAGAAATGCAGTATAATAATGAAAATCTCTATTTATATAGCGCCTTTCTAGACCAGGGTCACAAAGTGCTTTGCCAGTCATTCACAAACACTGATGGGAGTAGGCTGCACACGCGCACCATATCAGGGTAAAATGTATTGCTAAGGAACACAATGACACAAGCTTATCTGGAGCTGGGATTGAACCCACAACCTTTTGGACTGCAGGCAACCACTATACCATCTGAGCTATGACACCCATGGTGCGGCTAAACAGAAAGGTATCTGATGTAGCAAGACAGAACGTCATTACTAAAGCAAAAGAAACCCAATTAGGACAATTGAACAAGTCTCTTTTCACTGTAGCCACAGCTGCCATACATACATCATCTCGAGCAGAAACAACAATATTAACCTCATTAAATGACAAAAATATTAAAACGTTTAAATAAAATGCTTTACTCACCAAAACTACTGATTATTTGTAAGCAAAGTCCATCATCCTTTCTTTCCTCGAGAAGAGTTCGATTACTCTGTTGTACAGTTTATCTGTTTCAGTTCCAACAATAAGTCCCTTTCTATCGCCATGGAGGCTGATGCTGTAGGTCTAGTCTGTCCAGTCGGGTTTCTGGAGGACGTTTTTATAAGTTTTGATTCGCTTCAGGGCGGAGAATGTTCGACAGAAGCAGTGACACTGATGGTCATCGCTCGTAGTTGCTGACTTGAAAGTGGCGACAAACCCTCTTCCCTGCTGGACAGACTTGCTAGCTTCGGAGTCTGCCGACCGTTCTTCACAATGTCCACTTTTTCTGGAAAAGTCCGTCTTGAAAATGGTTTTGTGAGCATAAGTGCGACCAAATCAATGGCTTCTCCTCCGTCAGCCATTGTTAAAAAAGTTATGAAATCCACTCGCAAAGTATTTGAGTTCGCTCCGCTAGCTATAGATGCTTTGCTGCTCTGACGAGTATTTCTCTGAACATCCAATCAAAGGACGTGAAAATGCTGACGTCACAGGACGCCTGCTAGAAGGCCTAGGTGTTGCCAACTAGAACTCTGATTGGTTAAAGCAACAGCGTCTTTGCCACTGACTTTAAACTACAGACGCCAGCACTGTCGATTCTGAAGGCGTCAAGGCAGATTTTTGACCCTGGCAACAAATGATGGCTGAAATATGATTGAATAAAAACTCTAAAATAAACATACACTGGTGGAAGCAGCGCAACCAAGAGAAAAGCTATGAAATGAAGAGAAAGACTATTGGAAATAATTGAATACTAATAATATTATATAAATATATAATATTATATATAATAATATTCATGGAAATATATTAAAACAAAAGTCAGTGATTCTGTCTGTTAGTGTTTAGGCCAGCAGAGAAAGCCTTGCTGGCCCTGACAGCCCACCACTGCTTTCATATGATCGTCAACATACTTGTCAGCATCCTTTGGCGAGTTGAAAACTTTTGTGACACCTCCAAGAGTAAAGATGAGACGAGCAGCAAAGAGAAATCCACTCCGGGCGTTAGCTTCAGGTAACTTTTGCCTGACGTTGTCAAATTCTTTCCGTTCCTTAATGACGTCAGCAGCAAGGTCCTGGAAGATGCTGATCCGATTTCCTTCGTAGTTAAGTGGACCCTTGGTCCGCGCCGTCTGGATGATCCTCTCCTTCACAGGGTCGTGGTGTATTTTGGCGATCATCTTGCGTGGTTTGTTGGCTGGTGCGCCGGCTGGCGTGCCGATGCGGTGAGCCCGGTCCACCTTAACGCCGCCCGGAAAGTTCTCCGCTCCCAGTAGTTTCGCCAACATATCGGCGACAAATGAGGTGGGGTTGCCCTTCTCGATATTTTCCAGAAGCCCCACAATCTTGATGTTCTGTCGCCGTGAACGACCCTCCAAGTCACAAAGTTTAGCGCTCAACACCCGGTTCTGTTTCAGCAGCGCAGTACACGTTCTCTCCAGCTCCGCCAAACGTCCTCCATTTTCCTCCTGCGCCGCTTCGAGACTAACAATGCGGGAAGTGTTAGCAGCTACCTCCGATTTAACACTTATAAGCGAAGTCTCCAAACTGTCAAACCTTGCGTTCATAGAATGTTTGATAGAATGTTCAATTCGTTTAATAGCGTCCATTAAGAGCGAGTAGGAGCCCGGAGCCTCAGTCTTTTCAGGTGTTTCTCCTCGGCTCAGTGAGCTAGGTGAGCTAGCGCCCGTTAGCGCCGGAGGTTGGCACTCGTCTTCGCTACCAGAGAGAGTTTCTTCCACTTTTTGTCTGTTCTTCTTGCTTTTAGGCATAGTTCCAATCCTTGTCGACTGTTTCGTAGAATATAGGTGCGGATAAAAGTTAATTTAAGTAGTTTAAACAACGTAGGGTGGGAAGCCAAAGAAAACGCGACCTACTCCATGCCTAAGCCAGCCACGCCCCCTAGATTTTCTTTTTCTTTTTATTTCTGGGTGTTTTTATTTTTTTTTGCTTGCTGTTGTTAAACCGAATTTCCCCTCGCGGGACAAATAAAGTTTCTGATTCTGATTCTGAAATATAATTTATTTTTTATTGTAATAAAGAGGTGATGAGATTGAGGAAGATTCAGACAGGGGGAAAACAATGCTTAAATTAAATAAAATATACAAAACTTCCACATTAAAATTCCAATTAAGTTCAGTTCAATTAAAATGAATTTGAGTAACACTGATCAGTGATTATTCCATATGTGTGAAGAACTCTTCAATGTGATAAACTATATTTCCAATGATGCATTTACGTTCTGTTTATAATCTCAGTTTGTGTTGACTCAACATTCACGATGTCTTTTCTACCAGGGCCCCAATAGTGCATCGTTGCAAATGGTACCGTGAACACAATTCGCACCAATCCGTTGGTCTCGCCCGTTTAATTTTACAATTTATTTTATTTGTATTGTCTATGTTTGTGTTTGTTAAGAGTGAGTAGAACGTATCTCTGGTGTCCTGGTGCAAAGGTTGTTAATAGTTTTGCTTAGTTTAATCATTCGTTTTATTCTGCTTGATCTATATTATTAGACTAATAATATGGATAGAATAATATATATTATACTAATATTACTAGTATAATTTTAATGTGTTTTGCAATGCAAGTGTAACCAATGTGGAAAAGGTAGGGTTGATAGCAATTTACTATCAGTCCAGTAAATTAAATAATTGTGGACAGAAGCACATTCATCCACCACACACAGTAGAGAAAATAAATATTTATTGTTTCCTATTATAACTATTATAAAATATAAACATATAATTTCACACAGTATTCAAATAACCAAACAAAAACAAAATAACCTCCTTGGCTGGAAAAATGTATTGTCTTTAAACAAAATTAATAATGTCTGTTTGTTGTGCTGGCCAGCAAAATAAAAGTGAAAAGAGTGAGTACAAATCCTGGAATACTCAAGTTGGTCCTGGAAGTCGTTGTTGAGCAGACAGATGTTTACTCGTCCTCCTTCGGTGACAGGAACCATCAAAGAACAGGTGAAGCCGTGTCTCAGTCTCTGAGCCGCTAGGAGTGATAAGCGAGTGTATTCAGTAAAATTGCAGGAGCGTTGGCACACACGTGTCTCAGTCTCTGAGCCGCTGAAGCATCTGAACACCACGCGATAACAAAATATAAAGTGCAACTTACTTTCAAAACAAAGTGAAACAGTACAATATAAAATACTATCGAAAATATACACTTGAATAAAGTTATAAAACAATGCTTCAAGTTTCACACAAAAACTTAAATAGCTGCTTCGACACAACATTCATTTACACACAGCAATATAAACAATAATATAAACTTATTGTTTAGGCTCACCTAGGAGTGATAAGCGAGTGTATTCAGTAAAATTGCAGGAGCGTTGGCACACACGTGTCTCAGTCTCTGAGCCGCTGAAGCATCTGAACACCACGCGTCTCATCCGTGGAACGCAGGTAAAAAACAATGGCCGTCTTAAAGCGACAGTGTCTTAATGCGATACATGCATTGAAAAGTAATAAAACAAAAAACACGAAAATAACAACTGGGTTTAATTATATACTTCCAGTGAAAATAATTGAAACATAAAACAACAAATAAACGGCTGGGTTACACAAGGAACATATAAACATGCATTATTATTCATCATTAGCTGTCAAAGTGTTGATTTCTACATGCATTAGACCTCCAAGTTTAGACCTCTAGATTCGACAGTTTCTTGTCTTGTTGAAGGCAGGTAAATGTAAATTTTAACCTCTATTAAGCATTTTATTTACCGCCCATCGTCTCCCACAAGAGTTTCGAGGTTTTCAACCGGTGTTTTGAGACTATTTCCGGTTCACGCGATTCTATTTTCTCTTCTTCTAAACACCCCCTAATGAGAAAAATAACACATTGAGACATTGGGACTTTAAAAAACTTATTTTGCAAATTTTACACAAACGGAACGGACAAACAATACGGGAAGTGATTATGTTGACGAAGATCGTCTTTTTGTCAATATAAATGTTTTATGATGTAAAAAGTGTAAGCGAGCGGTCTCAAATGATGCAAAACGCAGAGTTCTTGATGCCAGTAGTCCAAACGGTCTTTATTCTCTTTTCTTACTCTCGTCTCTACAGCGTGCTCGCAGGCACTTCACCACACGTGTCTCTCATCAACAACACCCCAACCTCCAAGACACGCCCCCGACACAAATATGCCCCAACACTTTTCTGGAAGACTGTTACATATGTCCCCCCCTCACAGAAGAAACGTCCCCGTTTCACCAATTGAACATATAAAATATATATATATATATATATATATATATATATATATACACACACATATATACAGTATATATATAACTTTGTCAAACAAAGTGATGAAACATTAAACCGAACAGTACAAATTTTACAAATAACACATGCAAACAATTAGAACATCGAATAATCCCTTAGATATGTAGGTGGATGAACAACTCGTCCTCTTCGGGATCTAACTTGACTCACATTTGGGGAACTTTGCGACTGTTTGGCCACCCCCGTTTCCTGCTCAAAACTGTCTGTCTCTAGCGAGACAGTAGCCGGATGTCCAGCAGCATGTAACGGAAGAGTATAAGGCTTCAGTCGATTGTGGTGAACTACCTGAGACCCCTCCCTCATGTCGTACGGGTCCCCAATGCGGTAGACCATACCCGGAACCCCCCCAGCATTCAAAACCTCCATCACCTTATACGGTCCTTTCCAATGAGGGGCTAATTTGGTGCGATTCTCAGTCGGATTGTTAAGCCACACCAGCGAACCTACCCCGTAGGGCCTAAACTGTGATGCCTCATTGTGATAAAGCTGTTGTCTTTCGTGGGCCTCTGCCGCAGCCATCCTGGCACAACTGAATGCCTTTGTCAAACGACCTGTAAGAGATGAGGCATAATCAGATATCGAGCTGAAAGTCTTTGCATTCTGCAAGGATGGCGGCAACAACAGATCCACTGGAACTCTGGCCTCACGCCCATGCATCAGAAAATATGGGGAAAAACGAGTGGTTGAATGAACTGAGGTGTTATATGCAAAGGCCACTTGTTTGACATACATATCCCATTCACCGCCGCAGGCCAACAGAATCTTTGCTAGTTGGTCAATCAGTGTACGGTTATGCCGTTCCACCATACCGTCTGATTTGGGATTGTACGCCGTGGTGCGGGTCTTCTTCACCCCCAACCACCGACAAAAGTTCTGTATGAGCTCAAACTGACGACCTTGATCGCTATGCAAAACCTCTGGGACACCATGCACAAGAACAAAGTCTTCAAATAAACACTGTGCTACTGTGCAAGCCGTCTGATCCGGCAGTGAATACAAAGACACATACTTCGTAAAGTAGTCCTGCACCACTAAAATGTACCGACTGCCCCGAGTAGTCACCGGTAACTCCAAAATGTCAGTTGCCACTCTCTGCAAAGGTCTCATGACCTCAGAGCCACCCATCGGGAGCTTTGTGTTTGGGTGTTGGACACCTGCGAGTTTGACAAGGTTCACACTGCTCACACCACAGCCTTATGTCTCGCAGCATGAAGGGCCAATAAAAGGATAGCCTGGCTTTTTCCCATACCCGCTCAGCTGAAAAATGAGCGGCCATTCAATTTCGCAGGGAGCACAACTTGGGTCCTCGATTCCCCAGTGTGCATCACCCGTATTGTGCGACACAGCAGCCCATCCTTCATCAGAAGCCTACTGAACTCAGCCCACAGCTTTCTTAGAGAAAGTGATGACCCCCGCAAAAATTGTCACGGTGGTCGAGGCCTTCCTTTATCTAACCACTCAATTACTGTACTGATGTCCGAGTCTTCTTTCTGCCTCAATATCATCTCCATGTCACTTTGAAGGGGGTCGCTAACATCTTGCCTTTGCCCATCTGCCGGTGAGACTGCATGTACCTCTGCACTTGCTCCACTCTCGGACCCTGGGCGACGCGACAATGCATCTGCATTCTTATGCTGCGAACCCTCTTTGTGAACCATAGTCCAGTCATACGGGTCCAACTCCAAAACCCATCTACTCCGGCGCCGTGTTGGGTCGTTATCCAATGACATGTGCCGCAGGCCCAACAAAGGACGACGGTCAGTGATAATGGTGAAGGACGAGAAACCCACATAATGTTTAAACTCCCGAACAGCCCACACTACTGCCCATAACTCACGATCGATCGTTGACCAGCGTTTCTGGGTGGCTGTAAGAGCCTGACTAGCATATGCAACAACCCTCTCTAGTCCCTCCCTGTCTTGCGCCAATACTGCCCCAACTGCGTTCTTAGAAGCGTCCGTGTAAATCTTAAATGGCTGTTCAAACTTTGGGAGTGTCATGACAGGAGAAGAAGTCAAGACCTGTTTCAAATATGAGAAAGCCGCATCGCATTCCGGAGTCCACTCAAAGCAAACATTCTTTCCAGTCAATTTATGAAGTGGGGCAGCATGCCGGGAAAAATTCCTAACAAAGCGCCTGTTATACGAGCAAAGGCCCACAAAAGCACGCACTTCAGACGGGGTTTGGGGTGTGGGCCAATCCCTCACTTTATTTATGTTCTGGGGGTCAGGTTGTAGACCCTGTCTGGACACCGTATGACCCAAGAATACGACCTGGTCGCAAGCAAAATTACACTTCTGTGGATCAAATCGAAGGCCTGCTTCTTGAATTCTAGACAACACTTGCTTCAAATGTGTCATGTGTTCCTCGAAGGTCCGACTGTAAATCAAAATATCGTCTAAATAGACCATACAGATGTGCCAAGGAAGGCCACGTAGCATCAACTCCATCATACGTTGAAAAGTGGCTGGGGAGTTAGACAACCCCATGGGCATTACGCACCATTGATGAAGGCCTCTTCCTGTGGTAAACACTGTCTTTTCACAATCCTCCTCAGCCACTTCAACCTGCCAATATCCATCTGAAAAATCCAGTGTGGTGAACCAGCACGACCCTGCTAGAGAATCTAAACTGTCATCCACCCGGGGAAGTGGATGCGAATCTTTCACTGTGACAGAGTTGAGCCGCCGGTAATCAACACAAAACCGCCACTTGCCGCCCTTCTTTTTGACTAGTACCACAGGAGAAGCCCAGGGGCTTGAGCTTTCCTCAATCAGACCATCAGTCAACAGTTGAGTTACCTGGCGCTCGATCTCTGCCCGTTTTCCTGGGCAGGTTCTATAAGCCCGCTGATTTACTGGTGGAGAGTCTGTCCTGATGTGATGCTGTATTAAGGAACATTTACCCCGTGTACTCACATTCCCTGAAAATATGTCTGGAAACTGAGAGAGTAAAGTCGATAGTTGACTCCTACGAGCTGGAGTCAGGGCTGAATCATCGAGGTTGAGAGGGATTCTGTTCACCTCCTGCTGACCGGCGACTGAACAGATTTCAGGGGTCATTACTTCATTACACCCAACCGCGTAGAATTCGCCCAAATGGAATCCGACTTTTAGCTCAATTGCCTCAGCTGTAGGATTCAGAACTCGAGCCATAGTAACCCCCTTTCTGACCATGTTAACTGTATGGGCTACTACCATTCCCATTTTTTCAGGACAATTGGGCTCTATGTAACCTTCAAACTCCTCAACAAATGTCCCTGTACCTCGGGGGTTGGCTCCGTTCTCTGGACCTGAAAGGACACACTCCTTCTTCTTGCTTCCGGCTCGGTTCTCGCTCTCCATGCCGGGCTGGGGCTTCTCCTTCCCATGTGTCTTCCTTCTGACGCCGGTCCATGGGAGCCCCATGAGGCCTGGTCTTGCCGCGCGTTACGGTGTGCTCCTGGAGAACGTGCCTTGTCGGGTGAACGCCCTCGCCATCCAGCCTGGAAAAACCGGGATGCACAGCCTCTCTCTCCACAGCGGCATCCACACCGTCCATCCCTCTCGTACCGTCTCTGGTCTTGGTTGTCCCCACGAACTGCCTTCAACCTCTGGTTTTCTGCACATATATCCTTCATCTCCATCTTCATACCATACATTTCCTCAATCAGCCGCTCCACTGCCTTTTGAAGATATGGAGAGGGGATACGGAATGAACCGCAGGACTCAAGTTGGCAAACATGGCGTTCTAGTCTGGCATGGAGTCTCGTCGGAGGGCCGCACAGGCATTCTCACACCGCTCAGCAATAATGAGGGCCCCTTGTTCCAGGCATTTGGCTTTTAAACCAGGTTCCAACCCGGCTAGAAACCTCCGGAACTTTTCTTCACGGTGTGCGGTTTCTCCGTAGTCAGGGAAGGCCTCCATCACGAGCCGGCTCACGTCCGCAGCATATACCTCCAAACTCTCGCCTGGAGCCCTCACCCGTGCGGCTAGATTAGTCTTGAATTGCTCCATAAATTGTCGTTGACCAAACGCGGCGGCAAGTCTTTCTTTAACCGCCTCATAGTCTTGTTTTATTGTCCAAGGTAAACTGTCCCATAATAAAAATGCTGCATGGCTGAGACGAGTTGGCAGAATTCTTACAAGTTCGCTCTGAGATTCATGTCTACCCGTGGCTGCCTCCACTGCAACTTCTAATCGTCTGCTCCAGCTTAAAAAACTTTGTCCTCCATCGCCGGAAAAGGGTGGCGGTAAATCCACTTTAAAACCGTTACCGTTCTGTGTGCTCGTCGTGAAGGGATCCTCGTGATTCCACATGTCTCAAGTCTCGGTTGCGAAATCCCACCGCTGCCACCAATGTAACCGAGCGGTCTCAAATGATGCAAAACGCAGAGTTCTTGATGCCAGTAGTCCAAAAAGTCTTTATTCTCTTTTCTTACTCTCATCTCTCCAGCGTGCTCGCAGGCACTTCACCACACGTGTCTCTCATCAACAACACCCCAACCTCCAAGACACGCCCCCGACACAAATATGCCCCAACACTTTTCTGGAAGACTGTTACAAAAGTATCATGTAAACCTTCTGTTGACGTTTCTTTAACTCATAAAAAATATTTTAAAGAGACGTTCGCATATGCCGCTTGTGACGTCATCACGCAGGAAGTGGGGGGGCAACATTTGTAGGGGGGACAGAATTTGTATCTCGATCAACATAATCACTTTCCGTTCTTTCATTTCCTGGTATGACGACACACGTGACTTTGAGACCAACGGAAGGGTCCGCGCTACATGTGACGAAGCCGCTGATTGGGTGAAGCTGTTTTACTAATAATAAAGCACAGCTGTGCAATGAAATAAAAATCATTCGAGTTCCGAAATAATTCGCTTTTCAAATAAAAAAAAAAAGTTAGAATATTCCCATTTCAATAACTTGTCTGTAGTTTGGATCATAAACACCTTAGTAATTATTTAGGTTTCGATTTTTTTTAATGGAACAAATAAAAATAAAATGACTCGTTCAATGTAGTGGGCATATGTACATTTAATCATTGATTTAAAATAAATCGAAAACTAAATAATAAGGCACAACTGCACAGTAATTACTTAGGTTTCATTTCGATTAAATCAATTATTTAATGTACATATGCCCACTTTATTGAACGAGTCATTTTAATTTTATGTGTTCCATTTGTATAATGTATTTAATTTATTATTAGTAAAACGGCTTCAGTCAATCAGCAGCTTCGTCACATGTAGCGCGGACACTTCCGTTGGTGTCAAAGTCACTTGTGTCGAGATGAACGAACGGAAAGTGATTATGTTGACCAAGACCGTCTTTTCGTCAATATAAATGTTTTATTTGAGGTAAAAAGTATCATGTAATCGTTCTGTTGACGTTTCTTTAACCCATAAAAAATATTCTAAAGAGACGTTCGCATATGCCGTGTGTGACGTCATCACGTAGGAAGTGGGGGGACTAAATTTGTAGGGGGGGGACTAAATTTGTACCTACACCGGTGTAGGTACAATTTCGGTCCCCCCTACAATATCGGTCAGGTTTATTACTGTTTGTTGAGTGTTGTGACCTAGAGGCCACATGCTCATGAATATACTGAAAGGCCGTAATTATTAAATGTTGTTGTCATTTTATCATTGTTTCTGTCATTTATTTGTGTTGCAGTGTAAATAAACAGACTTAACTGTAGAATTGTACGTATTATGCAACTGGAATAATCAGCCTAAACATGTTTCCCCATTGTTCTACAAGCCCGTTTACAATTGAGAACAAAAAGCAATATAGGAGGGTTATTATATATATATATATATATATATATATATATATATTATATTCCAACAGTATTATGAAGAGAACAAATCTCAATAGTGTGAAAATTAGAAAATGTTTATAGCCAGTAGTGTTAAAAAACACGATTTTTTTTGTAGTGCATACATTATACAAATATGACAATTTAAAAAAATGACTCGTTAAATAAAGTGGGCATATGTACATTTAATAATTGATTTAATTGATTAAAGAAAATCGAAACCTAAGTAATTACTGAGGCAGAACACGATTCGCTTCTTCGGCCAGACCACGACTGTCTCCCGCGGCCAAGTACGCAGAGTTTGCAAGTGCAGCGCGCACAGGAGGAGGAAGTTGACGCAGAAATAAATGAAGAAAAATAAATCCACCTTCATCTGGTCCCAGTAGTGAAAGCATCCTGTCCATCAAATCCACCGCCGACCCGTCGCCCAGACCCGACAAGGACAGCAGTCGTTCTGCCCTCTCGGCCGCCGAGAGAGACAACCTCCGGAGCAGAAGATCTTTGAGCGCGACATACTTGACGCGGTGGAGGATCTCGAAGCAGCGCCATGGAGCGACAAGTCGTCTGTTGATCGAGTGCAGACACGACCAGGTAATACTTGGAGTCATCGTCGGTAACTCCGCGAAGGTGAAACAGCGCCTCGACATGCTGGAACCAGGACGCGGGATCACTTTGTCAGAAGTCCGGGAGTTTAACAGCTGAGGCGGGGGCAGGCTGCGCAGGTGAGCGAGACATGTCCGAGGAGGAAACTCCGTGGTCTTCGTCACCAAACTTGCTCAAAAACGGAATCACTAATGTGGTAAGAGTGAAGAAGCAAGGGATGATGTAAAACACAACTTTATTCTTCACTCAGCAAAACCAAACTGAAGCGTTTGTCCCGAACACACTACCCTGATGGGTGAGATAACCCGCGCAGGTCCTAGTGCCCGCCACACCTGAAAACAATCAAAATCAATGTCCCGCCTACTTCATTAGCCTGGTCCCACTTCCTGGGAAACCTCTTTAAAATGGCCGCCGCTATCGATCCGTTTGTCTTGTCTCAAGCCAGATGTCATGGGTTTCATGAACCAACACTAAGGTGAGTAAATCGGCAATGTGTCAATGTGATGATTTAGTTCCACAAGAGTTTCTTTATTCATTTGTTTTAATATGACCTTGATGATGATTTGATTTATGTGATAGCAATGCACCTTAATGCTTATTATGTTCTGTTCTTGTTTGGAACCAGTGCTAACGCCGTTAGAACTCAACTTAAAGGGCACCTATTGTGAAAACCCAACTCTCCGGTCTTATTCACATGTTTTAGATGTTGACATCGTCCTCTTTAAAATGCAGTAGCTCATTCATCATGACGTTGCTCTGTTTTGAAGTTATTACTTAATAAAGTTCTCCTCCACACGGTTCTCGGCTGCGCATGGCGCGGGATTTGCTAGAAAGCGTTTTGAAACTTTTTGCCGTGGAGAGTCAAAGTATTTCAACAATGATTTCAAAGATATTTACGTGCTGTAATAAAGTAAACACGCGACGAAATCCTACCTTTGATGTGAATTATATACTAATGAAATAAACACTGTTAATTAACGGATCGTAGTCAAAGTTTATATTTGGATGCAATTATTCTCTGTCCAAACATTGATCTTACTGTGTTATACAAACAAGCATTTGTTTAGAAATAACTGAATACTAGTGAAGCTAATTATTGGATCAATTATTTCCAAAGTAGTATTTGGTGTACAAAATAGTTTTGTCAACGCTCGTAGTTATCATTATTCATTTTCATTTAAGTGCATTTTTATTATACACATTACTACCATCTAGTGACCATTTAGTATAACTGCATCGACTATTCTAAATAAATTAGCTGGAATATTCTGTATTTTTAAATCTACAACGATTTGGAGTACAATTACTGTATGCAGACATAGAAGTAAATGTGACTGTGTTCTTGTACACACTCAATGTTTGTTTTTATTAACACCATAATAAATGAAACCACTTCTGTAAAGAAAACAACTGTCTTATGTTTTGCAACATTGGATCCTTCAATTTTTAATGAAGAAGACGAGGGGGAGAGGCTTTGATGCCCAGTGTCGATGCTTAACAGAAGAGTGGCTAATATGCATTTAATTAGTGACATCATCAAGTTTGCGACATAAAACCAATAACACATCGTACTTGAAAAACGTTGCAAACTTGATGACGTCACTAATTAAATGCATATTAGCATCAAAGCCTCTCACCCCTCATCGTCATTAAAAATTGGAGAATCCAATGTTGCAAAACATTAGATTGTGTTTTTTTTTTTTTTATATATACAGAAGTTGTTTTTATTTATTATTATGGTGTGTTAATATAAATGAATGTGATTGTGTTCTTGTACACACTGTTTTTATGTCTGCATACAGTAATTGTACTCCAAATTGTTGTAGATTTAAAAGTGCAGAATATTCCAACTAATTTATTTAGAATTGTTGTAGTTCTACTAAATGGCCAATATAAGGTGGTAATGTGTATAGAAAAATAAACTTAAATGAAAATGAATTAACTTCGAGCGTTGGTAAAACTATTTTGTACATCATCAAATGCTACGTTGGAAATAATTGATCCAATAATTAGCTTCATTAGTATTCAGTATAAATTACTAGTTTGAATCTAAATATAAACTTTGACTAACTGTGTTATACAAACAAATATTTGTTTTGAAATGACTGGAAATAATTGATCCAATAATTAGCTTCACTAGTATTCAAAGTAGCATTTGATGTACAAAATAGTTTTGTCAACGCTTGTAGTTAATTCGTGTTCATTTTTTATAGAAAGATGCAGAGCGACTAGTACCGATGCGGTCACTTCAGTATTCTGAGTCTATTGGACCACAGAGTCGGTGTGATCGGCCGTCTCTCGACCCCTTTGGCTAAGTGTAAAATGGAGTGAGGCTCCAGCGAAGGTCAGTCGAGGGGGGCTTCCAGGCCATGGCTGACCTTCAGGCAAACGGGTTGGACCCTGAGGATGGAGAAAGATGGCAAGCGACTAGTACCAAGTGTACAAAAAATGAGATGCGGTCACTTCGGTATTCTGAGTCTATTGGACCACAGAGTCGGTGTGATCGGCCGTCTCTCGACCCCTTTGGCTCAGTTTAAAATGGCGTGAGGCTCCAGCGAAGGTCAGTCGAGGGGGGCTTCCAGGCCATGGCTGACCTTCAGGCAAACAGGTTGGACCCTGAGGCTGGAGAAAGATGGCAAGCGACTAGTACCAAGTGTACAAAAAATGAGATACTGGACTCCTTTGGCTCAGTGTAAAATGGAGTGCGGCTCCAGGGAAGGTCAGTCGAGGGGGGCTTCCAGGCCATGGCTGACCTT
The DNA here is from genome assembly GCF_982586985.1 of Callionymus lyra. Taxonomy (NCBI): domain Eukaryota; kingdom Metazoa; phylum Chordata; class Actinopteri; order Syngnathiformes; family Callionymidae; genus Callionymus; species Callionymus lyra. The sequence goes on from NC_141834.1 coordinate 12,391,726, forward strand.
CAGGCAAACAGGTTGCACCCTGAGGCTGGAGAAAGATGGCAAGCGACTAGTACCAAGTGTACAAAAAATGAGATGTGGTCACTTCAGTATTCTGAGTCTATTGGACCACAGAGTCTGTGCGATTGCCCTTTGGCTCAGCGTAAAATGGGGTGAGGATTCAGGCTCCAGAGAAGGTGAGTGGGGGGGGCCTTCAGACACACATGATGTTTTTTTTTTTTTATCTCTTCCAGGACTACAGAGCTGCTGCTGGATCCAGGATCTTGACCATGTCAACGGATCAAATTTATCTCCAGCACCCTTCATTGACTCTTCTGCCCTACTCTCTCCTCTTTTCTCTAACTGTATTGTCCCTAACTTTTTCTCCATCCATCTTTCTACAGGTAATGCAGCCTTAAGAGGTCACAAGACGGTGTCTTCTTAAGCCGGTCCCAAGCCCGGATAAATGCAGAGGGTTGTGAAGGGAAAGGCATCCAACGTAAAACCTGTGCCAAAACCTACTATGCGAACCGAAATCTAAAAATATATTTTGTTACCGTTGTGTCTATTGTACATTGTATTCCATATACATTGTTGTTTTTTTTTATTGTAGGAGGAGGAGCTTGACCATGAATAGCTCTGAATGTAAGAACCAGAGTTTTAGAGTCTGGTATTTATTTTTATTAATATGTCATATATACATTTTGGGTGATAATTAGATTGTGTTAACTGTGCTGTAGGATCACTCAGAAACTGTATAATGGATTGATGATAATCCAGGTGTTTTCCGCAGGTAGGTGAGAATTCCTTGGTGCCGTGGCTTAATGAGAGCAGGAAGATGCTGTGACAGGTCTGTTGAACGAGGAAGTTGAAGACGACAACTTGGTGGCCAGGGATCCTTTCATGTTTGTCTTTGACGACAAGGAGGATATGCAAATGTTTATGAGCGTGTCTTGATCGGATAGATCCGAGAGATTGTGCTGAATGTATTTTAGATGCTTGTGAGTTGTCTTTGTGTTCAACTGTTGCATTTGTAAATAAAGTGGGTTTGTACTTGATTTGTTATGAAATTGAATTGTTTCTTCATGAAAGTTGTTTTGTCAAAAACCAAGTTAACCACTGACACCTTATATGCAATATGCATAAACAGGTCTCTCTTGAAAAAATAAATAAAGGTTAATGATGCAAAAAATACAATAAAACTGCACAAACAATTTACACATCTTGATTTTAGAGCATCTATGATTTTTATGGCAATAAAAATTATATTAAACATTTTGAGTTACAAAAAAGTTTGATACCTGAATACAAACATTTAAATTCCAAACTATCAAGAATGACAGTAAAGATGTAAAGGCTTAATAAAAGATACATTCTCGAAATGTATACACAAAACAAGTGTAAAAGCCTAATGAACATGTTTCCTGATGACAGTGTTTCATATAAAAAAATAATCTTAATATAATCCACGCCTAATTACTGGATATTTTCCCCTAACTCGTTCATTTAAGTACAAATAAATATTTCGTAGTGATCGTAGTCAAAGTTTATATTTAGATTCAATTATTCTCTGTCCAAACATTGATCTAACTGTGTTATACAAACAAATATTTGTTTAGAAATTACTGCAAATAATTGACCCAATAATTAGCTTCACTGGTATTCAAAGTAGCATTTGATGATGTACAAAATAGTTTTTATCAACGCTCGTTAATTCATTTTCATTTAAGTTCATTTTTATTATACACATTACTCCCATCTAGTTTTTTTTTAAAACACCAGGTGACAGTAGTGAGGAAAGCTTCACTGCTGAAGGGTATGATGAACTTCCTAGTGTAGCTACTCCTGAACAAAAAGACAGAGTAGAGTGGGAAGAAATAAAACATTATCATCCATTTCAATGACAACATGGCACCAAACAATGACAGACTTTTCAAAATATGGCCACTGATTGATGCACTTCTTCCCAAATTTCTAGCTGTTCTACAAGAGCAAATGCTCTGTGTTGACGAGCAAATGGTTCCTTTCAAAGGAAAATCAAGTTTAAAACAATATGTCCCCAAGCAGCCACATAAATGAGGATACAAAATATTTGTGCTTTTTGACACAAAAGGGCTGGTGCATTCCCTTGATGTCTTTGAAAGGAAAACTGACCCTGTGTTCAAGTGTTCTAAGTTCACTGTTCACTTGTGCCTGAACAAAAATAACAATTGCTTCAGGGAGTTTCATGAGTAAGGCACCCCACAGTTGAAACAGCTCAGTTATCATTGTTATAGAAGTTGTTGTTATAGTATTAGTTGTTGTTATTGAATATTCAGGTACTGCATATCATGGTGTTAGCTTTTACTCAGTGCACCTGCACACCTGTGCTGTGTCTCAAATCGCATACTAATCTTAGTATGCTAGAAGTTAGTATGCATCAGTTTAGTATGCATACTAACTAGTACGCAAATTCTCCGCAGATAGTATGTCTCAAATCAAACACTGCTGCTACACACTAACCGGAAATCACATGACAGCTTCTTCTTCTACTTCTATTTAACGATGTTTCAAGCAGCTGTTTGAACGCTATCGCCGACACCTGCTGGCAGCACGTATTGCAACTTTGGAAAAAGAAATAAAGAAAAAATATGAGAATCTAAATAATCGCGAGATATTTAAGCTGGTATCAGCAGCGAAGACGTGTTTACCCTCCTACTGCTGCTGAAAATACACATTTAAGTATATGCATATATATATGACGTAACTTCCGTTTAAAACGTCACTAAAATGGCGGCTGTTTAGTATGGTTAGTGTCCATCGAACCATGCTAGTTTTGTGGGCGTGTTAGTATGCCAATTTAGTATGCATGGCGCACTAAATTTCGCATACTAAGAATTGAGACACACTAACGTACTAAAAATACTAATTTTTAGTACGCTAGTATGCGATTTGAGACACAGCGGGGATTCCTTGCACCAGAGAACACACTGTGGGACCAGAAACGGCCATCTTATTAGTCACACGTCTGCAGCACTCAGGTGACGCTTCTGAGGAAGACTTGAGTCACTTTTTTTTATTGTTGTTTTCTTACCACTGTAATGTATATGTTGGCATTAAAAAATAAAATTTCATGCTTAAGATGGGAAATGTGTTTTTATTATTTTTTTGGTCCTCTAATGCCTGTTGTCGCTAATTTGCGACATACCCAATTTTACAATAATTTTATGTTCTACAGTAAAAAAAATTATCTTCACTTAATTTAGTCTCTGCTTGAAAGCAAAAACACACAATTTTTTTTTTTGAACAATTGCAAATAAATTCAGGCGTCAGTTAAGGGACACAAAACACAATTTATTTTTTAGAAAACATTTAGAATGCAAATATTAATTATTTATTAAAAGGCCACTAGATGGCAGTGTTTTTTTTAAAAATGCCATGTTTTAATGGATTAGTGGATCAGAGCCAAATATTCTGAAGCAGAGGGTGCCATCTATTGGTCTTTAAAAATGAAGACACTGTGTCATGATATCTCATCATCTGTTCCATGAGGCCTCATCAACCCTTCACTAATGAATCTAGTGAGAAAACTCCAGTGAGTCTCATTAAATGTCTATGCAATTAGTTTTACTTTGACTTTGACGGACACATGTGATCACAATTTAAAAGGTTTAAAGTAGGCACAGTATAAGATGAATTTGGATTTTGTGACTTGAGATTTGAGCTTTCCTTGACCAGTTCACCTGCAGGTGTGATGGAGCAGCTGGACGTGGGCATCGTCCCCTACATCGTGCTGCTGGTGGTGCCAGTGTTGGGCCGCATGAGCGACCCGAGCGACAGCGTCCGCTTCATGGCCACCCAGTGTTTCGCCACACTCATCCGCCTGCTGCCGCTGGAGGTACAGAAACTACACACCAACGAATCTACATGGCTTCAACAAAAAGTGTTGATCTCTCTCTCAGGCGGGAATCCCGGACCCTCCCGCCATGTCGGCTGAACTCATCCAGCAGAAAGCCAGAGAGCGCCACTTCCTGGAGCAGCTGCTGGACAGCAGGAAGTTGGAGAACTACACCATACCCGTCCCCATCAAAGCCGAGCTGAGGAAGTACCAGCAGGTCAGTGTCGTGAGAGTAACACTAGAGACCATCACAACATTTACACTCACAATCACTGGCCTTTAAAGCATTTGAAATATTTAGCCCAATGGGACAAAACAAAAAAAGTGACTCATGGATTGAAGTGGTTATTTAAAACAAATTACTCTGCATCATAAATCTGTTCCACTTTTCTTTTAAATGTTAATTGTAATTGATTTCTTTATTTTTGGCTAAACTATTATAATGCAAAATATTATCTTCAGCTCTATTTTATTTGTTTCCTTCACTCTTAAGCATAGAATTGTTTCATGAAAGAACTAATTGTAAAAATAGTAGTAGATAATATAGATACTTTTTTTAGTTAACAGAATCTTAAACAGTTTTTTCCACCCTGTCTGCACTCTCTACTTCACCACTCTTCATCACTTCATCACTTAAATCATATTGTATACGGTTTTGAAAATCAACATTAGAATATAATTTAAATTAGTTTAGAAAAACTGCTTGCTCATGAATTATAGTTTATATTTTGATTTATTTAGACTCTGTTCTAAATGCTTTTCTAGAAACATTTTCACGTGATGAGTTGATAAATCAAGTCCCAGGATGTAGATGGATGGATAGATATATTGGAAAACTCCTAAAGCAGATGGATCTTTTGAAGGATCCAAAAACTAGATCCAAATGTTTTTTTGCTTTAGAAAAAGTTTGCAATTCTTCTTCTCACCTCCACCGATTTGACCTTCTACTTACTTTAGACCCCACAGCAGATTGACCTAGTTTTTAAATGCTGGTACAACGTTCAAAGTTCAGTCCCAGCGTGCCGGGGCAACACCTGCGGTGGTCATGACCATGGTCTCTGTTTAGGAACATAAAGTTCAACTACTGCATCCTCGACGAAGGCCACATCATCAAAAACGGGAAAACCGAGCTCTCCAAGGCCATCAAGCAGGTCGCCGCCAACTTCCGCGTCATCTTGAGGTGAGGTCGACGGTTTGAGTCCAGAGTGGGTTCACTTCAACCGACGCTCTGCTCTCAGAACAACGTCCTGGAGCTGTGGTCCCTCTTCGACTTCCTCATGCCAGGATTCCTCGGGACGGAACGCCAGTTCGCCGCCCGTTACGGGAAACCCATCCTGGCGAGCAGAGACGCCAAAAGCTCGTCGCGGGAACAAGAAGCAGGTGCGACCAATATTTCTCCAACCATGATTTCTTCCAGGGAGAAAGTTTGACGGCAGAAAACTAAACAAATGTATCCAGAGACCAGACGTGAGAGCTAAATGATAATCATGGCAAAAGTCTGTAAGCAGCTGCAGTGACGAGTTCACTGAGAAGGATGTGTTCACTGTGCTGTGTCTCAAATCGCGCACTTCTCTAAGTGCACTGCTTTATAGTACACTGTTGGACAGTGCACAGCGGTGCTCAAATTTCGACAGGGTAGTACTGTCTAAAATCAAACTCTGCTGCTACACACTTACTGGAAATGTCTCGACAACTTCTACTACTTTTTAACACTGATTGCAAACAGCCATTGAAACACTATCGTCAAAACTTTACAGTGCTTTTCTCCAATTGAAACAAGTTATTAAGTTGTGTTTCATTGTGTATTACTGTTTTGTTTTGTGGTAAAATTGTTTTATGCATTTATGCTGGTATCTGCTTCGAAGACACGTCGTCCGTGACGTAGCTTCAGTTTAGCGCCATCTACGTCACTAAGTTGCAGGACGTTAAGGGTGGAAAGTGTTCATCGATCCACACTCAATTTTATGGCCAATTGAGTGCTCATTATGCACTACATTTTCGCACACTGCTCATGGGGACGCACTTGTGCACTCACCATAAAAGGCGTTAGAGCAAAAGTGCGCGATTTGTAAAAACTAATTTGAAGTGAGTCTTTAATCGGGTTGAAAACTTGTATTTATTTAAGAAGCTGGTTCTATAGTGTTGTTACACATAAATATTAGTTTCAGTTCAACAGCTAAAATACCTCGACAGGTTTCAAAGCTGGATAGTTAAAAGTCATCATCCGAGTAAAATCTTTGTAACTGTTTAGACTTATTATCACGTTATAAAGTCCTTTTTTATAATTAGCCGTCTTTGCACAAAAGTAAAATAATAACTTTTCTTGACACTAAAGTGTTTCCTGTTCAACTGAGCCATTACCTGAACTGTCTCCTGCAGGTGTTCTGGCCATGGAGGCGCTTCATCGTCAGGTGCTGCCTTTCCTGCTGAGGAGGATGAAGGAGGACGTCCTGCAGGACCTTCCTCCCAAAATCATCCAGGACTACTACTGTAACCTCAGTCCTCTGCATGTGCTTTTGCTGACTCTGCTCAAATACAGTCTGGGTCGTTTACACTTAAAATGTTAAATAAATGTACAGTATATGTAATTGTGTTGAAAGTGTTACCGGGTGTGACTGTAATTTTATTAGGAAGTTGTACTTTAAAAACAGTTAAAATTACTACCATCAGAATTTTAATGATGGAATAAATGACGATTCGTGACTTTTCTAACAAGAACATTCACAATTTATCCATAATTGAAAATGCAAATTAATATTTACAAATCATTGAAACTATTATTCTGTTATTCACAATTTCACGCAACAGTTTTGATCTTTTTAAAAAGTACATTTTGTTTTAGTGTTTAAACCAGATGAACTAAGAAGCTTGTGTGTCGTTTCCTCTGTTCTGACGTGAACTTGTCGTGTTCAGGTTCAACTCTACGCCAAGTCCCGGGCCAAGGCCAGCCTGGAGGACAGCATCTCTCACGCGTCCACGGAGGAGGAGAAGCCCAAGCTGAAGGCGACCGGACACGTCTTCCAGGTGCGAGGATGCTCGCCGGGAGAAGATGAAACTATATATATTTAATGTGTGTGTCATGAGCAGGCGCTGCAGTACCTGAGGAAGCTGTGCAACCACCCCAGCCTGGTGTTGACCCCCCAGATACACTTGATTGTTGAAACGGTATCGTGCGAAAAAAATATATATTTTACAGATAAGAGTCGTATACTAATTTTATCCAATTTATTTTTTTGGTTTAAATTTCAATAGTTTATTTAAAATTAACATGCAAATATTCACAGCGTCATTTTTGTGTTGCAATTTAACTTCCGGCCGCTAGATGCAGCGGTCATAACATGGTAGAGTAACAAAGTACTCCAGCCATGACTGGGAACGAGAGGATACAGTGGACTCCATCTACTTTTTTTAATTTTATTTATTGAAAATATTTTGGTTTCAAATCAAATGAAGGCAGCAACAACTTAATCTTGGTCTGGTCTGTATATTCAAAAAATATATATTCCTTGTTCTTACAATATCACAATATACCGTACCGTTGCTCCTGTATCGTGATGCGTATCGTAGCACCAGATTCTTGAACCCCTAGTGGTGACAGTGGCAAGATCTTAGGGCAACCTAAGTGATCTGAGCAGCCACTATTTTTAGGAGTATTACTTATATAAAATGACGACAGGAAGTGACCTCAGGAGACTGAAGTGAAAAAGCTGGTACCCCAAACTAGTCGCGAGTATTTTAAAATAAATAATAGATGTGTACATATTTGTGTAATTGCCTTTTTTTTTCTTTGTCACTGAAGTGGAATCGGAATAAATTCTACAAACTTTCTCTCGCTGTCTGGATTCTCACTGCCAGCAGAGGGCGCCGTCGCACACCGTTATGATCCGTAGGGGTCTCGTCAAGAAAGGTCGCTGGTTAGAATCCAGCTTGTGAGTTTTCTGCTCACAGTACAATAACATTAACTCGAGTTTGAGTTGCTTCAAGAGGGATTTGAACCAACCTTTTTGTTGCGATGCTGATTTTCCCTTGATTTTCTGGAACTCATGTGTTGTTTATTATATTGACCTTTTAAGTATATATTTTATTGAGTATTTTGATTGTTTAAGCGCTTTGTGACCCTGCTTAGTTTCTGAGCTTCTTTAGTACCTTTGCTACCGACAGCCTGAGCATAGTTTTATTTTAGTCGGCTTATATATTTGGGATTCATGGTTTAAATACTCGCTGTTGCTAATCATGCAAACTAACAGATTGTTTACCTTCTCTTTGAGGAGAATTATCTAGTGCCGAGTTAAATAAAAGACAATTCCCATTTATTTACTTTAATTCTAAATTTTCATACAAGGCACTTGTATGATAAAAGATAACACATGATCGTACCAATTTATTATTTTATATCATTATGGATGGAGCGTTTGTTTGTTTTGTTCTTTGTGACGCAAATAATTCAGTTCCGTGCACCATAGGTGTCTGCATGATTCACTGTAGTTTCTGTAGAAATAAGCATTCAGGACAACGTCTGCTGCTTTAGCAGTCTAAACTTATTTTATTGATGAAATGTGATTATTCCCAGAGGTCACATCATTCCATCACAACAATGTGAAGCGAACCCTCGATGTTCTTCAGATGGTCGGAGCTGACCAGTGGGAAGTGGTCGATACATTTGGAGAGTGGTCGGCCTCCCACTGCACCGTCTGCCGTGAATCTCCTCGCAGTCCTGGACTGTCTTTGAACTCGTGCTGATTGATCTGCAGAGTACATGAAGTTCGTCCTCAGGAACCCCTTCAACGTCCCTCAGACCGTCACCATCCACAGTGACGACCCCGAGCTCAGGCAAGTGTCGCTTGTTGAGTCGTCACCGAGTCACTGATGGTGTTGATTCACGATGAATTCATTCTTATCAGTGATTTTAACTGCATTATTCAAGGTTCTAGACTGTTTCTTTTTGACAGTTTTCGGTTGTGCACGAGTTGTCGATGTGTGCTAATAATTGTATTACAGTTTTTAATTATTATTAGTAGTACAATAACTTGTACTACTAATTTTACTTATACTTGTACTACTAATTCTACTTATACTTGTACTACTAATTCTACTTCTAATTCTACTACTGCTTTTACTAATTCTACTTATACTACCAATTTTACTTATACTTGTACTACTAATTCTACTACTGCTTTTACTAATTCTACTCCAACAGACACGGTTTGTAGACTTAGACTTAGACTGCACTTTATTGATCCCTTTGAGATTACACTCTCAGGGAAATTTCTTTTTTCCAGTAGCACGGAAGAGGGCGATAGCATTAAACAACAAAACAGTAACTGAATATAACGACAGTATAAACAAAATAAAAATATAAATAAAATAAAATAAGCTAAACAAAGTGACTTTACGTTATTTCCAATGAAAGTGTCAGAGTGTTGTTAATCCACTGTAGAGGTGGAAGTGTCAGACTCCTTCCCCTCTGACTCCAGCCCCAAGCAACCTCCTCCCCCCAAGTGAGGAGTTGTAAAGCCTGATGGCGTGAAAGACAAAGGAGTTTCTCAGTCTATTGGTCCTACACTTGGGGAGCAGCAGTCTCTTAGTGAACCGGCTTTGTAATGTGTAGTTGTGTGTGAGTGTGTGCGCATGTCTGTATTTGTGTGTGTCTGTGTGTCATGCAGAAACACAAACGCACAAACATACAAGATATATGACTCTGAGAATAAACAAAATCACATCATATTAATCTTGATTTATTTCAACATCAACAGACAAAAGTCAGTTTCGCAGGCTACGCCTTCAAATGAAGCTCCAGTTACACAAAACGACTTCATGATTACATTTATGTTCATATCTATATTAAACCATTTTGTCGACGTGTGGCTTCAAACATCAGCGACGAAGTGTGTCCTTCATCAACTGAAAACAAAGTGTCATGAGACGTTTCCTCAGCTGAGCTCATTGAACGACGACCTCACAACCTCACGCTGCTCCTGCCGTCGACCCTAATGGTGTTTATCTCCGCAGCGATCAGTGGCGAGCGGCGCCCTCGCAGATCTGGCAGATCTACGTTCACTTTCTGGAGCGCGACTCGTGACCCCGTTGACCCCCCAGGACGAGTTTCAACGAACCGAAGTGATAAATATGAATATTTTTCTTATATAGTAGATCTAACGCTCGTGCCTGGATCCACAGTTCTGCTGGTCAGCTCCGACCATCTGAAGAACATCGAGGGTTCGCTTCACATTGTTGTGATGGAATGATGTGACCTCTGGGAATAATCGCATTTTGTCAATAAAATAAGTTTAGGCTGCTAAAGCAGCGGACGTCATCCTGAATGATTAGTTCTACAGAAACTACTGACTACAGTGAATCATGCAGACGCCTCTGAACTGAATTCTTTCTCTTGCGCCACAAAGCAAAAAACAATGAACTCTCAAATCAATAATGATATAAAATCTCTTGTATTTAAATCTTTTTGTTTCAAAATAATAAAGTGGTACGTTCATGTGTTAGCTTTTATTATACAAGTGCCTTGTATGAAAATTTAGATTTAAAGTAAATGAATGGGAACTGTCTTTTATTTAACTAGGACTAAGACTTGGACTCGGCACTAGATAAGTCTCCTCAAAGAGAAGGTAAACAATCTGTTAGTTTGCATGATTAGCAACATCGAGTATTTAAACGATGAATCCCAAATATATAAGCCGACTAAAAAAAACTATGCTCAGGCTGTCGGTAACAAAGGTACTAAAGATGCATAGAAACTAGGCTGTATTAAGAGAAGTCAAACCTTCAATGTGTGTGATAAATGTGCCAAGAGCAAAGATGTAAGCAAGTAATTTATATTTATAGAGCGCTTTTCCAACAATCAAAAACAAAACCTCAAAGTATATACTTTAAAGGTCAAGATAACACTGAATAACAGGAGTTCCAGAAAATCAAGGAAAAGCACATAAAAACGTCTAAAGATGTTTCTCGAAAGAGTCAGTAGACTCCATGAAGATTCTGTGGTGTGGTGGATAGAGCAAGTGATGATTCGGACATGGGGAGCCAAGTGGTTCAATTTTAACGTTAGTCGTGGGTTCGATTCCCACTCCCTCCACCACTAACTGAAACAAACTGAGAGAGCCAAATGGGTTCAATTTGAATGTGTTTGTCCTCAATATGTATGCTAAATACGCCCGGAACACAGGTCCAAATGTGAAAGTTCTGTGGTGGAGTGACTAGAGCAAGTGCCTCTGAGACGGTTGGGTTGGTCGTGGGTTCGAGTCCCACTCACTCCATCAACAAACTGTGTGGGACATGGGGAGCCCAGTGATGCGTGAAGCCCCCAGAAAGTGACTAGACCCTCAGTTGTGGGTTTGTCCGGCGTGTGGGCTGATGTAGTGATGTGTCCCTGGAAAAAATGATCATACATGTAGTGATGCCTGGTGAAGCTTGTGGCTCTGAAGAAAAGTAGTAGAGTACACCAAGTAGTGGTTTGTACTCCCATGGAGATGATAACTTCAGTAGAGTGCTGATTTAACTGCTCATGTTTTCTTCAGTTAGTCTATTCACTATTCACACTGGGCTCCCCATTCAGTTGGTTTCAGAGGGAGTAGTGGGAGCTTAGTAGTAGGGTCTTTGGAGCCTCCACCAGGTCACTTTTTCCGGGGGCTTCACGCATCACTGGGCTCCCCATGTCCCACAAAGTTTGTTGATGGAGTGAGTGGGACTCAAACCCACGACCAACCCAAACGATAGGGTCTCAGAGCCACCTACTCTTGTCACTCCACCATGACACTTTTTCCAGGGGCTTCACGCATCACTGGCCTCCCTATGTCCCACAAAGTTTGTTGATGGAGTGAGTGAGACTCGAACCCACCCGATAGGGTCTCAGAAACACCTGCTCTTGTCACTTTTTCCAGGGGCTTCACGCATCACTGGCCTCCCCATGTCCCACACAGTTTGTTGATGGAGTGAGTGGGACTCGAACCCACGACCAACCCAACCGAAAGGGTCTCAGAGCCACCTGCTCTTGTCACTCCACCATGACACTTTTCCAGGGGCTTCACGCATCACTGGCCTCCCCATGTCCCACAAAGTTTGTTGATGGAGTGAGTGGGACTCGAACCCACCCGATAGGGTCTCAGAGCCACCTGCTCTTGTCACTTTTTCCAGGGGCTTCACGCATCACTGGCCTCCCCATGTCCCACACAGTTTGTTGATGGAGTGAGTGGGACTCGAACCCACGACCAACCCAACCGAAAGGGTCTCAGAGCCACCTCCTCTTGTCACTTTTTCCAGGGGCTTCACGCATCACTGGGCTCCCCATGTCCCACACAGTTTGTTCGAGTTAGTGATGGAGTGAGTGGGACTCGAACCCACGACCAACCCAACCGAAAGGGTCTCAGAGCCACCTGCTCTAGTCACTCCACCAGGTCACTTTTTCCGGGGGCTTCACGCATCACTGGGCTCCCCATGTCCCACACAGTTTGTTGGAGTTAGTGGGACTCGAACCCATGACTGACCCAACCGAAAGGGTCTCAGAGCCACCTGCTCTTGTCACTCCACCAGGTCACTTTTTCTGGGGGCTTCACGCATCACTGGGCTTTCCATGTCCCACACAGTGTTTGGTGGAGTGAGTGGGACTCGAACCACCAACTAACCCAACCGAACGGGTCTCAGAGGCACTTGCTCTATTCACTCCACCACAGAACTTTCACATTTGGACCTGTGCTCCGGGCGTATTTAGCATACATATTGAGGACAAACATTAAAATTGAACCCCTTGGCTCTCCATGTCCAACTCAGTTTGTTTCTGTTAGTGGTGGAGGGAGTGGGAATCGAACCCGCGGCTAACCCAACCGAAAGGATCTCAGAGGCACTTGCTCTAATCACTCCACCATAGAACTTTCACATTTGGACCTGTGCTCCGGGCCTATTTAGCATACATATTGAGGACAAACACATTAAAATTCAACCCCTTGGCTCTCCATGTCCAACTCATTTTGTTTCTGTTAGTGGTGGAGGGAGTGGGAATCGAACCCACGCTTTAGCCAACCGAAGGGTTTCAGAGGCACTTGCTCTATCCTTTCCACCACAGAACTTTCACATTCTGCCCTGTGCTCCGGGCATATTTAGCATACATATTGAGGACATCACTTTAAAAGTTTACCAGGGATGTCTAAGATTTATAAGCTGAGACGGGAGTTGATCTCACTCATGTTCAACAACAGCCGTCTGCCAATCCAAGATAGCCTCCACTAGACCACGACCACCTCACAGCAGGACTTGTGCTTAGGTGGAATTTGTGATCCACATCAAGATTTAAAGGCCAAAAAACCACAAGTGAAATGTCATCTAGTTAGTCAATGTGGGAATTGAACCCAAGCTGGAGCCGACTGAAGAGTTTCTGAGGCACTTGCTCTATCCACCACACCACAGAATCTTCCTGGAGTCTACTGACTCTTTCAAGAAACATCTTTAGACGTTTTTATTTGTTCTTTTTCCTTGATTTCCTGGAACTCCTGTTATTCAGTGTTATCTTGACCTTTAAAGTATATACTTTGAGTTTTGTTTTTGATTGTTGGAAAAGTGCTCTATAAATATATTTCAGAATTTCAATCTTTAAATATTCTATAGAAAATAGAAATTTATATTTCATTATTTTTCAACCATAACAATTTGGCCATTTTCCTTCTATTCTGCATGTTCACACTTGTTCTGGTGGATTCTTACTAGTATTTGCCATCCATTAAGTTAATTTTGAAGATTTTGGTGTGAAAAAAACACATTTTCAGACACAATTTCACAAAATCGTAAATACTTGTATAATTGTTTAACAGAAACATTGTTTGGACTATGGGTTAAACAAGAAAGATCAATTATTACAAAAAATCAATGGTTTAAATACTCGCTGTTGCTAATCATGCAAACTAACAGATTGTTTACCTTCTCTTTGAGGAGAATTATCAAGTGCCGAGTTAAATAAAAGACAATTCCCATTTATTTACTTTAATTCTAAATTTTCAGACAAGGCACTTGTATGATAAAAGATAACACATGATCGTACCAATTTTCAATAAAATGATTGTAAAATTGGGTATGTTGCAAATTAGCGACAACAGGCATTGGAGGACCAAAAAATAATAAAAACACATTTCCCATCTTAAGCACGAAATTTTATTTTTTAATGCCAACATATACATTACAGTGGTAAGAAAACAACAATAAAAAAAAGTGACTCAAGTCTTCCTCAGAAGCGTCACCTGACGTGCTGCAGACGTGTGACTAATAAGATGGCCGTTTCTGGTCCCCCTCCACACAGTGTGTTCTCTGGTGCAAGGAATCCCCAGTGTGTGTAGGTGCACTGAGTAAAAACTAACACCATGATATGCAGTACCTGAATATTCAAAAACAACAACAACGACAACAACTAATACTATAACAACAACTACTATAACAACGATAACTGAGCTGTTTCAACTTTACTCATGGAACTCCCTGAAGCAATTGTTATTTTTGTTCAGGCACAAGTGAACAGTGCCAGAGGAGAGAAATCTTTTCAGGCTGTTGCTCCCAAGCTTTGGAACAATCTTCCTCTCTCTTTGCGCTTGATGGAGTCTACTGACTCCTTTAAGAAACATCTTAAGACGTTTCTATTTGTTCAGGCTTTTCCTTGAATTTCTCGAACTCCTGTGTTGTTCTCGGTGTTGTCTTGATCTTTGAAGTATGTACTGTTTTGAGTATTGTTTTGATTGTTAAAGTGCTTTGTGACCCTGGTCTCGAAAAGCGCTATATAAATAAATATTACTTACTTACTTACTTACTTAGAACACTTGAACACAGGGTCAGTTTTCCTTTCAAAGACATCAAGGGAATGCACCAGCCCTTTTGTGTCAAAAAGTACAAATATTTTGTATCCTCATTTATGTGGCTTCTTGGGGACATATTGTTTTAAACTTGATTTTCCTTTGAAAGGAACCATTTGCTCGTCAACACAGAGCATTTGCTCTTTAGAAGAGCTAGAAATCTGGGAAGAAGTGCATCAATCAGTGCCTTATTTTGAAAATTCTGTCATTGTTTGGTGCCATGTTGTCATTGAAATGGATGTAATGTTGTATTTCTTCCCACTCTACTCTGTCATTTTGTTCAGGAGTAGCTACACTAGGAAGCTCATCATCCTCTTCAGCAGTGAAGCTTTCCTCACTACTGTCACCTGGTGTTTTAAAAAAAAAAACACCATTGAAAAGTGCAGACTATTCTATTTAGGTTAGGTTAGGTAGAACTTTACACAACCTGCTCTCAAAGCGACGTCCTCAAATATGTGGCTTACAACACAAAACTGAAAGTCTGTACAATACAATATTATAGTATTATTACTGCTATTTCCACCACCTTGTGCAGGTATGTGTTCCTCATCAACTTCTCCACTCTCACTGAGACAGATGTCCTCACTCTCAGCTGGTGGAACTCTGGTTTCTACAGGAGTTCGCTTACCATAAAACATTCGTGAGGAAAAATACACGTCAAAAATGTAATTCATAAAACATGCTACACGATTACAGATTGTTACAAGAATTGTTTTTGCTATAGAAAGCGTGTGACGGCTAAAATCCATCTGAATATATTAATGTGTACTGCGCCATTGCGCATTTGGCCATACTGAGTAATTTAGCCATTATGGACGAATGTTGCGAATTCGCGACAAACCGAAAACTTGAAATATCTTCAAAAATTACGTTCAAAACTACTTTATTTTACTTTTCCTATCTCCACAGACAAACAATTAGCAGACGTGTATTTTTTTTTACGGTAACTTACCTCAAACAAGACGATCCTTTCGCGCTTCCAACTTTGAATGGGTTGCGCAACACCAGGAAGAAAACACGATCGTAAACCGGACGTGGTTTTAAATGTTATTGGTCCTACGGCACAGGGCCAAATGTGAAAGTTCTGTGGTGGAGTGACTAGAGCAAGTGCCTCTGAGATCCTTTCGGTTGGGTTAGTCGTGGGTTCGATTCCCACTCCCTCAACCACTAACAGAAAAAAACTGAGTTGGACATGGAGAGCCAAGGGGTTCAATTTTAATGTGTTTGTCCTCAATATGTATGCTAAATACGCCCGGAGCACGTGTCCAGATGTGAAAGTTCTGTGGTGGAGTGGATAGAGCAAGTGCCTATGAGATCCTTTCGTCTTGGTTAGTCGTAGGTTTGATTCCCACTCCCTCCACCACTAACAGAAACAAACTGAGTTGGACATGGAGAGCCAAGGGGTTACATTTTAATGTGTTTGTCCTCAATATGTATTCTAAATACGCCCGGAGCACATGTCCAGATGTGAAAGTTCTGTGGTGGAGTGACTAGAGCAAGTGCCTCTGAGATCCTTTCGGTTGGGTTAGTCGTGGGTTCGATTCCCACTCCCTCCACCACTAACTGAAACAAACTGAGAGAGGCAAGGGTTTCAATTTTAATGTGTTTGTCCTCAATATGTGTGCTAAATACGCCCGGAACACAGGTCCAAATGTGAAAGTTCTGTGGTGGAGTGACTAGAGCAGGTGGCTCTGAGACCCTTTCAGTTGGGTTGGTCGTGGGTTCGAGTCCCACTCACTCCATCAACAAACTGTGTGGGACATGGAGAGCCCAGTGATGCGTGAAGCCCCCTGAAAAAGTGACCTGGTGGAGTGTCAAGAGCAGATGGCTCTGAGACCCATTCGGTTGGGTTGGTCGTGGGTTCGAGTCCCACTCACTCCATCAACAAACTGTGTGGGACATGGAGAGCCCAGTGATGCGTGAAGCCCCCTGAAAAAGTGACCTGGTGGAGTGACAAGAGCAGATGGCTCTGAGACCCATTCGGTTGGGTTGGTCGTGGGTTCGAGTCCCACTCACTCCATCAACAAACTGTGTGGGACATGGATCGCCCAGTGATGCGTGAAGCCCCCGGATAAAGTCACCTGGTGGAGTGACTAGAGCAAGTAGCTCTGAGACCCTTTCGGTTGGGTTGGTCGTGGGTTTGAGTCTCACTCGCTCCACCAAGCTGTGTGGGACACGGAGAGCCCAGTGATGCGTGAAGCCACTGGAAAAAGTGACCTGGTGGAGTGACACTAACTCGAACAAACTGTGTTGGACACGGAGAGCTTATTCATGCGCGAAGCCCCGGAAAAAGTGACCTGTGCTTACTAAAACATTAAAACGTTACTGTGCCGAGAAAAAGTTATAATAGGTTCGTCTGTGATTTGATTTGACACAAAAATCTAGTCCGTGGGCTCTCCTGCAGTTCACCTGGTTGCAGTGATTTTATGATTTTATGTTTGTCACGTTGATATCATGAACTATAAAGATGCCAGTGTTTAAGTTAAAGTGTTAGTTTGGTCGAAATTCAACCTTCACTCGGTTTCTACTCGCCCTCATGTCGACTAAGGGTTGGGATTATCTTCAGAGTAATGAGTTCTTTTTAGATTTATAAACAAAAAAGGTTGATTTTAATGTAGAGACTGGAGCTCAATTGTCTTCATCTTCGTCCAAAAAAAACACTTAAAAACATCCAAATAACTTCATAATGCTCGACTGTAACTTCTATCTTGTCTTGAAGGAATTGTTCTGGAAAAGCTCAAACAAGTCTAAACTTCTGCTACTAACAATCTTAAAACATAAAGAAGTACTCCTGGTAAATATCACAAGCGCTTCCGGAACGCATACAGTCTACCGTCTACACTGGATATGCTCAAGATATTTACACGCAGTACTTTCTACAAATGACCTTAGCATTTAGACTCATTTCATTTTTTTAGAACAATTTCTCATGTTGAGGCTTAAATCTAAGATGGACCTTACAGACCAGCAGTATGGAGGTATTTAGATGTTTGTGTCTTTTTTGGATGAAGATGAATACAAGTTAGCGTCAGTTGCTTCATTAAAATGAACAAACATTTTAGTCTAAAACTATTAAAAGGAACAGATCATTTTGAAAATAATCCCAACCCCTAGTCATCAAGAGGGTGAGTACAAAATAAGTGAAGTTTGAATTTCGGCCAAACTAACCCTTTAACTTAAACGCTGGCATCTTTATAGTTCATGATATCAACGTGACCAACATAAAATCATAAAATCAATGCAAGCTTCACAACAGCCTCCTAAACTGGACTTCAACAAGCCTGGAAAACCGCCTGGTCCCAAATCAACTGACTTGTCTCTATTATCACCCCCCCCCCCTAGATTTTTGTGTCAAATCCAATCACAGACGAGACTATTGTAATCTTTTTAAGCTCCTGCTGCTTTGTAGAGTCTAAAGAAAAACCTTTTCATTACAGCACGACTTTTATCCGACTTGTGAAAATTAAGGCGGGAAAACTTTTTCTCGGCACAGTAACGTTTTAATGATTTTCTATATAGGTCTGTTTTTCAAGGAGATCCCTCCGATCACATGATCACACAGCTTCACTTTGATCAAATGTGAAGTTGTTTTACAAAAATCTCCGTGACCTTTTTGTTGGCTTGAAGCATCAGGCGCGAATCCTTTACATTTTTTTCTTAATAGCGTAAACTAGCAGATTAAAATATTCATTATAAAATGATCAATGTTGTCCTCATAATTGAGAGCGACAGCCCAAGTCAAAGTACCTTTTAAGAATCTATCTATCTATCTATCTATCTATCTATCTATCTGTCTGTCTGTCTGTCTGTCTGTCTGTCTGTCTGTCTGTCTGTCTGTCTGTCTGTCTGTCTGTCTGTGTGTCTGTCTGTCTGTCTGTCTGTCTGTCTGTCTGTCTGTCTGTCTGTCTGTCTGTCTGTCTGTCTGTCTGTCTATCTATCTATCTATCTATCTATCTAATCTAATCTAATCTACTTAAGTATTCCGACATTATTTTCCATTTTAGGAGACGTGATTTTACGTGATTAGTGATATCGAGATGAAGCCTCATGAAGCACCGAAGCCTCCCAGCAGAGTAGTTCATCTTTGGAGCAAAGCCTCGTGAGGCTTCATTTGCTCTACCATGCCATCATGTGGACAATTGGCAGCATTTCATATTTTGTGCGCAAATGATACTGATAATTTAAAAAATGACTAACTTGTTTGTTAAAATACTTATTCATTTTTATAAAAAAAAAAGAAAAAAAAGAAGCAGTTTTCAACAGTGTTTGGCTTCAGTCTGTTCCTTTTTTCAAATAATTTCACCAGTTTTGGAAGATCTCTCTACGTCACCAACATCTTCCTGGTTTACTCGACACGCGCGTCGAAGCCTCGACACAGTTGCACACGTCACTTCTGGGAAGTCGCAGAAGTTCATCCCCGAATTTCAAAATCCAAGATGGCGGTGCGCTTTGTAAACAGTGAGTTGAGCTCCTGTAATGTTGTGTTTATTTCACTTTAACTAGTGTTTTTTACAACTACGTCGGTCGAATCTACAGTATTGTTCGACGCATATGTATAGAAGTGTTCATGAGGTGTCATTGTATATGTTCATGCTGTATATATAAACTATAATGCGACCCGTGCTAACAGTGGCTAACGCTAGCTAACACTGTTGGAGTAATATATAGAAGGAGAAATATCACTAAAAACTATTGTTTGAAATATTTGGGCCAAAGGTTTACTGAGTGAAATGGCTTTCATTAATATTGTCTCTTTATTGTTTTATATTGTTACGTCTTGGGGAAATCAGTATTTTGTAATATATTGAAGTTATCTCCAACAAGAGAAAACATAAAGTGAAGTTGTTGCTCAAAAATAAATGTTTACCAGGCAGCGCTTTGGTTGAAGGAATACAACGACGTCCTTCTCCATCTTAAATTCATCAGGTGTCTTGGAGAACAAAGTGGAGTTTATAAACAACATGAGAATTTATATAAAGAATTACATGACAAATGTATCAGCAAAAATTATATATTCCCTGTAATAGTTCTATTTTCAGATTTTAAACAGAATACACTGTAATGTATCTCTTCTAGTCTAACAAAACAAATACTGAGGTAGTATAATAAACTTTCTAATGTAAACCTGTAAATAATGTCTTTACACTAGTAAAAACGAGGTGTTTCCTTTTTTTCAATGATATTTATTCCACAAAATTATCTTGGATTATGGCTGATAAAATAACACTAATGCCTAAACACTGAATAATAAGTACCATATTTTCCGCGCTATAAGGCGTAACTTCAATGAATGGCCTATATTGTAGAACTGTTTTCATAAACAGTGCTTGCCAGATTATAAGACGCATAGAATATAAAATACTGCAGTCAAACGTTGGAGTGACTGACCGCCTTGAACTCTGCGTCGTAAACGCTTCTCATTAACGTAAATGTATGAGTTCATGGAGCCGGAGGTGATGTGTTCCAATGTAATGATAATGTTCGCTGGATGCATGTGAAAGGACAAGATTACCATGTCTAGACTGCGCCGGCCACACAGGACTGCCAGACGCCCCATAATCACCATGTACAACCAGTATGAACCAATTGATCCATATATAAGGCGCTCCGGATTATAAGGCGCATCTTCGCTTTTTGAGAAAATTAAAGGCTTTAAATGCACCTTATAGTGCGGAAAATACGATAAAAAGAGCCATGTGTTGTTCAACTTTTGTTTTGCTTCCGTCTTCTTTTCGTTGAAGAGCTTTCCTGTGCTTTAAAGTGAAGATATTGTTTAATATTGGGAAGAGCCATTAGGATATTCATAATGCAGTATACAAGGCTTTCTGGTGCTTTAAAGTGAAGATATTGTTTAATATTTGGAAGAGCAATTTGGATATTCATAATGCAGTATATATACTGTAGGTCAGGACGTCTTGATCAAGATTTTCCAGATACCAATAGTGAGGATGGGAACGGGACTTCCCTTATAAAAAGCTATTACAGTTTAGGTACATACGACTGTAACCAGAGTAAAGCATTAACTATATGTAGTCTAATGTTTTAATAGTAACCATGTTTTATTACAACAGTGAGCGATGGTGATCGTACCAGCGTCCTCGAGATTAAGAATGGTGTGCTCTACCAAATGCTTCTGAGAGGGTAGCAAAGGGGCTTGAGGGGAAGGGGGTTGAGAGGGTTTCCATTTTTCCAGTGACTCAAGTGTGTTTGTGTCCCTGCAGATGTTCAGCAGCTGCAGGTGAAGGAAGAAGAAGTTTCTACTGAGCAGCAGGAGTTCAGCTCTGGTCTGAGTCATGAGGGACAAGAAACTCGAGTCTTCAAAAGAGAAGAAGAAGTTTCCACCACGCTGTCCTTCACTCCTGTCCTTGAGAAGGTTAAAGATGAAGAAGATGAAGGAGAGTCTTTGACCAGCAGGTCAATTCAACACATAAAAGCAGAAGCTGATGAAAACAAATGTGGAGGACCAGAACCAGACTTGAATTCAATCCTCTCTGACCACCAGAGATCACTGTCTTCTGAATCTGACACTGATGACAGTGAAGACTGGAGAGAAACCAGCGACTCTCTGTCAACTTCAAACTCTGTGAAGAATCGGATGGTTCCTGTCAGCAAAAAGGAAGATGATCATAAGTTGCTGACTTGTTCTGATTGTGGAAAGAAATGTTCCTCAAAATCTAACCTGAAGAAACACGTGCGGATTCACACTGGAGAAAAACCTTACATCTGCTCTCAGTGTGGTAAAGATTTTACTAACAGTGGGGACCTTAAGATACACATGAGAATTCACACTGGTGAAAAACCTTACATCTGCTCTAAGTGTGGTAAAGGTTTTACCATTAGTGGGGGCCTTAAGATACACATGAGAATTCACACTGGAGAAAAACCGTACATCTGCTCTCAGTGTGGTAAAGGTTTTACTAAAAGTGGGGTCCTTAAAATACACATGAGAATTCACACTGGAGAAACCCCTTATGTCTGCTCTCAGTGTGGTAAAGGTTTTACAACCAGTAAACCCATAAAGATACACATGAGAATTCACACTGGAGAAAAACCTTACATCTGCTCTCAGTGTGGTAAAGGTTTTACTACAAATTATGGCCTTAAGATACACATGAGAATTCACACTGGAGAAAAATCTTATGTCTGCTCTCAATGTGGTAAAGGTTTTACAAGGAGTGCAAATCTTAAGAGACATGTAAGAACTCACACTGTAGAGTCTTGAGAGGCACATAAAAGTATTACGCCACAATATAATCCAGGTGTGACTTGTTACTGGACTACTGGATTTAGAATATATACAATATATATGGAGTATACAGAACAATGATGAACTGAAGAACCTAATGACCTCCGACCACCATAGATGACACCGTTTGTCTCATCTCAAGAACAGATCATTAAAGAAATGGTTATTAATTGAACACCTCTCACAACTGAACTCAGTAAAGCTTATCTTCTTGGATGCCAAGTTGTTTTTATTAGTGTTGATTTAAAGTGAGTTAAAATTCAATTTTTTTCTTTTTTTTAGAGTTATAGACAAAAATATTTGTATTTCATCTTTGTGCAAAATTAATTAAAGCGTCGACATGAGGAATTTAATTGACTCTATATTTTGTTTGTTTGTTTTTAACTGAAGCTTAGGACCATAATCCTAAATCTTGTGCTGAGCATGAGCACTGACACCTGCAATGTGTTTCAGTGAGGAAAGACTTACCTTAAAATCAACTTCAAATATAGACTTGTTCAAATCTTTCCAAAACAATTCTTCTCATTTCAGTGTGTTGAGGAATGAATGTTATTAATTGATAAAAGTGATTCATAAAATGATCTTGTGTCCTTCATGAATGAATGAGACCATCTATAGATGTATCTGCATATGTATAATGCGTAACCCACGTGAGGATGTTGGATGTGATTTTGTGAAACTTGACACATGAAAATCAGATTTACTTATTTGATAACACTTTCAAACTTATTTCAGCATTTCTTAAAAGAGCTGGCAACACGACACACTCTCTTCTCATCAGACATCAACTTGTTTTTTACTCATCAATATCTGTTTCTACCTGACGTGAAAGTTTTTTTGTAGGATTTCCGATCCTTCAAAATCAAATCTCATATACTAGTATTTTGAAATAAATTGTTGAAGAATATCCTAAATTTATGGGTTTTTTTGTTCAACGTCATTGTCTTGAAGTAACTTTATCTGTTGTTTTTTTTGTCAAACAATCTTAAAGTCTACTTCACTCAGAAAACCAGTGCAGCAGCAAACACAGGATTGAAGTTGATCCATAATCTCTCAGTCATCATCAGCCCTGATGGACATCGATGCATGTCCGTGTGTGATTTTGGATTATGTTGTGTAATTATAAATATTGCAGGTCCCGGAGATACAGCGGGAGGTTGGAACAAACGAGGCTTGTTTCCTCTCGCTCTTTAACATAAGAAACACAGATGGCAGATTTCAACAATCGTACCTATTCTAATTTAATTGCAATATAACCATGAACAGCATTTTATTTATAGATTCTTCCCTCGTCAGCTCTCGCACTTCCTCTTCCATGTTTAGAAATAGGTTCTTCTAGGTTATCTTAAACACTTTGTTTGTGTGTTAAAGGGAAAGATCCATTACTCTCTTGCGTCCCAAAAGATGCTCTTAAGTTGTTTTGTCTAGAGGTAGAATCTAAATACGACTGTTGAGAAGTTTCTCTCTTGATCCAAATTTAAATCTGGAGAGTTCTCGCTAAACTTTACGGTAAATTCCCCAAACGGCATTCAGTAGTAGGAAATAAATGCTCGGCTTTCAAATTAAGTGCATTGAATCAGTTGCGTCTTCCTTGTAATCCTTTATCATCACAGTTGTATTCTATACTGTTTAAAATCCATCTTTGCTAATCCTTTTTTTTTAAGGATTTATTAGCTCATTCATTATATTTTTTCTATCTTATCTATCGATTGTTTAAAACAAATTTAGATTTTAAGCCAATTGAAAGGGTTCAGATAATTTAATATGGCAAGTTAAAGATATTTAATACATAACTTTAAATAAATTGATAATTAAAAGATAATATTTCAGCAATGACTCTTATGTCAATGTCAAAGATGACAGGTTCATGAAGCTATAAATCAATATTTATCGATGACTGCCATAGATCTAGAGGATGTAGACTAACATCCCACAAAATATCACAACAATTCAATTTAGACTTGTTGAAAGATTATTCATTAAATCATATATTTTTTAGACTTCATATGTGTGTGAAGAATGTTGATGAGATATGAAATAACCGTTATTCAATTGAATTAGTTTCCCTTTTGGGTTCATATACTTATTAAACTGACACTAAAGAAGTCGTGCCTCACCAACCATGAACGTCACCGCACGTCACTGCATTAATACATTTATTTAGTGCCACACTCACCTTAGTTTCATCACCGAATTCTTCGTCCACTTCTGCAGCTTCGTGTTGGTTATTTCACTGGAATTTACAAGGGCCACATATATTTGGAGTTTGTTTTCCTGCGGTTACAAATGCAAGTCGACACTTAAGTGGCTCTAATTTGTCACAAATGGTCTCAAGTGTGTGAGGGGATTTTGTGTTCCGGTGAACCGACCCCTCCCCAGTCTCGTACGTGGTGGTGGAAAATGAAGGACAGACACATGGATGAGTTTAAGAAAAATGCTTGTTTAGTGAATTATGCAAAAGTCAGAGACAAACTTACGTGAACACGGGCGCTAGCAAGCAGAGAGATCTATCGCAGACGTCTTCGAATGCCAGAACACAAAGATCTCACAAAATGGTGGATCTTTATAGTAGAATATTCAGGTTAATGCCTCTAGTCAATTGTACATGTAGGATTGGTCAGTTACTGTAAACACTTGATTCTAAGATGGCCGACGCACATGGTCATCGTGGAAAGTTACCAAAGGTTGTTGTCTTCTAGAGAGAATCTGTTCCCAGCCACTTGCTGGCCTGTTGTGTCTTTCAGTGTGAGTTCTCAAACAGGTTCACACAGACTTTCTGGAATCTGGGATTGTTTAATCTTTCTGTGTGTGTGAGGCTTTGTGACCTGGGCCTGTGAGTTGTTGCAGTCAGTGAATGCAATGCAAGAAAAGGATTATTTAATATGAATTAAATATGTAAGATTATCAGTTAATCAAGTGACTATTTGAAATGTGTGTTAAATCTAGATGATTGATTACAGTAAAGTTGTCATTTCCTTACATGTGAGAACAAAGGATCTACCCAAGATGCACCGCGCTGATAGCAGCGTTAACAAATATATTATTGTTTGATAACTCATTTATTTGCTATTATATTTTTCAGCAGTCAACAGTTATCGTGTTTATTCTTTTGAGGAAAAGCAAGATACTAATATAGAACGAACTCAATGCTTTTTTTGGGCCTTCATTAACAACATTTTACGCATTTTGGCAACAATTTTTTGCCGTCACATGGTTTTCCATTTTCGGAGACATCGATTATTTTTTTTTACAAATTTGATTGGTTAAAATTGGTGATATTGAGATGAAGCCTCATGAAGCACCGAAGCCTCCCAGCAGAGTAGTTCATCTTTGGAGCAAAGCCTCGTGAGGCTTCATTTGCTCTACCATGCCATCATGTGGACAATTGGCAGCATTTCATATAATGATTCTGATAATAAAAAAAATACTAACTTGTTTGGTAAAATACTTGTTCATTTCTATTTTTTTATTTAAAAAAGCAGTTTTCAACAGTGTTTGGCTTCAGTCTGTTCCTTTTTTTTAAATAATTTCACCACCTACGTCACCAACATCTTCCTGGTTTCCTCGACGCGCGTCGAAGCCTCGACACAGTTGCACACGTCACTTCTGGGAAGTCGCGGAAGTTCTCCCCGAGTTTCAAAATCCAAGATGGCGGCGCGCGTTGTAAACGGTGAGTTGAGCTCCTGTAATGTTGTGTTTATTTCACTTTAACTGGTGTTTTTTACAACTACGTCGGTCGAATTTACAGTATTGTTCGACGCATATGTATAGAAGTGTTCACTAAAAACTATTGTTTGAAATATTTGGGCCAAAGGTTTACTGAGAGAAATGGCTTTAATAAATATTTTCGCTTTATTGTTTTATATTGTTACGTCTTGGGGAAATCAGTATTTTGTAATATATTGAAGTTATCTCCAACAAGAGGAAAGATAAAGTGAAGTTGTTGCTCAAAAATAAATGTTTACCAGGCAGCGCTTTGGTTGAAGGAATACAACGACGTCCTTCTCCATCTTAAATTCATCAGGTGTCTTGGAGAACAAAGTGGAGTTTATAAACAACATGTGAATTTATATAAAGGATTAAATGACAAATTTATCAGCAAAAATGATATATTCCCTGTATTAGTTATATATTCAGATTTTAAACAGAATACACTGTACTGTATCTCTTCTAGTCTAACAAAACAAATAATGAGGTAGTATAATAAACTTTCTAATGTAAACCTGTAAATAATGTCTTTACACTAGTAAAAACGAGGTGTTTCCTTTTTTTCAATGATATTCATTCAACAAAATTATCACGGATTATGGCTGATAAAATAACACTAATGCCTAAACACTGAATAATAATACAGTATTTTCCGCACTATAAGGCATAACTTCAATGAATGGCCTATATTGTAGAACTGTTTTCATAAATAGTGCTTGCCAGATTATAAGGCGCATAGAATATAAAATACTGCAGCCAAACGTTGGAGTGACTGACCGCCTTGAACTCTGCGTCGTAAACGCTTCTCATTAACGTAAATGTATGAGTTCATGGAGCCGGAGGTGATGTGTTCCAATGTAATGATAATGTTCGCTGGATGCATGTGAAAGGACCAGATTACCATGTCTAGACTGCGCCGGTCACACAGGACTGCCAGACGCCCCATAATCCCCATGTACAACCAGTATGAACCAATTGATCCATATATAAGGCGCATTTTCGCTTTTTGAGAAAATTAAAGGCTTTAAATGCACCTTATAGTGCGGAAAATATGGTAAAAAGAGGCATGGGTTGTTCAACTTTTGTTTTGCTTCCGTCTTCTTTTCGTTGAAGAGCTTTCCTGTGAATTTAAAGTGAAGATATTGTTTAATATTTGGAAAAGCCATTAGGATATTCATAATGCAGTATAGAAGGCTTTCTGGTGCTTTAAAGTGAAGATATTGTTTAATATTTGGAAGAGCAATTTGGACATTCATAATGCAGTATATATACTGTAGGTCAGGACGTCTTGATCCAGATTTTCCAGATACCAATAGTGAGGATGGGAACGGGACTTCCCTTATAAAAAGCTATTACAGTTTAGGTACATACGACTGTAACCAGAGTAAAGCATTAACTATATGAAGTCTAATGTCTTAATAATAACCATGGTTTATTACAACAGTGAGCGATGGTGATCGTACCAGCGTCCTCGAGATTAAGAATGGTGTGCTCTACCAAATGCTTCTGAGAGGGTAGCAAAGGGGCTTGAGGGGAAGGGGGCTGAGAGGGTTTCCATTTTTCCAGTGACTCAAGTGTGTTTGTGTCCCTGCAGATGTTCAGCAGCTGCAGGTGAAGGAAGAAGAAGTTTCTACTGAGCAGCAGGAGTTCAGCTCTGGTCTGAGTCATGAGGGACAAGAAACTCGAGTCTTCAAAAGAGAAGAAGAAGTTTCCACCACGCTGTCCTTCACTCCTGTCCTTGAGAAGGTTAAAGATGAAGAAGATGAAGGAGAGTCTTTGACCAGCAGGTCAATTCAACACATAAAAGCAGAAGCTGATGAAAACAAATGTGGAGGACCAGAACCAGACTTGAATTCAATTATACTCTCTGACCACCAGAGGTCACTGTCTTCTGAATCTGACACTGATGACAGTGAAGACTGGAGAGAAACCAGCGACTTTCTGTCAACTTCAAACTCTGTGAAGAATCGGATGGTTCCTGTCAGCAAAAAGGAAGATGATCATAAGTTACTGACTTGTTCTGATTGTGGAAAGAAATGTCCCTCGAAATCTCACCTGAAGATACACATGCGGATTCACACTGGAGAAAAACCTTACATCTGCTCTCAGTGTGGTAAAGGTTTTATTAAAAGTGGGGACCTTAAGATACACATGAGAATTCACACTGGCGAAAAACCTTATGTCTGCTCTCAGTGTGGTATAGGTTTTACCATTAGTGGGAGCCTTAAGATGCACATGAGAATTCACACTGGAGAGAACCCGTACATCTGCTCTCAGTGTGGTAAAGGTTTTAATAGAAATGATGGCCTTAAGATACACATGAGAATTCACACTGGAGAAAACCCGTACATCTGCTCTCAGTGTGGTAAAGGTTTTAATAGAAATGATGGCCTTAAGATACACATGAGAATTCACACTGGAGAAAAACCTTATGTCTGCTCTCAGTGTGGTAAAGGTTTTACTAAAAGTGGGGTCCTTAAGATACACATGAGAATTCACACTGGAGAAACACCTTATGTCTGCTCTCAGTGTGGTAAAGGTTTTACTACAAATTATGGCCTTAAGTTACACAGTAGAATTCACACTGGAGAAAAACCTTATGTCTGCTCTCAATGTGGTAATGGTTTTACAAGGAGTGAAAGCCTTAAGAGACATTTAAGAACTCACTGTAGAGTCTTGAGAGGCACATAAAAGTATTACGCCACAATATAATCCAGGTGTGACTTGTAACTGGACTACTGGATTTAGAATATATACAATATATATGGAGTATATAGAACAATGATAAACTGAAGAACCTAATGACCTCCGACCACCATAGATGACACCGTTTGTCTCATCTCAAGAACAGATCATTAAAGAAATGGTTATTAATTGAACACCTCTCACAACTGAACTCAGTAAAGCTTATCTTCTCGGATGCCAAGTTGTTTTTATTAGTGTTGATTTAAAGTGAGTTAAAATTCAATTTTTTTTTTTTTTTAAAGTTATAGACAAAAATATTTGTATATCATCTTTGTCCAAAATTAATTAAAGCGTCGACATGAGGAATTTAATTGAGTCTATATTCAGAGTTTGTTTTTAACTGAAGCTTAGGACCATCATCCTAAATCTTGTGCTGAGCATGAGCACTGACACCTGCAATGTGTTTCAGTGAGGAAAGACTAACCTTAAAATCAACTTCAAATATAGACTTGTTCAAATCTTTCCAAAACAATTCTTCTCATTTCAGTGTGTTGAGGAATGAATGTCATTAATTGATAAAAGTGATTCATAAAATGATCTTGTGTCCTTCATGAATGAATGAAACCATCTATAGATGTATCTGCATATGTATAATGCGTAACCCACGTGAGGATGTTGGATGTGATTTTGTGAAACTTGACACATGAAAATCAGATTTACTTATTTGATAACACTTTCATTGTTTCATGATTGTGTCATCATCATCATCATCATCATATTCATCTTGTTCTTCCTCTTTATATTCTTCTGATTTTATTTTTTTATGTATTATTTTTTATTTTTTATTGTTCATGAAAAATTGCTGGCTATTGGAAAAAAACAATTTCCCGAAGGAGACCTCCTGTAAAGTTTTACCTTACCTTACCTTACTTTCAAACTTATTTCAGCATTTCTTAAAAGAGCTGGCAACACGACACACTCTCTTCTCATCAGACATCAACTTGTTTTTTACTCATCAATATCTGTTTCTACCTGACGTGAAAGTTTTTTTGTAGGATTTCAGATCCTTCAAAATCAAATCTCATATACTAGTATTTTGAAATCAATTGTTGAAGAATATCCTAAATTGATGTTTTTTTTTGTTATCAACGTCATTGTCTTGAAGTAACTTTATCTGTTTTTTTTGTCAAACAATCTTAAAATCTACTTCACTCAGAAAACCAGTGCAGCAGCAAACACAGGATTGAAGTTGATCCATAATCTCTCAGTCATCATCAGCCCTGATGGACATCGATGCATGTCCGTGTGTGATTTTGGATTATGTTATGTTATTATAAATATTGCAGGTCCCGGAGATACAGCGGGAGGTTGGAACAAACAAGGCTTGTTTCCTCTCGCTCTTTAACATAAGAAACAAAGATGGCAGATTTCAACAATCGTACCTATTCTAATTTAATTGCAATATAACCATGAACAGCATTGTATTTATAGATTCTTCCCTCGTCAGCTCTCGCACTTCCTCTTCCATGTTTAGAAATAGGTTCTTCTAGGTTATCTTAAACACTTTGTTTGTGTGTTAAAGGGAAAGATCCATTACTCTCTTGCGTCCCAAAAGATGCTCTTAAGTTGTTTTGTCTAGAGGTAGAATCTAAATACGACTGTTGAGAAGTTTCTCTCTTGATCCAAATTTAAATCTGGAGAGTTCTCACTAAACTTTACGGTAAATTCCCCAAAAGGCATTCAGTAGTAGGAAATAAATGCTCGGCTTTCAAATTAAGTGCATTGAATCAGTTGCGTCTTCCTTGTAATCCTTTATCATCACAGTTCTATCTTATTTATCGATTGTTTAAAACAAATTTAGATTTTCAGCCAATTGAAAGGGTTCAGATAATTTAATATGGCAGGTTAAAGATATTTAATACATAACTTTAAATAAATTGATAATTAAAAGATAATATTTCAGCAATGACTCTTATGTCAATGTCAAAGATGACAGGTTTATGAAGCTATAAATCAATGTTTATCGATGACTGCCATAGATCTAGAGGATGTAGAGTAACATCCCACAAAATATCACAACAATTCAATTTAGACTTGTTGAAAGATTATTCATTAAATCATATATTTTTTAGACTTCATATGTGTGTGAAGAATGTTGATGAGATATGAAATAACCGTTATTCAATTGAATTAGTTTCCCTTTTGGGTTCATATACTTATTAAACTGACACTAAAGATGTCGTGCCTCACCAACCATGAACGTCACCGCACGTCACTGCATTAATACATTTATTTAGTGCCACACTCACCTTAGTTTCATCACCGAATTCCTCGTCCACTTCTGCAGCTTTGTGTTGGTTATTTCACTGGAATTTACAAGGGCCACATATATTTGGAGTTTGTTTTCCTGCGGTTACAAATGCGAGTCGACACTTAAGTGGCTCTAATTTGTCACAAATGGTCTCAAGTGTGTGAGGGGATTTTGTGTTCCGGTGAACCGACCCCTCCCCAGTCTCGTACGTGGTGGTGGAAAATGAAGGACAGACACATGGATGAGTTTAAGAAAAATGCTTGTTTAGTGAATTATGCAAAAGTCAGAGACAAACTTACGTGAACACGGGCGCTAGCAAGCAGAGAGATCTATCGCAGACGTCTTCGAATGCCAGAACACAAAGATCTCACAAAATGGTGGATCTTTATAGTAGAATATTCAGGTTAATGCCTCTAGTCAATTGTACATGTAGGATTGGTCAGTTACTGTAAACACTTGATTCTAAGATGGCCGACGCACATGGTCATCGTGGAAAGTTACCAAAGGTTGTTGTCTTCTAGAGAGAATCTGTTCCCAGCCACTTGCTGGCCTGTTGTGTCTTTCAGTGTGAGTTCTGAAACAGGTTCACACAGACTTTCTGGATTCTGGGATTGTTTAATCTTTCTGTGTGTGTGAGGCTTTGTGACCTGGGCCTGTGAGTTGTTGCAGTCAGTGAATGCAATGCAAGAAAAGGATTATTTAATATGAATTAAATATGTAAGATTATCAGTTAATCAAGTGACTATTTGAAATGTGTGTTAAATCTAGATGATTGATTACAGTAAAGTTGTCATTTTCCTTACATGTGAGAACAAAGGATCTACCCAAGATGCACCGCGCTGATAGCAGCGTTAACAAATATATTATTGTTTGATAACTCATTTATTTGCTATTATATTTTTCAGCAGTCAACAGTTATCGTGTTTATTCTTTTGAGGAAAAGCAAGATACTAATATAGAACGAACTCAATGCTTTTTTTGGGCCTTCATTAACAACATTTTACGCATTTGGGCAACAATTTTTTGCCGTCACATGGTTTTCCATTTTCGGAGACTTTGATTCTTTTTTTTTACAAATTTGATTGGTTAAAATTGGTGATATTGAGATGAAGCCTCATGAAGCACCGAAGCCTCCCAGCAGAGTAGTTCATCTTTGGAGCAAAGCCTCGTGAGGCTTCATTTGCTCTACCATGCCATCATGTGGGCAATTGGCAGCATTTCATATAATGATTCTGATAATAAAAAAATGACTAACTTGTTTGGTAAAATACTTGTTCATTTCTATTTTTTTTATTTAAAAAAGCAGTTTTCAACAGTGTTTGGCTTCAGTCTGTTCCTTTTTTAAAATAATTTCACCACCTACGTCACCAACATCTTCCTGGTTTCCTCGACGCGCGTCGAAGCCTCGACACAGTTGCACACGTCACTTCTGGGAAGTCGCGGAAGTTCTCCCAGAGTTTCAAAATCCAAGATGGCGGCGCGCGTTGTAAACAGTGAGTTGAGCTCCTGTAATGTTGTGTTTATTTCACTTTAACTGGTGTTTTTTACAACTACGTCGGTCGAATTTACTATTTACTAGTATTGTTCGACGCATATGTATAGAAGTGTTCACTAAAAACTATTGTTTGAAATATTTGGGCGAAGGTTTACTGAGAGAAATGGCTTTAATAAATATTTTCGCTTTATTGTTTTATATTGTTACGTCTTGGGGAAATCAGTATTTTGTAATATATTGAAGTTATCTCCAACAAGAGGAAAGATAAAGTGAAGTTGTTGCTCAAAAATAAATGTTTACCAGGCAGCGCTTTGGTTGAAGGAATACAACGACGTCCTTCTCCATCTTAAATTCATCAGGTGTCTTGGAGAACAAAGTGGAGTTTATAAACAACATGTGAATTTATATAAAGGATTACATGACAAATTTATCAGCAAAAATGATATATTCCCTGTATTAGTTATATATTCAGATTTTAAACAGAATACACTGTACTGTATCTCTTCTAGTCTAACAAAACAAATACTGAGGTAGTATAATAAACTTTCTAATGTAAACCTGTAAATAATGTCTTTACACTAGTAAAAACGAGGTGTTTCCTTTTTTTCAATGATATTTATTCAACAAAATTATCTCGGATTATGGCTGATAAAATAACACTAATGCCTAAACACTGAATAATAATACCGTATTTTCCGCACTATAAGGCATAACTTCAATGAATGGCCTATATTGTAGAACTGTTTTCATAAATAGTGCTTGCCAGATTATAAGGCGCATAGAATATAAAATACTGCAGCCAAACGTTGGAGTGACTGACCGCCTTGAACTCTGCGTCGTAAACGCTTCTCATTAACGTAAATGTATGAGTTCATGGAGCCGGAGGTGATGTGTTCCAATGTAATGATAATGTTCGCTGGATGCATGTGAAAGGACCAGATTACCATGTCTAGACTGCGCCGGCCACACAGGACTGCCAGACGCCCCATAATCACCATGTACAACCAGTATGAACCAATTGATCCATATATAAGGCGCATTTTCGCTTTTTGAGAAAATTAAAGGCTTTAAATGCACCTTATAGTGCGGAGAATACGGTAAAAAGAGCCATGTGTTGTTCAACTTTTGTTTTGTTTTTGCTTCCGTCTTCTTTTCGTTGAAGAGCTTTCCTGTGCTTTAAAGTGAAGATATTGTTTAATATTTGGAAGAGCCATTAGGATATTCATAATGCAGTATACAAGGCTTTCTGGTGCTTTAAAGTGAAGATATTGTTTAATATTTGGAAGAGCAATTTGGACATTCATAATGCAGTATAGAAGGCTTTCTGGTGCTTTAAAGTGAAGATATTGTTTAATATTTGGAAGAGCAATTTGGACATTCATAATGCAGTATATATACTGTAGGTCAGGATGTCTTGATCAAGATTTTCCAGATACCAATAGTGAGGATGGGAACGGGACTTCCCTTATAAAAAGCTATTACAGTTTAGGTACATACGACTGTAACCAGAGTAAAGCATTAACTATATGAAGTCTAATGTTTTAATAATAACCATGGTTTATTACAACAGTGAGCGATGGTGATCGTACCAGCGTCCTCGAGATTAAGAATGGTGTGCTCTACCAAATGCTTCTGAGAGGGTAGCAAAGGGGCTTGAGGGGAAGGGGGCTGAGAGGGTTTCCATTTTTCCAGTGACTCAAGTGTGTTTGTGTCCCTGCAGATGTTCAGCAGCTGCAGGTGAAGGAAGAAGAAGTTTCTACTGAGCAGCAGGAGTTCAGCTCTGGTCTGAGTCATGAGGGACAAGAAACTCGAGTCTTCAAAAGAGAAGAAGAAGTTTCCACCACGCTCTCCTTCACACCTGTCCTTGAGAAGGTTAAAGATGAAGAAGATGAAGGAGAGTCTTTGACCAGCAGGTCAATTCAACACATAAAAACAGAAGCTGATGAAAACAAATGTGGAAGACCAGAACCAGACTTGAATTCAATTCTACTCTCTGACCACCAGAGGTCACTGTCTTCTGAATCTGACACTGATGACAGTGAAGACTGGAGAGAAACCAGCGACTCTCTGTCAACTTCAAACTCTGTGAAGAATCGGATGGTTCCTGTCAGCAAAAAGGAAGATGATCATAAGTTACTGACTTGTTCTGATTGTGGAAAGAAATGTTCCTCAAAATATAACCTGAAGAAACACATGCGGATTCACACTGGAGAAAAACCTTACATCTGCTCTCAGTGTGGTAAAGGTTTTACTAACAGTGGGGACCTTAAGATACACATGAGAATTCACACTGGTGAAAAACCTTACATCTGCTCTAAGTGTGGTAAAGGTTTTACCATTAGTGGGGGCCTTAAGATACACATGAGAATTCACACTGGAGAAAAACCGTACATCTGCTCTCAGTGTGGTAAAGGTTTTACTAACAGTGGGGGCCTTAAGATACACATGAGAATTCACACTGGTGAAAAACCTTATGTCTGCTCTCAGTGTGGTGAAGGTTTTACAAACAGTAGACATATAAAGGTACACATTAGAAATCACACTAGGGAAAAACCTTATGTCTGCTCTCAGTGTGGTAAAGGTTATACAAGCAATTGGTACCTGAAGATACACATGAGAATTCACACTGGAGAAAAATCTTAAATATGCTCTTAATGTGGTAAAGGTTTTACAAGGAGTGAAAGGAGTGTCTGTAAAGAATGTTGATGAGACACGAAATAACCAGTAGTCAATTGAATTAGTTTCCCTTTTGGGTTCATATACTTATTAAACTGACACTAAAGGAGTCGTGCCTCACCAACCATGAACGTCACTGCATTAATACATTTATTTAGTGCCACACTCACCTTAGTTTCATCACCAAATTCCTCGTCCACCACTGCAGCTTCGTGTTGGTTATTTCACTGGAATTTACAAGGGCCACAAATATTTGGAGTTTTTTTTCCTGTAGCTACAAATGCGAGTCGACACTTAAGTGGCTCTTTAATTCATTACACAACACGCCTCCTTTAACTGTCTTTATTAACTACAGAAGAATTATAATTGGACGTTACAGTTTAATTTGCCACAAATGGTCTCGTGTGAGAAGATCTACCCAAGATGCACTGTCGCGCTGATGGCAGCGTTAAAAAATATATTGTTTGATAACTCATTTATTTGCTATTATATTATTCAGCAGTCAACATTTGTCGTGTTTATTCTTTTGAGGAAAAGTAAGATACTAATATACAAGAAACTCATTCAACATGGACACGATTACATCCAATGATTCAAAAAGGAAAATAATTGAATATTAAAAGAACATTTTCAATGAAAGAATCCAACGTTAGAAACCATTATAAAACTATATATTCAACCATTACTTTTTAGATTTCCCACCAAAAGCATAAGAATGATTAGAATCCTGACTGAAAAGTTCTGTCAGAGGAGGTCACATGACCTCGTTAAGGAAAATCAATTTGAACCTTTAGGATCCTCTTAAGAGTGCGATTTACTACAGACTACTGCAGTTGTCAACGGCCTGATGTGTCGTGTATGTTGTTTGATCGTCACGAGATGAAGCCGATCTAGATTTATTGATGCTGTCGAGCAGAAAACTGCAGCAGTTTTGGCTTCAAGGCTTTTAAATGTTTTTCCTCTGGAGAATGTTTTCTTAATGTTCTAAATATTAGCCTTTTCTCTTGTATAATGTACAGTGAATTATTCACCTTCATTCCATAGCATTATATCCATTATCCTATTTGTTTAATTTGTCATCATTTTTTAAATGTTTGATCAAAG
Organism: Callionymus lyra; assembly: GCF_982586985.1. Classification (NCBI taxonomy): domain Eukaryota; kingdom Metazoa; phylum Chordata; class Actinopteri; order Syngnathiformes; family Callionymidae; genus Callionymus; species Callionymus lyra. The sequence goes on from NC_141834.1 coordinate 12,427,642, forward strand.
AACATTTTCTGGATATTTGAAAATTAAACTTTCCTTTTTCATATATTTTTTTTTGCTCACTCTGATTATGCAGTTGTATGTTGTTTTATTGATTTCATAAACAAAATAATGACAAAAAAGGATTTAAATGCAGCCACAGCGCCACCTTCAGGCTCAGTTAGGACCAATTTCACTGGAGCTCATCTTGAAGCTACAGGAGGTTCTGATGAGCTCAACAGAAGCGTGTCCTCATCTCTACGAGTCACTGCATCAGAACATGTCTTCAACAAGCAGCCTGAGGAGATTTACAGATATATTTACACCAAACTGTCCATGTTTATTGCATATTCTCCCTCAGCATCTTCAGTCTCTCGTCATGAAGCGGTTTGGATTCCATCTCTGCTTCTTCCTCCAGCGACGCTCTGATGACTTCCTTCAGTGGATCCACACCAGAACCAGTGAGAGCTGAGACCGGAACCACTTCCTTAAAGGTCAGGAAGTTCTTAGGGATCATGTCTTCTGGTAACAGGTGAGAGAACTCTGCAGATGGAATTAAAAGGAAGGAGTGAGTAGTTTGTGTGTGGAACAGTTGACTCCAGACAATTTGGAGGTTTTTTAAATGTATTTATATATTATTATGTTGTTTTTTTAGTTTTAAAATAATCATCAATATTTTGTATGTTTGTAGAAGTCTCACATTAATAAACTACATTTGCATTGATATACGTTATTATAATCTTGGTTTGTGTCGTCATCCGTCTATCAAGGGGTCGCTTTTTAAAGAGCCCGTCAGTGACCTCCTTTTCTTTAGCGGAGAGTATGAGCTACAGAAACGAGATAAGTGTCGTCTCTGACTATGATTTTGGGGGCGCTTAAAAAAGCGAACATTATGATTGTCACGCATGATAGTAAACATTAGCATCGACGCATCATTTTGGAAGTTTGGGGACGTGAAGTTTCGCCAGTTTGATTCCCGCTCTCGACATTTTAATTCTATTTAATTTTTCAATATTTTTACATTTTATTGTTTTTTCTTGTGTGCGTTTGTGATAATTTGGTAGTAAGTATCTTTGATGTTCTGGTGCAGACGACAGGTTGTTAAAAGTTTCTTAATAATTATTCTGTATGATGTATGTCAAAGTATAATTCAAACATTTTTCATTTATATCAGAACAAGTAGCATAATAAACATTATTATCCATCATTAGCTTAAAGTGACAAGATTAAAGTGTTGATTTCGACATGTAATATATAGGATAGGCAGGAAGAAGAATGTACTGGAAAAGAGCGCCACATAGAATATTTTTCACCAGCCACCTCTGGTGTGGAAGTATATCAGTGCCATCAGAATCGAGTCGAATTTACATTTAAAGTGTTGAAACCCATTTTTGGAAACTAAAATTGTTTTTTTTTTAATTACTTTGATAATTTCACTCAATAATTTGTATAATGAAAAGTTGATATTTGTATTTAATTTAACTTTTGAATTTAAAACATTTTACATTTTCAAAAGTTTTTTTTTTTTTTACGAAGAGTTTGGTATTCTAATTCCATTATATATATTTATATTTTGAAATATTGAATTAAGACATTTAAGATGTTAATTGTTGGAATTTATTTTAATTATAAAATAAAAATCACATTAAACATATCAATATACATAATATTGAATAAAGATATTCTGTTAAAAAAATAAAAAAAATAACACCATTTTAAAATATAAATTACTGAACTAAAGATTCAATGCTTAATATTAAAACATTTGAATAAAAATATTAGTCATTTAAGTGTTAAATCGAGTCAATAGTCTTCTGGTACTTATACACTTCCATAGATATGCATGAGAAGATCAAATATAAGAAAATATTTCACTTTGGTTTGACAACATTTACCCTGTGGATTGTGAAGTTGCTCCGTCAGCTCTGCGAGATTCTCCTCCGCCTCCGGCAGGTCCATCTTGTTGACCACCAGCAGAGCAGGTTTGGTCAGAAGCTCCTCCTTGTACAACTCCAGCTCCTGAAAGCAAGAGTCGGACCATGAGATCACCAGTGACATAACATACATATATATATAGAGAGAGAGATCATACGCACCTTCGTCAGAAGCTGCACGGCCTCAAACGCCGACCTGAAGGGAGTATTAGCGGCCAACTGGAAGCCACCGACGTCCACCTGAGGTCAGAAAACATCCTCATGATCTGCTCCACACAAACACACACTGTGTCACACTCACCACGAACATCAAGTGTTTGGTTCTCTCCACGTGCTTCAGGAACTTGTGGCCCATTCCTTTGTTCAGGTGAGCGCCCTCGATCAGACCCGGCAGGTCAGAGACGGAGATCTACAGCGGACACTTTAGAAAGTTCTTCCTCTTCATTATCGTCACACTTTCATTCATGTACCTGCTTGTGGTCTTTGTACATGATCTTGCCGATCTGAGGCTTAACTGTTGTGACTGTGAAAGAGAAAATATTATGAGTCTTAAAGTGATTTTAATCAATAATCCTGGCGTTCAAACGTACAGGCGTAGTTGGCGATCTCCGGGATCGCGTTCGACAAACTCTTGAGGAGAGACGACTTCCCAGCGTTTGGGAACCTGACGTCGACACAGAACCCGGATTAGAAAATTAATCTGTGAGATAATGGAGTCCGGGATCCTCACCCGACGAGGCCCACGTCGGCGATGAGTTTGAGGTCCAGTCGGATTTGTCTAACTTGTCCCTTTTGAGGGTTGAAGTTTGTGTTGAAATATCCTCCTCGTCCTCCTCGAGCCACCAACACTCGGTCGCCCACAGCGTTCAAGTGACCTGCACAGAAGATTTCTCTCGTGACACCAGAGCTCTTATATTTACTCTTTATTTTTGTGTGATTTTAACACTATATTTAGCTTTATAATCGTTTTAAAATATTGTTCATGTTTTTATTATTATGTGTATAAAAGTGTTAATATAGTTTTAATGTCCAACTGTATTTTAAATCCATTTCTACCCAGAACTTGCTACTCAAAGTTTACGATCTTATCTTAAAGAAAAACTACTACGACATCATTAACATTTTCAGTCGAACGATTTCTGTCACCACTCCTTGTTTTTATTTCAACAAAGACAATGAAATATTGACAAATACATTATGAAGGTTAATTAAAGTCTAAATAAATAAAAACCCATTTTAAATAACTTATTTTGGGCTAGCTAGTAATGGCATGACTCGGCAAATGCTGATTATATTACATGCCGAAGCTTAAATATTTATAATAAAATGAGTCATTTATAGAATTCATATTGATATTTTGGTAATTTAGGTTAGGTTAGGTAGAACTTTATTGATTGAAATTGTTTTTTTTCCAAATTATCCACAGCAAATACAGCAATTTTTCATAAAAGAATAATCAAAATAAAATAAGAACAAGAACAAAGAGAAATACAGAGAAAGAACAAGATGATACAATCTAATTTTAGTACAATACAATTTAGTTTTACTTTATGCTGTTGACATCATTTTATTTTTTTCGCAATCTGTACCAGTGCGTGACATATTCCAAGTTACACAAAAAAATAATCTTTCTTGTAGTGTTGTCTTAAAGGTGTTTTATTTTGAAAGAATGATCCTGAGTAGCAGTTTCCTGTGACTTTAATTAAGAGGCTTTTTGGGTCACATGCACTTCGTAAAAGAATAAGTCTGTAAACCAGCAAAACATTTGTGAAACACAAACTCTATTTGATCTTGTTGCAAACACTGATTTTATTTTTATGAGAATGAATGTCAGCATTAACCTGGTCACGTTGTAAAAAAAAAAAAAAGCTGGGGGCCCCTGGACTAAATGCATCTTAGTTATTCTCTAAATCTATATAAAAAAAAAGTGTTTATTTCTTATAGAACTAAAAAAAAAAAGTTTGATATACATTTCTGTTAATTTATATAGTAGTTGTTTGATTTAAAAGTAAGCAAGTAATTTTTATTTATATAGCGCTTTTCCAGACCAGGGTCACAAAGCGTTTAAACAATCAAAACAATATTCAATAAAGTATATACTTTAAAGGTCAAGATAAAACTGATAACACAACAGGAGTTCCAGAAACTCAAGGAAAAGCCTGAACAAATAAAAACGTCTTAAGATGTTTCTTGAAAGGGTTAAAACGTGCTGACAAGAGTATAATTAAAACCTACCGATTATCCTTTCATCATCGGTGGTGACGGTGATGCCGACCGGCACCGGAACATCACGGTTGGCACCTTTCTCTCCCTTCAGTGAATGCATGCTGCCGATAAAAAACAAAACAATTGACACGTCAGTCAACCGTTGGAAGACCATCCGACCCAGAAGACACACTGACCTGCTGTTGCCTCCTTGTCCTCCTACAAATCGCTTCTGAGGATACTTGTCCTTCATCGACCTCAAGGTTATGTTCTTCGTGGCCACCACAGAGACGCTTCCTCCCTCCCCGCCTCGGCCGCCGTGGCTGGGCAGACCCTGCCCGCCGCTGCCACCGCGGACATAGAGGCGCAAGTTGTCCACAAAGTTTCCATACTAGACACACAAACATGAACAAAAAAAACATCATTTAAAAATGGCAAACAGCACAGAAACATGTTAAAAATTGGAATTAAAGATTTAAATATTGAAGAAAATAAAAAAAAATTGAATTGCTGGGATCTATTTTTCCTTTCTCCACTCTAGTCTTACTTCAACTGTAGTTAAGTGTCTTGAGATAACTTTCTTATGATAAGACACTTTAAATAAAATTGAATTGAATTAAAAAATACTGTTTGAAAATGACACAAAGCTTAGGAACATGAGTTGTATACTTACTAGTATGTTTATTGTTATTATTGTATAAAAAAATAAGAAATAAAATGAAGAATTTACGCTCATGCTTTAACTACTTTTATTCTGTTTTTTTTTTTTGTTGTGTTTTTCGTCTTTAAGTTTCCTCCTGATGCAGAACTTCTTCTCAGAGGTCAATGGAGTGTTTACACTTGGCCACTAGAAGAGCTACATCACCAAGCTAGCTAACATTTACCCTCAAATAGATCGTTTGAATCGAGACATGTCTATTGAATACATTCATGGGATGTTCACTTGGGGTTGATACTTACTTTACGGAAGCATATCCTGCAGAGTTGAACCATCTTGTGTTTATATACGTCAGGATACTTGCTACATGCTAAAGCTAGCCAGCATGTGTGCGTCCTGATGACGTCATACGGCGGAGCTTGACGGAGTCACGTGACCATTAAATCGACACGTAAGTAATTTTTTTTTTAAATTAAAAACGGACAAAATAGAATTATTTAATACGTTTTTTTTAAATGGACGTGGCGGGTTAAAAATAATTCACTTAGTTATTAAACTGTCTAGACACACGTGACCAAAACGTGAAGTACGTAAACGCGTTCAGATGCGTTCAAGTGTTGTAGTTTTTTTTAATTTGTTTAACACCAATATTAAGGTAAGGTAAGGGTAAGGTAAAACTTTATTGACTACTTTAAAAAATAGTTTTTTCCAGTAGCCAGCAATTTTTCATCAACAATAAAAAAATAATACATAAAAAATAAAATAAGAAAAGAACATAAGAGGAAGAACACGATGACACAATCTAAGTATAAAGATAAAGACAAAGAACATAGGTCAAAGAAAAACAACAAAGACAAAGGATACAAAGACTAACATAGAACAGAACATCCAGATACTCTCACTCCACTCCTGCACCGAACTCAGAATTGTACAATTTAATAGCCTGAGGGATGAATGAGTCCCTGAGTCTATTTGTTTTGCACCTGGGTAGGAGCATTCGTGCACTCATTCTGCTTCTCTTATCACTGATGACAGTGTTCAGAGGATGACTGTCATCATCCATGATGGACAGTAGTTTGTTCAATGATCTCCTCTCAGCAACTGTCACCAGTGAGTCCAGCTTCATTCCAACCACAGAACCACCCTTTCTGATCAGTCTGTCCAACCTGTTGACACTCCTCTTGGACACATTCTCACCCCAACACACCACAGCATAGAACACCACAGCATAGCACCACTAACAAATATATATTAACTTAAAGAGCAAACCTGGGAAAAGTCCACATTTCATAAACATATTTTATGAAATAAAAACATTAATTAAAATATCTAGGATATTTAGCTGTATTTTTACTTGATTTTATACTTTTTTCTCGGTGCCCCCCACAACAAATACTGTATAAAATATGGGACCCCTGAGGAAATGTTCCTTGATTAATTGTACTCACATTTCAATATATATTATCAGTTTGCGTATTGTGAGTTTAGAGCAAACTGTTAAAACATATTTGAATTTATATTATAGAAAATTCCATTCTTCCCTTCCTTCCTACTTTCTAACACAGCACCGTGAACGGAACACACGGAGCCATCTTCAGTGCCCTTCAAAATAAGATAACTAAAACGGAAGTAAACGTCTTTAATGCCCTTCAAAACAAGATAACTAAAACGGAAGTAAACGTCGGCTCACGGCAGGGAAGTACCTCAGAATATTATAAGTAACAATATTATTTAGTTTGGCTTAAGTAGTATCTTGTGACACAAATATAAAAAATAATCGCGACATTTTTCTTGAACTTCTCTCGGTCGCGCGCAGAGGAGAGACGCTCTCCTTTTCGCGAACGCGCATGTCGGTGCAGGGATGCGCATGTGACGCGGAATCCACGCGCAGGACCCGGTTCCCTGTACAAACACACACACACACACACACACACACACACACTCCACGGAGACAACCGTGGACACCGAGCAGACGTAGAGATCGACGGGTTCGACACAGGTGCGTGTTCTCTTTATCTCGCGCGTGGGACCTCCCACCCCCGGCACGAGGCTATTTAAACGCGTACCCCAAAAAAAAAGAAGGCTTGCGTGGGCTCTGAGGGGGAGCAGGTCGACACGCAGGTTTAAAGACAGAATCCACGGTAAGAATCCATCGTGAGTGTTTGACCTGAATGATGCAACCATGGCGACAGAAGCACGTGCGTGTACTGGACTCTGGTACTTCCAGACTTGAAGGAGGTTTTTGTGTGTGTGTTCGTGGGGTGTTTTGAGTGGGGCTGATGTGGCTTCCTGAAAATAAGCGGGTGATGGAAGCAGGTTCGCACATGTGTGTATTGTGTTGTGGTTGTGACACTTCCTGTCAGCATCAACTTACCATCAACTGTTTAAACGTAAACCGACCGCAGCACCATCACTGAAGACCCCGTGACAGTGAAGACCCATAAATCTAAAGACTTTCACATGATTTAAAACGCATAAATCTGAAATAAATCTTTATCTTTATTTTTATAGTAACTCAAAAATAATTTAGTCTCTATCGCCCGTATTAGATTTGAGTCATAATGCATATTTTTATTAAAAAATATTCCTGGATAAAATGTCCTCAATGTGTTATTAGAAACTGCATTTCTATATTCAACACATTATTTATTATTGCGTTATATAAATACAACGTTTATTTAAAACCATTTCCTTCAGTGACTTGTCGCTATGAGACCTCGGCTCCCACAGTGGTTTTTGAGTGATGTCAAAAGCTGTTTTAGAACAGTGTCGCAAATAAAATGATGTATAAATAAAGTTTAATTGTTATATTTAATTTACTAGCAAAACACATGTTTTTGATAAAGTATATCTAATCTAATATTGTAACAGGGTACAATATTATTACAATATTAATATTAATATTGTGATGGCAGATTCAGCGCCGTGTGGTGCAGCCTACTCCCATCAGTATGTGTGAATGGCTGTCAAAGCGCTTTGTGACCCTGGTCTAGAAAGGCGATATATAAATAGAGATTATTATTATTATTATTATTATTATTATATTATTATTATTATTGTAATTGGAAAAAACAATTTCAATATCAATAAGGTTCTACCTAACCTAATATACAACTTTGGGACTTTAGTAAGTACTGGATTTACATCTAAGATAACATACTTTTATTGGAAAAAAACCCATAATATAATAAAGTATTTATGAATGAATTAAATTAATAAAATATTGGTCATATATTTTTAAAGAAGGATGGACAGGCCTTTCTTGAGGATTTTTAATTGTTGTAGGTAAAAAAAAAAGTTACATTGAAACACATTATTTTCGTCTTTATAAAACATTTTATTTTAAATTTTCCTTCTAAAGACCTTTTGCCAGTTCATAATTGGACCGGACTGAGAAGGCACCAGCTTGAAGTGGCCGCTAACAGACTTAGAACTTCCATATGTTACCTTGAATAGTTGTCTTTGTCTGAAGTTGCACAACAGCTTCATTCACAACGATTATCAGAAAAAAAAGTGTAACATGTATGGAAAGCACAGCCAACGCCCTTTTCCTGACCAAAGAGAAGTCCGGGGATTACCTGGTTTATGGGGCGGCGTTGGCACCGTTGGGTCCTGGATGTAGCTTTTGTGCCGAGTGGGAGATCTGATGGGCCGGTTCTGTCACAGTGCCAAGTTAGCATTCTCATCTATTCAATACTGTGGTGAAGGAATAAACAGAAGCGATGGGATTACGGCCCGTTCGTTGTGATCACGGGAGGGTGAGGGGTATGGGGGGGTAAGGGGGGAGGCGGATTTGCTGCCCACAATAGCATTGCTGTGTAGTACTTAATACACGTGTTCAATGGGAGCTCCGACCCACGCCTACATAAATCTGATTAAAAGTTCCTCTGGTTTGGGAGGTGACGCACAGAGGTTATCAGAGGCTAGCAGAGCAGCAGCTAGAGTTCAGCGGAGGCATCACGAGTGCACGAGCGTCAATGAGCGACTGAACCGGATTAGGTTAAAAAAAAATTGTGTTTCAGTGCTCGGCTCTGGCTGCTGCCATGCCTCTCCTGGAAAAGACCACGACACCTCAAGAGAAGCCGCCGACTTTTCCCGTGGTCATCATAGGTGAGCTCCTCCTCTCGACAGCCATGTAGCAAGCTGACTACGAGTGTTGGAAAATATCAATACGGCAAAATATATATACATCTTAAACCACTGTTTCGATATTCACTGTATCACTATTTTATCTTTTATTTCCTATTATTTTACATTAACAGTTCAATGAAGTATGTTTAAAATAAACTTTTTTTTAAATTTATTTAAAATTAAAATTATTTACCTCGTCTTTTTTATTTTACTCTTGTGTTGCAATTCAACTTCCGGCTGCTAGATGGCAGCAGTCAGCTTAATAATGAAATCCCGACAATGACTGAGGACGAGGGGATACAGTCGACTCCAGCAGCTTTCAAAGCTAATGCTTGGACATATTTTGGTTTCAAAACAAATGAAAGCAGTTACGACTTCGGTCTGTGAAATCAGCAACACCAGAGTCAAGTACTGGACAATACTACAAATAAATCCTTGTTACTACAGTATCACTATATATTGCATCAACGTCCGGGTATCGTGATACATATCTTATCGTCAGATTCTTGCCAATGCACGCCCCTCAATGCTAACCTCTAATTCCTTCGTCGTCTTCAGGTAACGGTCCGTCTGGAATTTGTCTCTCGTACCTGCTGAGTGGATACAAGCCGTACCTCGATCCTACAACCGTTCACCCCAATCCTATCCTCTACCGGAAACTAGAGGAGAACAAGCATTTGTCCGTCACCGAGCAGGTAAAGAAATGACAAATAGTCCGGGTCTGTCAAAGATGTGTGGAACGATAAATCAAAAGTGCGTTAAATCTGATGAAATTGACTGAAGTAAAGTTACATTTTTGAAAATCAATGAAAGTTCAAGTGTAAAGATGGATCATTTCACTCAAACTTGGCTCAGTGGTGAGAAATCAAACTTGTGACCATCGAGCCTGAACACTTCAATAATAAGGACTAAAGGAAATGAAGATATAAAACAGGGCCTGTGTAATGATCCGACGATTTTTAATTGGTGAATATTTTGGCAAATAACTGCAAGAAAAACATTTAAATGTGTTTAATTCACCCATTTGGGCTATTAGTTAATTTATATTGGAGGAAATTATTAAATTAAGTATTATAATTCAACAACAACTCCAATCATAACCTTGGTAAATAAGGAAAAACTAGGAAATTAATTAAAGGAACTACAGTATATTTTTACCCTGAATTCTTAAGGACCACATATATAAAGGGTATAGGCCGCCTTTGCACATGTTTGTCATATTGTTCTTTTTTAACTTTCTTTTAAAAGCAGTTGTTTGTTTGTCTTCTAAACATAATTAGAAGATGGACCGTTTAACTTCATATTTTTTAAAACCCTTCTAGCCTCGATTACACCTGAATAATTAAACATTCAACCACAAAAAAAATTCAGTATTGGACGTTAAGAAATTGTACAACTATTAATAGAAGTTTCTACTTTAGTAGTACTACTACATTAGTAATTTAAGAAGCATTTGTAGCTTTAATATAAATATTATTATTAGTGCTGGTGGGAGTAGTACAAGAAAAAGTAGCTGTGATAACAATAGTTATAAAACTATTATTAGTACAACTAGTTGTTGTTTGTAGAAGTACTACTAGTTGTAGCATATGTTGTAGTAGTAATAGTAGCATTATGATTTGCCGTAGCAGAAGTACTAGGAGTAGTACAATTTGTCAGTAGCAGTAGTTGTTCTTATACTAGTATTATTTGTGTTTGCAGTGGTAGAAGTAGTAGTTGTAGTTCAATTTGTAATGGTAGAAGTTACCTTAATACTATTTGGATTTACAGCATTAGACGAAGTAGTTGTAGTAAAACTAGTAGTATTTGGATTTACAGCATTAGACGAAGTAGTTGTAGTAAAACTAGTAGTATTTGGATTTACAGCAGTAGACGTAGTAGTTGTAGTAAAACTAGTAGTATTTGGATTTACATCAGTAAACGTAAAAGTTGTAGTAAAGTGTTCATAATATTGCGTTAACACTAGTAGTTTAGGTATTTGGAAATACTAGTTGAAGACAAATTTGTCATAGTGGTAGTTTTACTAATACTAGCAGTAATTTGTATTTGCAGTAGTAGAAGTTAGTACCCAAACACGTGAAATGTACTCTTTTTTTTCTTTCAAATAACCGTTTTTTAAAAGTCTGGGTAAATGAAATACTGTTTCTGTCCCTCCGAAGGATCTTGAATACCTGAGCGAAGGTTTGGAAGGACGGTCAGGAAACCCAGTGGCCGTGTTGTTCGACACACTCCTGCATCCTAATGCCGACTTCGGCTACGAGTTCCCTCCGGTCCTCCAGTGGAGGAGAGACAAGCAGCAGCGGGTTCCTCATCTGGTGCTGGGGAAGGGAACCCCTGGTGGTGCCTGGCATGTAAGGTGGTCCTCGTGGAATCCTTCTTCTCGGACTCACGTTCTTCTCTCCTCAGGCCATGGAAGGCTCCATGTTGACCATCAGTCTTGGCATCTGGATGGAGCTCCCAGGGGTCAAGTACAGAGACCTGACCAATGGGAAAAGAAGGTACTTATCGTAGATGCTAGTAGATGCTATTAGGGGTGTTCTTGACCTTTAAAGTATATATTTTAGTGAGTATTGTTTTGATTGTTTAAGCGCTTTGTGACCCTGGTCTGGAAAAGCGCTCTATAAATACAAATTACTTTACTTTACATTATTGGCGAGAAACTGGTGCTACGATATGTATCACGATTTACAGGCAACGATACGATATATTGCAATACCATAGTAACAAGGATATATTTGTAGTATTTTCCAAGTACTTGACTCTTGGTGAAGTGGTAACTGCTTTCATTTGTTTTTGAAACCAAAATGTCCGAACATCAGCTTTAAAAGCTGCTGGAATCAACTGTATCCTCTCGTCCTCAGTCATTGCCAGGATCTTGCATGATTTCAACGATTTTTTATTTTTAATAACGAGGTAATAACGGCCAGAAATTGTAATGTAACACACAATGAACAAACACAGTGTATATTTGCATGTTAATTGTACTGTACATGTACTGTACAAAAAAAAGTTTTATTTATGGACACTTTATTTAAACATTAACCATGAATATACTTAAAAGTGAAAACAGAAAATATGGATACGTGTTGAATATGATATCGTGCAAAAATATCGTGTTTATTTAGTGTTTGGATATTTTCTTACACACCTCATGCTAGCGTTGTCTGTCGACAGGGACGTGACCAGCGACAGAGCTACACCCAAAGAGATCTCGTCCTATTACCAGAACTACGTGAAGCTGAAGGGCCTCCAGAAAAACTTCGTGGACAACACCTACGTGACGTCGGTCCAGAAGCTCAGTCGGGGACAGGAAGTGGAGGCGCTGGATCGCGGTCCGGCCGGTGCGGCGGAGGACGTTTGTCACGAAGGGTTCAGAGATCTTGTGACGAGCGGCGAGGACGGCGCTCTCTGGGAAGTGCGGGGTTACCAGCAGCTGCAGAACGACGCTCACATCCCCTTCTCGCTGTTCGCGCAGAACGTGGTTCTGGCCACGGGGGCGTCCGATTCGCCGGTGCACTTGAGCGTGGAAGGCGAAGACCTGCCGTTCGTGTTCCACAGCGTCTCCGAACTGGGCGCGGCCTTGACCCAACGGACGCTGGACTCGAACTCCGACCCGGTCTTGATCGTCGGCGCCGGTCTGAGCGCGGCGGACGCGGTGCTGTGCGCCTGCGAGAGCAACGTGAGGGTCCTGCACGTGTTCCGTAAAACCGTGGACGACGCCGACTTGATCTTCAAGCAGCTCCCCAAGACCCTTTACCCGGAGTACCACAAGGTCTACAGCATGATGTGCTCGCAGACCAACTCACCTTCTCAGAAAAGGCCTTCGCCGGCAGGCGTGGCCTCGTCGGTCTGTGCCAAGATATGCCAAAAACCGCAGCTGGGCCGAGGCCCGGGGTCCGTGTTTCCGGACTACACTAGTTTCCCAGAACACTGTGTGCTGTCGTTCCAGCCAGACAAGAAGTGTCTGCTCCAAGGGAACAACTCCCTGAAGGCGTTCAAGATCTCCATGGCTCTGGTGCTCATCGGGACCAATCCCAACTTGTTTTTCCTCAAAGGCCAGGGTCGGTATCTCGGCCTGGACCCGGAGAAGCCCATCTCCTGCAAGCAGAACCCCATCGACATCAACCCCTTTACGTTCGAGTGCACCAAAGAGCCGGGACTGTTCGCCATGGGGCCGCTGGTGGGCGACAACTTTGTGCGCTTTCTGAAGGGCGGCGCTCTGGGGGTCGCCTCCTGCCTCCTGAAGAGACTCAAGAAGAAGGAGAAGCTCATCAGCGGCGGCGGGAATGACTTCATATGAATCCACAGAAGATCTCGGGGTGCATGAAACTGTAAGGAGCTGTGTAGAGCCTTTTTTCGACTTCTTGGAGTGTGTGTCAATGCTTTCTTGTCGGGTGTATCTTCGTCAGCGACCGAAACCTCTGGCTGTTTTCACGACACGTGGCTGTTTTGCTCGATCCAGGCGTCCCTTACAGTTGACCATCGCTTATTTTGGAATACGTTTGCGGCCATCTTTGACAATACTCATGCTAACCTTGTCAAAGCGTCAACCATCGATTCAAGGATTTCTGGGCCTCCTGTAGCAGTTCCTTTCCCCAAAATCTAGAGGGTTTTCTCCTATGCAAATTTTTTTTTTTTTTTTTTAATGGTTTGAATGTATTCGTCATTGCCTGACTGAAGACCTTGAAGGGACGTTTTGATTTCAACGCATCTCAGCAGCAAAAGGAAACAAGTCGTTTAAAGCAGCACTACGTGGAATCTTGGCTTCGCAATTTCCGTAACGTAAATCTTTAGCTTTTATTTCATAAGTTCTCCACATGATGCAATGTCCAACTGCTTTACTTCAGTGGCTAATAAACGGTGATTGCACTCATTTCCATAACTGTTAAAGTAGAGAAACAATGGGAGTCTTTCTCTTAAGATTTTAGCTAGAAACAATCTTTTCAATCTTACGTATTGCTGCTTTAAGGCTCAAATGCACCTCTAGACTTATTTATCGCTGAAATCTTGCAATGCTCGTTTTTTCCCCAAGAGTAATAATCGACCTTTTGATGAGCCAAGTCTTAAATTGCCTTTGAGGAAACGTCAATAATCCCAAAAGGATTAATTAATCCAAGAAAACAAGAGTCTCCAGGGGCTCGTCAAAGCAGTTCCCGGGGTATTTTAGCGTCAACATGTCGGTCCCAAAACGCCAGCGTTGAACTGACCAACCTTCTATGAATGATAACCTGGGATTAAAAAAAAAAGATGCAGTTTTGGGAGGATCCGAAATATTAATTATATTTTTTGGATGGTTTTGCTGACGCACTTTTAAATCAGAATAACATCATTCGTTTTGGCAACAAAATGTTTATTAAAATGTAATAACATGATTTAAGAGAATTAAGAAAACAAGATTTATTTAAAAACTCCATTTAACTTTTTTTTTTCACCCTTAATTTAAGGTGCATTAAAGTACAAGTTAAAAAATCAAGTCTAATAAAGTTATTTATTTTAAATATACAAGCAAACCTCAAACATATGATTTATTAAAAATAGACAAATAACATTTTGTATCTCTAATGTAAAGATATGAAAATAATTGTAATAATTAGTAACGTCTTGGTTTGTAAATTGAAAAATAACTATTATTTATGGTTTATTTAACACGCTGCTGGGTGATCCAAAATGTTGTTAAAATTATAATGTGATATTTAATGAATGAAATAAAACTGGTGCAAATTTAACAAGGTCTTACCGGAGCAGCGACGGAACTCACAGGTTTAGATGAAACCGTTTAGTTTTTGACTCTATATATCAATAAGTTCAGATCCTCCAAAGTGCCTCAGAGAATATTTCATCTGACGATCATAACCTTTTTTTATTTACAGAACATGTTTGAAACATTTAGACGCAAGGAATGAGCTTCAACTCTTGTGAACGAGTGAAGATGTTTCATGTTTCTTTTGTTTTTTTTCCACCAAATAAAACACAGACAAAGTAAAAGTGAAGACGCTCCGTTCATGACGATAGAACATGATAGAAATGTTGTAAACCTCATCCAACTAGGCTGAAGGTCAGCAGGATCATCTTCTCTTCTTCAGCTTGCTGGGGTTGTACCTGAAGGCAACACAAACACACACGCAGTGATGAGCGACCACACACCACTTAGACCTGAGAGGCATTTACAACCAGGAAAACACCACAGACATTAGACCTGAGTGCTCAGTTTATAGTCGTGCGGCTGTAAAGCCCGTCTGGAGGCTCTTGTTTTTTCCAGGCCCTCCCGAAAATGCATCCGACCGTTTCCTTAGACGCATGACGGACTCACCAGGTCGGTGATCAAACCGTCGTCTCGCAACATCACACACACGCACACAATTAATCTCACATCATCTATTTTCTGCTTCGTCAAGGAAACGCAGCAGCAGAGGCCGCTTACATCACCTCCGTTGCCAGGCAACCGCGATGACTGCGGAAGCTGCATAACAACCTGCTGTGAGGCAAACATCGGATGCGTGTTGCAACTCACTTTCTCAAGCATTAAAGTACGACAACGAGAATCAGAAACTAAAATCACGTCCCTTTTAAAAGTACATGAATGACACCTGGGGCCACTCTGGGCATAAGAACAGAGTTAAGAACGGTCCATGACATCATTTCATAGTGTTAATTGTGAGTGTTAAGACCCATAATGCACTGCAACAGTTGCACCTCTCGACAGTTATAACTCGCATAGCACATGGATGGACAAATTCATTTTCGAAAAGTGACACAATTTTTACATTTTTTTAATTGAAATGTTTTTTTAAGCATTAATTGTTGTTTTTATTCAATATTTCAATCGTTTTTCCTTTTAAATTCCATTTAAAAATGTAATATAGTTCCATGCAAACACCATGATGAAACGACTTCAAAAATAGTTTTTAGAATATATAAAATTACATGTAAATAAATTATTCTAATCTGTAAATATTCAACTTTTCTTTATTAAATGATTAAAAAAAACGATTTCACCTTTCACTGAAAGTTATTAAATACAAGGATTTAAATATATATATATATATATATATATATATATACACTTTTAAACAGTGCTTTAAACTAATCTAAGTTTAAACTAATCTATACATTGCTAATGTGGTAAATGACTATTCCAGCTGCAAATGTCGGTTTTTTGGTGCAATATCTACATAGGTGTATAGAGACCCATTTCCAGCAACTATCACTCCAGTGTTCTAATGGTACAATGTGTTTGCTCATTGGGTCAGAAGGCTAATGGATGATTAGAAAACCCTTGTGCATTTATGTTAGCACAGCTGAAAACAGTTTAGCTGGTTAGAGAAGCTATAAAACTGACCTTCCTTTGAGCTAGTTGAGTATCTGGAGCATCACATTTGTGGGGACGATTAAACGCTCAAAATGGCCAGAAAAAGAGAACTTTCATGTGAAACTCGACAGTCTATTCTTGCTCTTAGAAATGAAGGCTATTCCATGCGAGAAATTGCCAAGAAACTGAAGATTTCCTACAACGGTGTGTACTACTCCCTTCAGAGAACAGCACAAACAGGCTCTAACCAGAGTAGAAAGAGAAGTGGGATCGTTATTTCTAACCTTGTCAATGTCTTGACTATATTTTCTATTCATTTTACAACTCATGGTGGTAAAGTGTGACTTTTCGTGGAAAACACAAAATTTTCTGGGTGACCCCAAACTTTTGAATGGTAGTGTATATATATTAAATGCTTCTTAAAAAACATTTCAAATAAATAATAATATAAATAAATATAAATAATAATAATTTGATGGCACCGATATATATATATTTTTACATTTAATTCTAAGTATAAAGCTTAAGGTTTAGGGATAAACATTTTCACATACTCAAATACAGTTAATAAAATAAAACAAACTGTACGGTGACAAAATATATAAAGGATTAAAATAAGAATAACTAGAATCATAAAGAGTTTTAAATCAAATCAGACTTCGACTTCACAAGGGACAAATAAATACACTTTACCCAAAGGGACATCAAACAAGAAAGAGAGAGAAAATATTTGTCATTTTAACCAGAGGCTGTGACATCAGTGCACTTATGACCCGACTGACCTGAAGAGGTCGTCTCCTACGCTCTGCTCCTGCTGGCTCTGAAGCTCCTCCTTCAAGAAAACAGAAACTCTTTGTGAGTGAGAAGCTCGAGAGTGATTCCATGAAGTTGAGGGACAGCGGGAAGGTTTTTACCTCGGCAGCGTCCTTCAGCCACTCGTCCACATCCGTGTTCCTGCCTCTGTTGTGCACCAGCAGACCAGAACCTCTGATGATGTCCACCGAGCTCTCTGTTCCTGAAAGTCCAGTCTGTGACAGGAACATATTTGATTAGTTTACTACTTTGGGTGAATGAAGGTGGAGTTTATGTTGATTTCTTTGGATGCAAAATAGTTAAAAATGTCATATTCGCTATATAAATAGACATTATTATTATATTCTGCAGCAACAAAAACATAATTTCTAGCATTTTTTAAACTATATAATATCAGTGTAAATGTAAAAAAGACAAACAAATTATTTTAATCAAATTTATAACATTGTATGAACCGTCTAACAACACTTCCAATTAAAAAAAAACAACTTTCAGACTTGCATTCTCAACCGGGCTCTCTCTTCATCTCAATCCCTCTCAGTGAACTCAACACATCTCCTACATGCAACTAGTGAATTTTTTAATGTTTACAAATATGAGGGGTCTCAGGAAATATCTATATACTTAAGATAAACTTTATGTTACGTTTTATTTTCAAGATACTCAATAGATATTCAACAGCACCCTTTAATTTTTTGTTTCCGAAGTCGTTAATTAATACATAATATTTCAGTTAAGTTTGCGTATAATAAATATATATATACAAAATATTTTTAAACTCACAAATTACATACAAACATTCACAGCGTTTGTTCATTCTTGTGTCGCAATTAAACTTTGACTAAAAGTCATTAAGTCTTCCGCAGCTAAAAGAACAATGACATCTGAACGATGACTGAGAACGAGAGGATACAGTCGACCCCATCAGCTTTTGAATATCATGTTTGACATATTTTGTCAAACAATACTATGTAGTCGACAATACTACAAATACAGTATATCCTTGTTACTACAGTATCACGATAGTATCGTTGCCCCTGTATCGTAATACGTATCGTATCGCTAGATTCGTGACAATACACACTCCTACTACACGCGCTATGAATCATATTATAGGGAACTTCCTTCAGGAAGCTGTGATTTACCTTAAATGTGATTGTAAATTCTAATATAAAAGCAAATTCATCTTTAAAAACATCCACGTCTGACCTTGCGGAAGCGTTTGAAGTTCTTTGTGCAGCCGTTGTCGAGCTGCTTTCGTGCTTTTGCTTGAGGTTGTGAGTCGACAGTGAGAGAGCGGAACTCCACTAGAATCAGCTGTTTCGGTAGATCCTCGTCGATGTTAGACTTCTGCAAGAAAACGTTATTAACGTCAGGAGGTTTTTCACTTAACATGCTTGGCTAATGTTTCTGGCTCCCCCTAGTGTAGGAACAGTGTAGCGGCGATCAGCTGGGAGAGAAGGAGGGAGGGAGGGAGGGAGGGAGGGAGGGAGGGAGGGAGGGAGGGATGGATGGATGGAGATCGATATCAGAACATTCATTTAAGTCGGAATAAAAATTGATTTATATTTTATTTAATTTGCAATCTTTTTCTTGATTTTTTCTCAACAATAATAAAATAATTTGATTTATTTTTTTAAGTGAACCTCCATTTTACTTTGTTTTAGTTTGAAGAATAGATCAAATTAAACCCGCAACATTCAAGAATCAAAAGTACCAGGTAGTAGAAGTAGATAAAAATAAATCCAAACAAGTAGTTGGACCGAAAAAGGCCAACAAATTACATTTAAAAATGGTTTATCTTATGTTTGATATTGTAAACAATGTCTTAATGTCTTAATGACTAATAATCAAGTCGTTGTTTTTCTTTTAAATCATAAAGTAAAAAGGCCGTTTGAATCAATTGGTGTTTTTCCAAACCTCAACTTAAAGTTTAAAAAACTGCCAACATTATGTTTGATTTAAAAGAAAATAAACAAAGACCTATTAGTATTTTTCACATGAAGATATACAAATAAAATACTTTTCATTTAATATTCTAAGTTCGGTATTTAACATCTCTTTTTTTTATCAAATAGATGCTGGTTTTGCTACTATTTAATTAAAAAAATCATGTGATATCATGATATGTTGATATCAAACGAGCAGACTTACTGTTGCTTCCTGTTTGACCATGACAGGCTGAAGACCCTCCTCTTTCCATTCGTCCATCTTAGAAGCATCTCTCCGAGGTTTCTGCTTCGATGTGAAAGCGTAACATGAGACACTTGATAATAAATGTCTGTCGTTCACTCTCACCTCACTGACCGACGCCTCAGTCTTATTTCCACTCTCAGCTGCAGGAGAGTCTCTGGACTTCTTCTCTGGTGCCGAGCGAAGCTTCTCAGGTCTGATCGAGAAACTTTTCTCTTCCTCTTTAAACTTCGTCTCTTTCACCTCCTTCGCTTCCTCCTCTAGGAGTCGCTGCCTCTTCCTGGAAGAATCCGCAGGAGCCTGGTGCGTCTGTTTGGTCCGGCCGACTGGAGGTGGGTCGTCGAAGTCCTCTAAATCCTGCGACATCAGGGACTCCAGCTCCTCCATGTTGATCCCCTCCTCCACCTCCATGTCTTTCCTCTTTCTCCTGCCGGGTTCTCCTCGAGAGAACAGGTCGGCTGCCGAGCTCAGAGGAGGATCAGAACCGGGTTCGCGTGAAGAAATGCCAGATCTCTGCGGGGTCATGGACGACTCCAGCACGGGCCTCTTTGGTTCCGACATGACGGGAGACGCATCGTCATCCAGAGGCCTTGACCAAACAGAGCCAAAATGATATTTAGAATTAATAATCAAAGTTTTAGAGCAAAAAAAAGAGTTTTTTTCTCTGGAAAAGTTAGACTAAAAAGTCACAGAACCTCTCATATCTAAATGTAGAAGAGAAAAAATATTTAAGTAACAATAGTCTTTTTAATGTTAGTGTATCTTCAGGAATGTACATTTCTGTGCACACAGCAGATACAACAGAAATAAAAATAGACGTAAAAATAGAGACTGTATCCGTTTACGCTGGAGATGATGGACGACTGAATTTACCTTTTTTTGCTGACCGGCTGAAAGAAACTGTTGAGCGTGGATTGTTTCTGCGGCGATGACTGATAGGTGTTTTTAGTTTTCTGTGGGGATTTGTTGGGGAAGTTGGACCTGGGAGTGTCGCTGGGCTTCGGGAAAGGAGACTGGAGGGGTTTGGCTCGGCCGGAGAATGACGACACTGCGGAAATGAGAAGAGCGAAAAGGACCATATAATCAATAGTATTTTTAACAAACGTTTCACCATCACTTGAACTGCCCGTATTGAAAAAAAACAAGAACCTAAAAGTCAATGAAAAGAATAAAATAAAAAATAAAAAATGTATAAAATATTTTAAAAATAATAATATTGAAGTTGGAACAAAAAAGAATTATATAAAAAAAAATGTAAATAGTTAAATGGACAAAGTTTTTATGATTTTAGGGGTGTCATCTCTTGCCTTCGGGTCACCTTGACCCTGAGATAACACAAGGGTTTAACAGACTGGTTACTTCCACAAGGTTACGTCTTCCACAACCTTTTTTTTTGTAAAAAGAAAAACTTTTCAATATTTTCACAAAAATGTGAAGATTGTTTCAAATGTCAGTGTTGTTTTCATCAGTCACTTGAATGGCTTCTCACTGCTGCTGCTCACATTCTCACATTGCTAAGAACAGTTTGAGAAAAAAACACAATAAGATTTTTTTCTCAAACAAATACTGTGATTTTTACTGCTCCTTGGGGGAGGTGTGTCTGGCCTCAGTGCTTTTATCTTCAGAGATGCAACACAAAGCTTCATCTCACCTTGGGGCCTCGGGTGACTCTGCTGAGTGTCGACTGATGCTGACATCATCGTATCTGCCACGACGAACTGGCTGCTCATCTTCCGAGTCGTGTGTGCGGCGCCGTGCCGGTTCTTCTCCGGCGTCTCCCCGACAGAAGTGACGCCGGCCTCGGTGAACACTTCCGTTCTGAGAGATACATGGAAGGTGAAGGATTCAGATGGTTTTAAAAATGTTTTAAAGAAGCTTTACAATTGTGACGTCTCTGTGTTGACGGCGTACGCCGTGATGTTCTGAGACGCTGCCGGCAACATGGTCTCGTTCACCGCCGAGCTCTGAGGCTGAGACGAAGTCGGGAGTCTGGCCGTCACCGTCGGAGCTGAAGCATCAAACACAGTGAAGAAGAATTAATTTGGATTGGATTGAAGCAGATGCTGTGTTGACTTACCCGACTCTGATGTGACGCTGGAAGGATTGCAGTATTTGTAACACGACGCGTAGATGGCAGCCAATCCGATTTCAGACTCCGTGATGAGACGCAGAGCTTTCCTGATGATGCAGATGAACGAAGATTATGGAGGTTGATTTGTTTCTTTATGAATCAATCAATAACTTTATTCAAACACGTATATAATATATTTAAAAAGTTGCACCCATCCCAGAAATAATTTCTATATATAAATATTGTTTCAATTAAAAAATAGTTTCAATAAATAAATGTTGCTTCAATTAAAAAATAACTTCAATAAATACATTTTGCTTCAATAAAGACATATTTTTAATAAATAAATGTTGTTTTAATTAAAAAATACTTTCAATAAATAAATGTTGCTTAAATTAAAAAATAACTTCAATAAATACATTTTGCTTCAATAAAGAAATAATTTCAATAAATAAATGTTGCTTCAATTAAAAAAGAAAAATTCATTAAATACATTTTTCTTTAATTAAGAAATAGTTCCAATAAATAAATGTTGCTTTAATAAAAAAAAAAAAGTTTTCAATAATAATCAAATATTTTCTATTGTAGTGTTTTAAACCTTTCAGTCATTCTATTTTTATTTAAGTTAACATTAATTGAAAATATTTGTATTGATTGAATAATAAAGAAAGTCCTCCACCTCATACAAGAGGAAGGACTGAACATAAAAGAAAAAGAGGAAGAACCTTTGAACGATGTTCTTAACAGACTTCTCCCACTCAACAGTGGAGGACGGAAGCAGATTTTGGGAGCTGGCTGAGGAAGCCTCGATCACACAGCTCTGTGGAGACTCCAGTAGATCCCGGGGCAGAGAACCTTCATCTAGAAGACGACAACCGCCTCCACCGGAACTCACCGCTGCACTCAGACGCTTCAGCTGCAAACAAGGTACACGGTTCAAAGCTAAGTAACGCATGTTTGACTTTAACATTTCAAACCTCATTCAAAGCAATCATCATGAACAGTTGAATTTGTTTTTGTTAAACAAATGGATTTTAAAAAATCGAATATTTTTTACATTAATTGATTTGTTAACACGTAGTTTGATATTCTTGTTCCAATAATTAAAAAATCAGTTTTATAAATTCAATATTTTTGTATTTGTAGCCTTTTAAAACTAAATATAAAAATGTTGACACAACAGTCCCACCAGACAATTCCAGTTGCCTTGATTGTAATTCCGAAATGATGAATTGATGCGCCAGGGCTTCTACGTCGTCACATGATCGTCTGAAATTCAATCATGTACAGTAGCTCGCGACTCTTTTGGTTTTGTCTGCTGGCACTATTTAAAACAACATTTTTAAAATCTACAAATGAAACAATATTGAATTCAGGTTTTATTTTTTAATAATAAGATTTAAAATATCAAACTGTAAGTGCAAAAGAAATGCATTGTTTTGATTTTTTTTTTTATTATTTAAAAAAAGGCACTTATTTTATCTTTCAATATAAAAATTATTAACTTAAGTAATAAAAAACAATGTTTAAAAACAACAAGATTTCAAACGAAGTTTTTCAACAATAAATTCAATCATTCAATATTATCATGGCACGGATATACTTCCATACTTTCCAGTGGTTTCTAGACACAAATAATGTAATAAAAACGTATTCATATCCAGAAACACATTGAGCAGACTTTAGTTTGAACACAAATCAGCTGCATTTCTAACCAAAAGGATAAACACAGAAATTCGAACACAAGAGTCAAACTGTGCCCAACAGTGTCCAATACTGCCATCTAGTGTTCGACGAGCAAATGTTTAACCCCACACTTTCTCTGACGCACTTCCATTAGATGACATCCACTAAATTACACCAAAAAAGGTTAATAAGCTTAATAGATGATAAATTCTTCAAATCATTTCAGGTGTTTCAAAATGTTTAAAGTGCAGATGGGGCTGCAGACCCCTTATCTCAACCTGCTTTCTCAGACCGCTACCTCCTCGCTTAAGCCACTTTGTGTCACAGTTATTTAAACTGTTTAATACAGATGCTATGTATAATGTACTGTGTTGTTCTCAGTGTTATCTTGACCTTTGAAGTATATACTTTATTGAATATTGTTTTGATTGTTTAATCGCTTTGTGACCCTGGTCTGGAAAAGCGCTATATAATTACAAATGACTTACTTACTTATATCTATGAACCTTTATGCACATTTACCTTTTTTGCTTGCCTTTATTCTCTCGATAAGATGATTCGCACATTTTGTCAACGTTTATGCAGCAGCTAAGCTTTTAGCATCAGAGATATACATTGAGTGGACGTTAAAAGCTTCTTAAGCTTCTCAATATTGCAAATACGAATGTATATTTAATTACATAGAGAGTAACACTACACCGATATAAAGAGGGAGACAAAAAAAACATTAGGTAACAAGCAGGATGTACACATCGATGGGAACTTACTTTAAATATTGAATCTTATTAGAGAAAGCAAAACAGATGCAGACCTGTTTGGCACTCAGGAAAACAAAGGTTTTTCCACTGAAAAGATGTTTACGTGCTGGAACTGGAAGGAGGTTTACGTCTTCTGTACCGAGAGAAGGTTCATCGATCTTTGGCAGGAACCTTCAGGACAGCAGGAGAAACACCAGCGTCAGCATTAGAGGCAGCATGAATATTGATCTTCATAAACTTCTGGACGTCATAGAGAACATTAGACTTGTAGATTAGTAGAGGTGTGGTTGGCAAGAATCTGCTGATCATGTATATTGTATATATATATATATATATATATATATATATTGTGATAAATTGTGATACTGTAGTTACAAGGGTACATGTGTAGTATTGTTCTCTTGTGTTGCAGAATTTACAGACCACATGACTTTTGACAAAGTAGTAACTGCTTTCATATGTTTTGAAACCAAAATATGTCCAAACATCAGCTTTAAAAGTTGCTGGTGTCGACTGTATCCTCTCGTCCCCAGTCATTGCCGGTTAAAGTATCGTTCGGGCACTTCCTCCTTGATGAAATCACAGGCTGCAAACGTTTGAATACACATGTGAATATAAACCCAATCTTTAATAATATAAATGTTTTGTTTTTGGTACAACGTTTCTTCTAATTGCTCAGTTAAGGTTTCATTCATGCCTTGAAAAGCTTTTAAGCACTGATTGTTGCCATCTAGCGGTTGCAAGTTTAATTGCAGCACAAAAATGAACAAACACTGCAAATATTTGCAGGTGAATTTTAAACTAAAAAAAATAAAATAATTGGATTTTAGACTATATTGAAATATAAACTGTAAACAGCTATGAAAAAGTAATATGAAAGCAAAAGAATACAATAGAAAAAAATAGATAAGAATTATGTTGAAAATTGATATCTTAAAAAAACCTTGCAATATTTAAGTGTGTAGATATTTTCCTACACCCCTTGTAGTGAACACACTTAAGACGAAATCACCAATCAAAGTCAGCCAGCTACCTCTCGACACTAGGTGGCGCCAGATGTTGCTGTGCAGCAGTGCAGAGCTCTGAGAAATACTCTGGCTCGACTATTGGACGACAATCCAGCAGAGCAGAAATGGTCTGGAGTAGAAGCAGACACAGCACGTCAACAATAATCTTTAGGGCTTTTTTTTTTTTAAATGCCAGTGTGTGACCTTTGACCTTAATGGTGACTTTAACAGTGGGCATGACCAGGTGCGTGCAGTCTGAGCTCCACGACGCGACCAGCTTGCCGCCCAAAGACAGCAGCGCCTGCGAGAGGGAGGTTTTCCCGGCGTTGTCCACGCAAGACGAGCAGACGACCAGAAGCCGGTGGTCGACGCTGAAGAGAGACGGAGTGAGAGCGAAGAAAACCAAGACATTGAACGGATAAAAAAATATCCGATACAAACCTAAATTTAGAGTGGAACACCCCGAATGTGACGCTGTCGCCGGCCTTCAAGCCGACCGGAGTGTTCTCCGTCAGCTGCCGGTTGTTGACAAACGTGCCGTATTTGGACGAGTCTTTCAGAGTCAACGTCTGAGAAACAGAAATTCATCTGAGAGGAAAAACAACTAGAGCAGATATAATATATAAAAAACATTGCTTAACTACTTTCTTTTATACAAAAGATGTCCCCGGGGGAAAGAAAAAGGCTTTTGAAAAAAATACAAACCTTGAGCAGCGGGTCACAGGGCTTATACAAACTAGTGGCTCCTGCCAGGACAAAGGTTGACGCCAGTGCAAGAAAACCCAATAAAGTGGAGTCAATGATAAACCATCAGAATATGCTGCTAATAGCCGGATGAAATAAAATTCCAATGACATGAGGACAACATTAAAAATGTGAGCTTAAATATCATTAGAAGACATCTAATACATTTACTCTTAAAGGTTTTTTTGTTTATATTTTGACAAACAATGTCATAAGTTTCATTAAAAAAAGAAGAAAAAAGTCTCCTTACCTGCTCCGCTGCCGTGAACTGAGCGTGGACTCGGCTGATGGATTGGTCGTTGGGCAGCAGGATCTCACAGTTCTTCCGACCCACGATGTAGTTTTTACTGGAGAGGAGATAGTGGGTCTCACCTGGACGCACAACGACATCATCTGTTACACACGTTTTTACCCATTTATAAACTAAACCAGGAAATGACGAAACGACGAAAATACCGAAAGAGAATTAAAATAATAAAGAACGTTCACCATTTGTTTCGAGCTAATATCCAGCAGGGGGCAGCAACGCTCAAGATCGAAAGGTAAAGTTTCTAAAATCTAAAATCTATGCTTGATATTTTTTTGGCTTGTTTCTGTTCTCTTTTAATGTCTCTAAACTTGATAAATAAATTAAAATAAATGTTACGACTATTATTATGTTTTTAATTCAATGAGAAACTTTGAAGTTTAAAGCTGGTGTTCTAATCCATCCCACTTACTTTTTAGAACTACCTCAATTAATTTTTAAATGTAATCATACCAGGATATATTACATATTTGAAATTATAGAAGGATAGATGAACTTTGTTAATCCCTCTGGAGATCTCCTTTGGGAAAATTGTGTTCTCCTGGAGCTACTGGAGAGGCTGCTGTTCTCTTACAGCGCCTTTGATTTGAAAACAAACAA
Source organism: Callionymus lyra (assembly GCF_982586985.1). Lineage (NCBI taxonomy): Eukaryota > Metazoa > Chordata > Actinopteri > Syngnathiformes > Callionymidae > Callionymus > Callionymus lyra. The sequence goes on from NC_141834.1 coordinate 12,454,034, forward strand.
AAGAAAATTATTAATTCAAAAACCTGTTGTGGAGGGTGTGGTTTATGTCGGTTTATTCTGATTGAAATCAGATATAATTGTTTGACAACACCCAATTTCAGAACTCGCCAAAAAAGAAGTTCCAGCAACATCAGGACTCACAAACAATTAGTTTTAACCGCTTTAAATGAGGTCTGCCTGTTTAATAAAGACGTGACGTGTTTAAGTCGAGCAACGATAGAACGTCACAAAAATAGCTCTTTACTTGATTTTCGGGTTTTTGGGTTTGGAATGCGACCAATTCCAGGGATGGCTGCAGTTCTGGCTACAACACCCCTGTCTGCTTGAGAAACATGTAAGATAACTCTACAAGAACTTCAGTTCAAAGAAGCAAACACAGAATATGCCAAAGTGTTTCATCTACTTTCAAGAAAAGCTTGAAACAAATGTATATGAAAAATACTATGACCGGTTGCGTTGTCACGTTGACCCTCATTTACCAAATGATGTGCATGTTTTAGTGTGTTTGTCCGGATAGGCAGTGGTTACATATCTTAAGTAAGTTTCACCTGAGGTAAAAAATACTTTTTACGAGATTCTAAACCCCTTATCAGATTTTTAAAAAGTCACTTTGTGCTGGTAAGTGAACAAATCTATCAGCTCCTTAACATGCAGATGTTTTTCGACCTACTTTTTTGATAAATTATTTAATTTATCATACCTTATAATGGAATTTAAATTTTAAGAGATGTACTATTTATGTTCTACCATAGTAAAAATAAAGCAAGGAAGGGGAATTTTCTCGCTATGAGTTGAGGATGATGACAAGAAAATTTGCAGCTGAACAAGAAGATGACGACCTCGGTGACAATCTGACGGACGCTGAAGCAGAAATGAACGACCACGCCTTCAAAACTAGTTTTGTAATTGACGTAAACTAGTACTTTACACATGAGTCACATAACACAAGACATTGACACCTTGAGATGAACCCCAACAGCTTCGCCTCTAACAGCCCGGAAATCAATCATCCTGAGTGGTTTCAGCAGTCAAAGATCTGAAATGTGTATTTAGCTTAACTTTAATATAAAATATATAAATTATAGTATCCAAGATAACCAAATGTTATCATAACTACGTAAATACAATAAAATGTGATACTTTTATATATATATATATATATGCTGCCTCTAATAAATAATTGATAAATGTGAAATATTGATAAAGTGAGGCTTTTAAAAACTTTTTCCATTTACAAGTAGTTAATAGTCGATCTTTGACACATGACGTCACAGAAATGAAAAGTCGCCGAAACGAAACTTAAAATGAGCGACTGAAAAAGCATTTGTAGGCTCACGATATTTGATGATACCTATTAGAAACATGTATTTTCAGATACACAATCCTATGATATTATACATGCATCATCGTTGACAACAAACATAATACAACATTTTCGACTCGGACAGTACATTTACCTCCAGGCTGCAAAGGCGTTAGAATCCACATTCTAATTATTTGCTTTCCTTAGTATATGTATTGATATCTTGTGAATAAGAAACGGTAAATCAAAACATTTTCTTCACAACTTTTGTTATCGTGCAGAACTTGGCGCGCACTTGAGTGACGTACATAGTCTGCGACCTCTTCAAATTTCAAAATAATAGTCCATACTTTGAACTAATGCATATCTTTCAGAGGTTTTACTGATTTAAATTCAGCTGGATCCACAAAAGTATGCATCGAATATGCATTTAGGTTATACGCATAAACGAATACACTTTCGTACTTTGCGTAATGATGTAATAACTTTTTAGTTCATGTTTTAATTTATTTAGTTTGTCCTTCTGCTGTCTTTTGTTAATCGTCAATAGTGATGGTTGTTTATTTTGGAGTAAAGGGAATAATATAAGTGAAATAAAAAATAACAACGAAACAAATGTTTAAACAAGTAAAATAATTACACACATGAAAATTGAGAAATGTTATATTGGCTTTATTTTTCTTAAACACTACACTGAATCCACTTTATTTTCACACCCAATGACAATACATTACATATCTTTAAATAAAGAGTAATTATCTTGAAAATTAAATTAACCATTAACAAAAAATAATCTGTAACCTCAAATATGTCCAGGACTCAAAATAATGGGTCATTGTCGGAAATCCACTGCTGGCCTGAAGCTGGTCTGAGGCGTCCTCGTCCCCAGAGACATGGGAGCTTGTGATTGGCTCTCATCACCGCAACACTGGTGCACGAGTCTGGTTTACGGATGATTTCGCACCAGTCCGGATAGTCCACAGGCTTACTTCCACTATTGGCATCAAAACAACATAGGATTGTATTTAGTTTACTTTCGAAGTCATAAAGTATTGTCACAATCCTATCATAACGTTCGCCCTGTGGCAATGATAAAAATAAATATGGTCCGGTAAAAAAACACTCACTGGTCACAGCAGCCAACTCCGAATGGCTCCATGCAGATACACTGGTAACAATCAGCCGTGATCCAGCTCTCTCCAATGCTGTATATCTGGCTGTCGTGCTCACAGCTTCCTTGAGATTCCAAAAAAAATAGTTTTAAAATCATGAATTCAATTAAATTACAAGGGGGAATTAATTGTGAATTCAATGTATGGACTTGTTTTGAACAGGAAAAAATGAATTACACGTCCTCCATTATCAGGTCTCATTAAAAAATGACTTTTGAACTTTCTTAACATGTTTAAATAAATAAATAAGGGTCACAAAAATGTCCCCAGACTTCATTTGCCAGTACCTTTGGTGTTGAAGAAACACTCCCCTCGATTGTATGCAGACGTCCCCGGCACACTGGCACCCACGAGGACGACTAAAAGTACAACAACCCCTTTTTTCGCTGTGTTTGCCATCTGTGTAAGAGATCAACTCAAAAATTAGACTCCGTCTTCCGGAAGACACCAAAGATTAGTCTTACCTTCTGCTCCTTCTCCTCTCAGGGGTTCCTTCCTACTGGCAGAGTCCTCAGAGCTGATGCACCCTCTCCTCCGGGTCTCCGATATTTATACCACCCTGTCTTTATCTCTGTGATTTCCACTTCTCTCCTTATTATTTGCCAACCCCTACCCCCCCCCCACTACCCCTTCCCTCCACTCATTAGTTGTATCTGCATGCACACAAACTCACAAACATACACAGCTGTGATGGAGACAATAGTTCTCATCTTGTGAGAGAAAGAGTCCTCAGAGCATACAGTGTGCTGCTTTCCTGATAACGCTTATTTGAAGGGCGGCCGTTGATCGGTAGATAGGGTCACTTGGTCTGCATCAGACGGTGGGTCAGGGCCTATTGTACGACGCAGGAGCAGCGTGTGTACAGAAGGACGGCAGGTGGAATGAATGAAGCCCCAGGCAAGGAGGCGAAAAAAAATAAATGTCAGCTCGTTTTAGATTAACTAAATATCTAGGAAAGAAAATGCTTTTATTTTCGTAGAAAAATGGATGGCACCATAAGCAGGGTGCTCGGTCCATTTCAGCATAAATTAAAATACTTAAATTCTATCCATCATTTAGATTTTTCTTTTTTGTTGATCCTGAAAGCTGAAGGCTCCTGAATAAATAGACTTAAATCACAGAACCGCTAGAGGCCCTTAAGTCAACATCCCATTCATACCTGCAGGGGTGTCAAACTCAACCTCTTGGATATGGGCTGAACACATTTAAATTTACCAGACTATCTTTAACAGTACCTAATCCAGATTTAGATTGTTTTAATACAACAGAGTGAGGTTCAGTGTTGTTTCTAAAGTTCTGCCAAATGTTTTAATTTTCTATAATTTCCGTACTCTTTTGTTACGATTGACAAGTTGTCTATCGTAATTGTTACTATTAACTATTTTATGACTATAACCTCGTAACAAAAATAATCAAAAAGGTCAGATATTCGTCTAATCAAAGTTAATTAACATACAGTACCACTGTCAACCGTTGCGTCGTTAGTAAATACAGAATATATCAGCAAATAAACGGTCCAAATATACTTCTTCTCTGCTAAAATAAACACGCCTGGATATTTATAACGTCTTACTAACAATTCCGGGTGATATTATGATTATATTGGAGATTATAGCGGAGATGATAGAGGAAGTAACAGACCCAACATACGGGAAACGACATTAAAATCTGTTGCGATACAGATACAACATATGATATAGAATTAAACAATAGCGGGCTTAAATAGTCTTGGATTTCTAGTATTATGTCATATTTTGTGGACCTTAAATCAATCTTTTTTTAATGCGTAACAAGTCTTTTTAAAGTATCGTCGAACATTCATATTCAGATATTCAGAATTGAAACTGTTCAGTACCTAATTTCCATCCAATTATTATTTTTGGACCTCCAGTTATACTTTTTTTGGAAGTCTCCATAATTGTTGTCATCCATAATCTGTTCCTTATCTTCCTTATCTGTTTTCTCACAGAGTGTCAGAACAAAACATTTTATGTGATTGATTTCCTGTTCCTGGTTTGTTTCCTATTCATTGGGGTGGACGCCCCGATTCCTTGAGATATAGGACTTTTAATTGTTTATGAGAGCTGCATTATTTAGACAGTATTATCTTGACCTTTTTAGTATATATTTTATTGAGTATTGTTTTGATTTTTTAAGCGCTTTGTGACCCTGGTCTGAAAAAGCGCTATATAAATATAAATTACTTACTTACAGTGACCTGACTTAATTTAACACCTAACAGTTACACATCTTAAGGTTAAATAACAGGATTTTTTTGTTGGGGAGAAAAAAAAAACCTTAAAGTAAGATGATAAAAATAGTTTAACTACATTTGTTAAACGTTAACTTGAAAAAAGTCAACAGGACTTGGACACAGAAGTTGCAAGAAACGTCTTAAAAACTAGTTTTGACCTTGTCTAAATGAACAAACTCCTCATTCTCCTTTGCTTCGTCTGCTCCAATGGTTGCAATATTTAATGACAGAAATTGCCGCACCTATGAGCTTTGACTTCTTTGATTCAGGCGTATTTATTTTTATATTCTTGGGCCATTAATCACAGGGTTCAGTGAAACATGTGAGTAAGATAACTCCATTTCATGAATGAATCACTGCATATTTACTGAACCAAAGCTTAAGTTCTCTATTTAAAGACAGTGTTTTTTGCTCATTAGAAAATCTTGTTCAACAACAATTTTTTCTACTTGAACAACTACGATGAAATAAAGGTGTGTAATACTTCCACCAATAAGTCATAAATACTAATGCATTGTGCAATTTTGATCTACACTTGAGCTTTCAACGCAACAAGAGAGAAGACTTTAAGTTAAATACCTGTGTTGATCCTTGAAGATCTTGGTCACACGTCACATCGTGTAAAGCCATTGTTCTCTAACCGGTTTATCTACTTTATGAACAATACATTACAAGAATAACTAGAATATGCACAATGTTTTTCTGTCGACACGCCTGCAATGAAGACGTGTGTTGAATCACCGTGTATACGCATCAGGGCACTGACTAATAGAAGAAGAATATTTCATTATAGACGTTCATTAGTGTGTTCAGAAGGAGAAATATTGATAGATGTGTAAAGAGCATACGGAGCTCGGTGAAGCATGTTTTATCTTTAGGTATGAGCTATAAAGATAAGCGTATGAACAGCCTCACTTAAGAGACGTGAACAAATAATACCTATCATTAATTAATAAAGACAAAGAAGAGACGTCTGTTTACAGAGCAAACAGGATGTGAAATGACCAATAGCATCATGTGATTTCCTGATATTGGAGTTAAAGTTTTGAGTTGGATATTTAGTTAAGGATATCAGTACGTGTTACTGACTACTGTTTCTCTGTTGAAGGTTGAGTCGATGCTGTCTCATCCAGGTTTGTTCGGTTATTTCTTTCCTTGTGTCAATCTCCAGGTCATTATTATAATTTCTAACACTTAAGTCTTGAAAATCCGGAAGAACCACACAAACAAGAGCGGATGTTCCTTTGACAAAATGAGATTGAAGTGCAAAAGCAAAACAGTCATTTATTGGACAATTAAGTGGAGAAAAGAAAAAGACATGCAAACACAGATATGAAAAAAAAAAACACTTTATTGGAATGACACCTTACATGGTAAGCAATTACAGCAATTACTACAGCCATGTGTGCACAATTACTCATTTTTGATAATCATCCAGTATAATAATGTATTATTTTTCCATCCCAAAATATTCCTCACACAAATGTTTCCATTTTTCTTTGTGAATATTTTGCCTCATGTAAATAAAAAAAAAATTCTATCCATTAGATAATATAATGCTAAGATATATATATATTATTATTTCTTATTTGGTCTTAAATAAAACTTTTTAAAATCTAAATACTTGTTGAGTTTTAAAGGAAATACCTGATGAGGCCGATTTCAAGTCGGAGAGGTGAAGTGAGTGCCAGACTCTGTAGGAATATGTCTGATATTAAGTTGACATGAGAAAACACAAGAACAACCGAATATCAAACATATCAAACAGCGGCGAGCAAATCAGAGTTCTGCCAGCATGAGCCTGCGAGAGAGAAAGAAATACAGATCAGTTGTGAAAATAAAACATTGTTAAACAAAACCTGGAGCAGCAGAGAGAGAGAAATAAAAACTTAAACTAAAGTCTTTGAGAACAAGAATCACGTGTTGGACATTTTCTTAAGATAACTTTTCTCCTCATAAACAAATCCAAAAAACAAATGAGTTGAAACTCACCACCTTCCTTTATCCTCAAGCGGCTTTTAAACAAATGAGTTCAAATGATAGGATGTCAGTAAAAGAATGTGTGAGAAATGCTTCTGCGGGACAGTATTTATAGAAATCTGTGAGTTTGCGAAACACACACACACTCGTGTTAACACTTACTGGGTTCATCGTGTAATTACTGGAGTATTGATCAGCAGCTCTGGCCTGCAGCCTTTCCTCCCCACATTAGCGCGATCAATACATGTGATGTTCATCCCACCACAAGTTGTCCAGACAACACGCAGACAACAACGGCCAGTCAACTCACAACTGCAGCTGGGAAATCAAATGACTTTCAGTTATGGCCCGGAGGGAGGACGGGGTGGTCACCTCTAAAAGTCACTGTCACTGAAATATCACGAAAGGAGACAATTTGACACCGTAGACGACGAGGGACTTATGTGTGAATAAATGTTTCTATTATAGATTAGGAAAGCTGCTAAAAATAAGATTTAATACAATTAGAAGATTAGAAAGAATTAGATAGAAAGATAGAAAGAAAGAAAGAAAGAAAGAAAGAAAGAAAGAAAGAAAGAAAGAAAGAAAGAAAGAAAGAAAGAAAGAAAGAAAGAAAGAAAGAAAGAAAGAAAGAAAGAAAGAAAGAAAGAAAGAAAGAAAGAAAGAAAGACTAGATGGATTGATGAATAGATGGATGGATGGGGAGTTGGATGGACAATGGATAGATGGAGGGATGAAAAGATGGATGGATGGATGGATGGATGGATGGATGGATGGATGGATGGATGGATGGATGGATGGATGGATGGATGGATGGATGGATGGATGGATGGATGGATGGATGGATGGATGGATGGATGGATGGATGGATGGATGGATGGATGGATGGATGGATGGATGGATGGATGGATGAATAGATGTTGGATGGATGGATGGGTAGATGGATGGATGGATGAATGAATATATGGATGGATAAATAGATGGATGGATGGATGGATGGATGAATAGATAGATAGATAGATAGATAGATAGATAGATAGATAGATAGATAGATAGATAGATAGATAGATAGATAGATAGATAGATAGATAGATAGATAGATAGATAGATAGATAGATAGATAGATAGATAGATAGATAGATAGATAGATAGATAGATAGATAGATGGGTAGATGGATGAATTAATAAATGGATGGAATGATGAATAGATGGATGGATGAATGAATAGATGGATGGATGGATGAATAGATGGATGGATGGATGGATGGATGGATGTGTTGAAGATTAATTATCATAGATTGCTTTTTTCATTTAATTTCTTATTTGGTATATTTATACTTATACTTTATATTTATACTTTTGCTAAATAAAATGTTTTCAATTCTAGAAATGTCTCTTCTTGTCTTTTTTTCATTTTAAAAATTGTTTTAATTATTTATATTTAAAGCAGAAGCTGAGTCAACCAAAATATACTCTGAATAAAGCTGCTATTATTTGTATCTATTTAAAATCTTAACAGTACATTTTAAAAACACTTTTCTGTTTTTTAGTCCAGCCCATGTTCTTTCTTTTCGTCGACATATTCACACGTGCCTGTAATGCAAACTTATTTCTAAGTTAACTAACTAACTTCAATCACCAAGAGTGACATCTTTTTACTCAGATGTTTTCAGTTCTGATTCCTACACAATAAAAGCATAAAAGGAAAATCTTATTCTTGTTTAAAAATGAGCCAAAGTAGCCAGACCTTCACTGAGCTTCTCTTCACAACTTTATCGGCAGCTCCGGTTGTGGCGCTAACCTTGCGCGACTACTGGGGCGGAATGACCGCGTTTTAATTGGACGCCGGGGGTGGATTTTAATCTGGTGAGTTCAACCGATGCGGGGCGGCAAAGGGGCACATATAACAGGGTTAGGGTTTGAACAAAACAATGACCGTATGGATGTAGAGGAAGGTCAAAGTAAGAGCAAGTGCTGTTGTTGGAAACTGGAAATGCTCATTTCAAAGAAACATTAACTGTCATGTCCTTTTTTCTTGTCGAAAGTCAAACACTTGAATGAGAAATGTTGACAAAGTGAATTGACAGATACAGATTGGCTTCTTTGATGAAATGACGTCCAATCTTGAAGTTCAAACGAGCAGTTGTGATCCTACGGACACTTTACCTTTTCAAGTGTCATAGACTTTATTATATTAAAAAAAAAAAAATCAGGTCCATAAGCCTTTTTTCTTATGTTTATAGAAAAAATGGTAAAGCTTGATCAAGATAAAAAGAAAACATAAACGTTTTCTTGAGACATTTAAACAACTTTTCGCTGCTGTCTTTTTTAGATAAAAAAAAGAAAAAAAAGATGAATATACACATTTGAATCATTAAAAAAAACTGCTTGTCCATTGTTAAGATTAAATGATGATGTTATTTATGTTTTAGTTCTTCCCTTAATTTCTCCAAATTCAATTAATTATTTTTAAAGGTTGATGTAAGTGTTTATTTATTTGAGTTAAGTTTATCAATGGCTGCCTTGCCTTTATATTTAGCTGACAAAGGCTTTTGTGTTTGTTCAAAACATTCTTTTGAAGTTTGTAGATGATTTTATTGTTTCCTATTGTTGAATTGAATTGCTTTGTTTATTAAAGTCTAGGTCTATTTCACACTTTATGTCTTACCAGTAGGAAAGAAAAACCTCCTAAAAACTGTTGTAGTGCAGCATGGGACTTGAACTATATGCTGGATGGATTATTAAAGTACTAGCTGTCTAATTTACACTTCAATTCAGGTTTAAAAAATAAACTAAATCACAAATTGGTGGTGACAGACCGACTTCTGAACTCTTTTCTTTATTCATCTCCCATTCTCAAAACACCAACCAGGATCCACTGTGATCATAATATATCGTTACCATCATATAAACATTCAATACACGTTTCAAACAAGGCGGCCCGACAATAATAATAATAATAATAATAATCTCTATAGACACTAATACTGATCAGCATATATTGTAGAGACTCGTTGTAACAGTCCGTCTCTTTTATGGGTTACAAAGATACAATCTTCATATTTTAAGGATTTGGTCGTTGTCAATTCAATATATGGCGCTTCACTGACTTTCTGATGAACCCATGATGTCTCCATGGTGGAGTGAAAAGTTGCAATGCTTTAGGTATTAAATCCCAAATAAAAATGAATCAATGTTCAATCCCAGCAATAGCACACTTTTCATTATTACAATCCTCGAACTTTAAGAACAATAAAATCAATGTTGAACATCAACATTGTCACAAAAAAATAAATAAAACATGGCAAATATTCACACGACAAAGATGGTAACACCAGCTTCCCCCTTGAACCGAGTACAACAAGAAGCAGCAAACGCTGTGGAAACATTATGGGTTTCCACCTCTCCGGCGCCTGATTACTCTGACTTTCCTCTTCGGTTTGGCTGGTGGTTCTTGTTCTAGAGGCTTTACATCTTTGGGATCTGGCACTTTGGGTGCCAGGGCGATAGGCACCAACAACCCTCCGGGCTGCCCGATAAATGAATTCCTACAATAAATTCTATAGCAAAAAAGGGGGGAAAAAACAGTTATATAAAAAAAGTCTGTGGCATGAATTTCACACTGATGCTAAATCAAAGTACCTTTCTTGCTCCGAGTTTGGCTTTAAAAAGCTACAAGCGGGGCTCTTTTCGTATCGTAGCTTCTTCAGCGACTCAATCTCCGCCATCCAGATGCCTTTCTCGGTTCTCATGTTAGCTGTCGTCGAGTAACACAAAGTATAAACAAATGATTTCATCTCGTAGAAAAGCTTATGCATGAAAACAAAAATCAAAACACTTACACGATCGCTTAGAAAAGTTTTTTTCTTCAACTTCCAGCTGAGTTTTTATTTGACTCTGCGAAAAGAAATTAGATTATTGTTCAAATTCCACTAGAAAAAAGTTGATAAAAAAGAGACAAAAACAATTGCAAATGTTTAAGGTAAGGTAAGCTAAGGTAAAACTTTATTATAATTGTTTTTTTCCAATAGTCACAGAAAATACAGCAATTTTTCATAAAAAAATAAATCAAAATAAAATAAGAACAAGAACATAAAGAGAAAGAACAAGATGACCCAATCTAAGTCTAAAGATAAAGACAAAGAACATAGATCAAAGAAAAATAACAAAGACAATAATTTAGTATAGTTTAATAAAAGCCTGGTGTCTCTTTTGCTACTTGGGATGATAAAATTAATCTAAGATTGTGAAAGAAAACACTTAAAAAGCTAGTAAATGACAATAGAGAGTTAACTCAGAAACATTGACTCATTCCCCCATTTCAAAGCTCAACTCAAAACACATCTGTTCAAAACTGCTTATTCCATTTTAATGCCATTCCTCTCCCCTTGTCTGCTACTTTTTATTAAAACATTTTATCGTTGTGTTTTAAATGTTCTATGTATGTAACCTATGTATGGTGACCTTGAGTGTCAAGAAAGGCGCCTTTAATAAAATGTATTATTATTATTATTATTAATCATTTTAAAAGTAGTTTTTGTGCTCCAGTTGTGCCTGTATCACTATATAAACGATTGAATTCACTGTATTCATCAAGGATGTGGGAATTCTAAAAATGTTTAGTTAAAAAATAATGTTTTGTGGGGCCTTCGGGCCCTTCTATGAGCAGGTTAGGTGTCTTCCTTAACCAGGTGTGACAGGTTTAACATACTCTGGCATGTACAACAAAAAATAAATGTGTGTTAAATCTATGATTTAATGTCACGAGGTTAGAACAGGTGAGAATACCTTCTCCTGGTGGCAGGTGTCCAGCTTGCCCATGTTCTCCAGAACGTTGGACTGGAACACCGACGACGCTTCCCTCAGACTGCTCTCCTCCTCCACGGCGTTGTCGTACTGCTGCTGGAGCGTCGCCTTCTCGTTCTGGTGCTCGGTCAGCACGTCGGTGGTGACCCGGAACCGAATCTTCTCGAACCGATACCGACGATCCTCGCGGTCCTCGGCTCGCTTTCGCGTCTTCAGCACCAGGACCATGGTGACCGTCACCATGATGGTGAGCGGCAGAAGGAGTTGCATTTTCATCATCATTGAAAAGTTTAAAAAAAGATATATAAATATATAAAATAACGTCCTCTAACAACAACGCCGCAGCGCCCTTTACGCGTCCATGTAGCGCGCGCGGTCTCACGCTTCACCTGAAGATGCGTCACACAGGTGACTTTGTTCTTTACTTCCTCAAAACGTGGATTTCTCACTTTCTTCCTGGATGTGTTGGGTTGGCCTTTACACCTGTCACCTCCCCCCCTCCACCACACACACACACACACACACACACCTTTACCTAAACCTCCCCCCAAAACTACACTTTTTTCACAACATTTTCTTAAAAAAGGCTTATAGATAATATTTTAAAAACACTTTTGTACAATAGAATACACGACACGTGACCACTATGATATAATCCACGCTTTCAATTGGTCATTCAAAGTGACGCTCAGGTGTCACAGGTGTGATACGTCACGCCCAGGTAAGCAGGTCGAGCAGGTTAAAGCGCAAGACCTACCTTGTCCGGTCCACATAAGAAACCAAGGCTCTGTTTTTAGAAATATAGTCCCGTCATAAAAACAAAAGATGCGGTTCCTGATCGTGTTGTTCGTGATGAGCGTCGCCGTCATTACCGTAATTGTTCTGCAGGCGGCGCGGCAGGAGGTGAAGATCAGCAACCTGAAGAAGCGCACCGAGGACAACCTGATGGAGGTGCGGAAGAAGGAGGCCTCCATCGTCATGATCAAGAGCAAGATAGAGACGCTGAAGAACCTGAACGAGGACCTCGACGCCAAGATCGCCGAGCTGAAGGTGAAGAAGGAGGAATCCCAAAAGGCGCACGAGGGCCTCGCCATGAGTCTGGGAGACTGTCTCCAAGATAAGGTAAGACTCACTTTAAAAAAAAACAACAATATTTACTCATTTAATGGTTGGATTTAAGCATCTCTTCAGACTTAATTTATTTTTTGTTATTGCTCACAGCATGAAGAGACTCCAGGCACTCCCTTAGTCTATTTTATTATTATTAAAACAATAAATCTGTGAGTAATGGTACGAAAGTCATGTGTTGGAAGTTGGACCTGTCCAGGGTGTGTCTCTCGTCCTCCTGTAAAAATTAACTAGAGAAACTCTTTACATAAATAAAAAAAAAGTGAAGCAACCTTTTCCACTAATTTCCTCTGATGAATGTTTATCCTATAGGAAAAGGTGAAAAAAAAAACACCCATCCAAATAATGGCACTTTTTACACCTGCAATGCATGCTGGGAACTCGCAATAAATTCAGTTAAATCTGTAGCAATTCCCTTAGTGATGTTTGCAGACAGTGATTCTGTGTTTGGCAAAGTACTTAAATATAGTGTTCTCAAATAAGTCTACTGTACATTTCATGTCACAAAACTAGAAATGTATGTATTTAGTATTTCATCAGTTACACTTTTGAAGTAAGACAGCAATGAATAAATTCCATTTAAAAATAGAAGACAGTATTAATAAATCAGATGCAATACAAGTTGTATATATTTTGAAATAGGTCACTACAACTATGACTACAACTACTATGAGCTCTTTTCAATAAAACTCAAGCCAGAATACATTCCGACTTTTGTACCTGTTCTTTATTTGTACCCAACTTCGATGATTATAACAATCATAAATCAATCAAAATACATATTAAGTTCATTGAAAAAAAAATCTAGATGACTGTTTATAACCAAACTCTATAATCTAATCCACTAAAGTCCTTGCCTCAATTGTAAGAGTGCAAGTGAAGAAATTGAATGTTGACATTAGAATACCAGCATGAAAGCAATATCCGATCGAAGCATTGTTCTAGTTACAATAAAATTGCTATATTATAATTATAATAATTTTTACTGATTTCTCGGCCAGTTAACATCAAACAAACACTCCATGGCTTTTGGTAAACCTAAGTGTTGTCTGTCCCTGATTTATTGTTTGAATGAAACCACAACATGTAATGTCTCGCTCCATCAGCAATACTTCGCTTCTGTAAATGTCTGTCAATAATACTGTTATCAAATCATCAAACACACCTTTTATCTTCCATTGGCTGTACTTGTAACTAATTGCCAGAAGGTGCCGCTGTTGCTCTCACCTTTTTGTTTTGACTTGCTCGATACATTAAGTAAGTAAGTAAGTAACATTAATAACAATAACAATAATAATATTAATATTGTCATGATACTAATATTTATAACTCAATACAGATATTTAGGAAACTATTACATACCGTAAGAATAAAAAAGAAAACACTCCAAAATTTAAACATAAATATTTTTATCAACAGAAAAAATGCAAAGAATACATCTGTTACAATATAATAATAATAATAATAATAATAATCTCTATTTATATAGCGCCTTTCTAGACCAGGGTCACAAAGCGCTTTGACAGCCATAAAACTACACCTTCAACGTTTTTTTTTAACAAGTTTCAGGTCTAAGATGCATTGCAAATAAATATATAATCGGGAAAATAAGTATTGTATCCGGATACATTTCGCTATCTGTATTTTTTTGAGTTTTGATACGTTAGACAATCCTAAATACTATTTTTTTTTTTACATAGCACCTTTTTGGACTTTCAGTTTTCACAAGATGCTTTAAAAAAAAACGTTAAAAATTGGGAATTTAAAAATATGACACAGTACATTCCATAACAGCACAATCTTTTGTTGTAACAAAATATAAAGCCTGAATGTGACAATAGAGAAACCACATGTTTGTATATATGGATAAATGTACCTACAAGGGACAAGGTAAAGAAAATAACCACTTATCTAGTTAGAAAGGACCATTTTATGATGCACACACAAGTATTGAATAACACAATGTGTTGCATTTTATTGAAACAACATTTTTTATTCAATAATGTGAAATGAATCAAAATAAAAAATATTTAAATATTGGCCCAGACACCCTCTTCTTTTGGGTATTTTGGGTATTAACAAATGCTACGGAGTTTAATCTCTATCTTTTCTTTTCTCACTATCAGGAGGTGTCAGAGGAGAAACTGGGGAACGTTACCAAAAAAATTATGAAACTGAATGGTAAGCGTTTAATTTTTTGGTTATTTATATTATGTTGTTTGTAATGTGCAAAAATACAACAGTACAATACGACTGCTTTCATCTTCACAGAGAACCACGACATTATCAAAGCTGCAGCTCAGAAAGAGATTCAATCATTAAAAAAGCAGGTTCTTGAAAGAGACCAAATAGTTTGTCAATATGTGGACTTAACCCAAGAAGCAGCCAGGTAAGAATTCAAGATATTATTTTCTTTGTTAACGTTCTGCTTTATTGATCTTATTTGGTCACTTTCTTATTGGTCGTATAACGTTTTTTTTAGGTTTTTTTTAATGATGCATTAAGTATATCATTTGGATTGTCTTTCAGGCACATGTGTGGAATCTCCAAGTGAAGGCAAGAGAATCATCTTCAGCCAATAATATAAACAAGATGTTACAAAAATATTGTTTGACTTGTATGCACTCTGACCTTGTTTTTCGCTATGTTTCTATGATGTAATTAAAAAATCAAAGTTTTATATTTAAAAACTAACCCGTTTTAGATTTGTGATTTGCTTTTTAAAAGATGGAAAAGAACCGACCTGAACGTATGAAATCAAACTTCCTCAAATGTTCTATCTATAGATCAATGATCATCTATAAATCAACAAAAGTAAGTTGTAAAAACGTATTCTTATTCCAGCTCAAATAACAGCTAATTTTAGGAAGAAAATGAATCCATCAAATGCACAGCGAGAGGAAGATCGTTCCAAAAGTTTAGAAACAACAGCCTGGAAGGATTTCTCTACTCTGGTCCGGAAGATCTACAGATCTAAGAGCCCGAGCTGGGGTGTAAGGCTGGATCAGATCACTGATGTAAGGAGGGGCCTGGCCATGAATAGCTCTGAAAGTAAGAACCAGAATTTTAAAATTGATCCTGCCAATGAAGAGTTTTAAGGATCTGCGAAATGTGAGTTCTTCTACTAGAGCGGCTCAGAATTCTCGCTGCAGAGTTTTGTATTAACTGCAGGCGAGACAGATCCTTCTTGTTTAGACACGAAAATAAACTATTACAATAGTCCAGACGAGAAGACACAGATGGATGGATTACAAGCTCCAGTTCATTTTGTGACAATTTTCCTAAGTTTAGAATTTTTTCTCAGCTGAAGGAAACTGGTCAGTTTTCTGCAGTGTTGAACTAGAGACATTTTTTGTCCAATACAACACCCAGGTTTCTCAGGCTCAGTTTGACAGACTGACCTAAGTCACCCAAGTATTGACTCAACCCTGGAGCTTTATCCTCAGGTGCAATAACCAGAATTTCAGTTTTGTCCACATTTAGCTACAAAGTGTTTTTTTTTTATTTAACCACTGTTTGATTTCTAGCAATCAATTGACTACACTGTTCAGCCTCTGGGGCTCAGTTGGATCAAATGAGCAGTATGAAATCTCTGAATTATTTTACCCAGGGGAATGAAGCACATTAAAAATAATAAAGGATCCGAAACAGAACCTTGAGGGACTCCACACAACAGATCCACTGATTCAGACCTCATTTGATTGGCAGATACACTGAAACTGTGCCCAGAAAGGTATGAGGAAGACCACTGTAACACAGACCCTGACAGTCCCACTTCATCCCTCAGTCTTCTCAGCAGGATCTGGTGATCAACTATGTCAAAGGCTGAGGACAGATCCAGGAGAACCAGAACAGTGTATTTACCCGAATCATCGGTCATCGTGATGTCACTGGACACTTTCAGTAAAGCTGTTTCCGTAGAGTAATGTTTGCGGAAGCCAGATTGAAACTTCTCAAGGATGCCGCTCTGGTGCAGGAACAATGACAGCTGTTCAGACACCACCTTCTCCACGATATATATATATATATATATATATATATATATATATATATATATATATACTGTAGAATGTAACCTGCTCATTCAATTAATATCTTGAGGACCGGCAAAGCCTTTTCCTCCTGGGGCCCAGATATTATGATAACAGTCATTGGGAGGTGGAGAGAGGAAAGAGTTGCTGGAGAAGACTACCGTTTTTGATTTTTTATTCTGGCACAGGTGAGTACTTTCCTCTTTTTTTATTTTAAAAGAGCCTTTTTTCCTGTTGTTCCTCTAAAGGTGAATCACTTTAAAAGAAGCATACGGATAAAATGTTTCTTAACTATATTTGCTACTTTTATATCAAAACGCCTGCCTTTGTTTCATACCCATAAAGAACAGAAGTGTTTTTATTTTTCAGACTGGATAATGTAAATGTAAATCAATATAAATCTGAATTTTAAGTAAATAGAAATCGAAACGCTAAATCGAAATCCAAATGAATTTAAACCATAAATTCGGTGCACCATAGTTGTTTGGGTTTCCTCAGAGTACTCTAAAGTTAAATATAATAATGAAAATATATGTATAATATTGAAAGATAAAAAAATATATGTCGTTTAATTGGGGGTGAATGAGGCGAAAACCGACCAATAAGAGTGAAAGACCGATACCACGTGCTGTTTAGAGTTCTACGGACCCAGTTTTGATACAAAATAAATTCTTCAGCGAGATAGCGCTCAATTGAATGTCCCTATTATAATGATAGAAGATCATTCCCTGCTTTAAAACACTGAGTTTCTTTCATAATTGTATTTATATATGGTATTTTGCATTGCTTTGTACAGGGTTCCGTACGTTTGCGAGCACTGAGCTTTCTACTAGAAATAATTCGGAGTTTAGCTGTCGTACGCATGGCGGAAGTAGAGGTTGAGTAAGGGCTCAGCAAAGTCAGTGTATTTTAACGAGACTTATGTGACCATCTTTTGTGTCTTATTCAAATATGACCTTTAGGTTTAATTGTCAGTACCGGTAATATATATATATATAATTATATAGATTTATGAAGTTACTGCCACATCAGATTGTGTTTGCTTGTAATCGAGGACATATGGTGAGTGTGGAGTTGCCAACTGGAGAATAACACTGAGAATCATTTAACTATTTGTTTTGTTTCTCGTAGTTTGATAATGGTGTTTAGCCTTTTTCGACCGAGCTGCCACACCCTGAGTTCCTTCGCTTTATTGCAAGTGAGCTGTGTACGCACATTAACGGTAGGTCAACTTTCAAATACCTTGTCAGATTAGTAGCAGTTGAGTCTGGTTATTTGCTGCTAACCACGAGATTATAATAGATAATTATAGATTTTAATAAACCAAACAGAAACTAAATTACTTGTTAAGTGAGCCAAACCGGAACAGAAGTCCATCCCAGTTTAATAGTCATATATGTGTTATTAACTACAAGTAGAACCCCTGAGTTATCTATCATAATCTCAGGTTCTACGAATTGGTGCGAAGACCTCTAACCAAAAGCGAAGCTGTTAGAGGGTGGAGCACCAATATGAAGTAGAACCCCTGAGTTATCTATCATAATCTCAGGTTCTACGAGTTGGTGCGAAGCCCTCTAACAGCTTCGCTATTGGTTAGAGGGCGGAGCACCAATATGAAGTAGAACTATCCAGAGAAAAAACAAATTGAACTCAAAAGTTGTCTCCTTTCTTTTCAGCTTCCATCCATCTTCAACCTAAAGCCTCGAGACTACAGCTTGCCAAACTCTTCATGGAGCCCAGAGATGATGAAATTGTACGAGCACTACCACAGCAAGTGTGAGGCGGAGACGGGCGGAAAGAAAAAGGGATGGATTAAAGTGCCAAGTTACAGCAGGTTTCTGAAGCATGCCACGGGTAAAGTGTTCTCAAGATCTTCAAATGATTAACAACGTGGTGACTTATTCATGTATCTCTACAGGTGGAGTCATTCTTAGTAAGATTTATCAAACAAAGGCCAGGATCTTTACACGCAGTATCAAAACACCAGGCGCTGCATTTGAGTTCGCAGTGTTTATAAACAAAGAAGAGCAGAAGTGTGTCTGCGCTTCACAGTTCGGACATCTACTCGAGGGGCCTCCCGGGTGAGATTCATTCTTTTTTATGTACTTTGAAATTGAAAGATCTTCTGATTTGATTGTGACCATTGAGCTGGTCTTCATTATGTTATGCTTAATTATTGTAGATTTACCTTATATTGAGAGGTCATATGACAGATGTGTATGTTTTTCCAGGCATGTCCACGGAGGGGCCATCGCCACCATAATCGACGAAGTGATGGGTTCTCATGCCACGTTTATCATTGGACCGTGTATGACTGCCAACCTCAACATTAATTACCGCAGGTACCGAATATAACTTCTGCTTGTGACACAAAAATATTTTTATGTTATTTTAGTTTCAAAATGACGTGTCTTACTGGAAGATTTTCCTTGTTTTAGATAAACTTACATACACATACAAACATACACAAGCCCACACATACACACACATATACACATAGACACACATGTGCATGCACACAGGCAAACAAAATACGCACACAAACACACACTTGCAAACACACACGTACGAATACACTCGCAAACACGCAAGAAACAAGCGTACACATACGAAAACACACACACGCGAACTTATTGAACACACTGCACATACACATGAAAATACACACACACAAACAAGCACATATCCTGTGTTGTTCTCAGTGTTATCTTGACCTTTTAAAGTATATACTTTATTGAATATTGTTTTGATTGTTTAAGCACTTTGTGACCCTGGTCTAGAAAATAGCTCTATAAATATAAATTACTTACTAACTTACTTACAGATGGACAAACGTGATTATATCTATGGCCCAGCAGGTGGCAGCAGCGCTCCGTAACATGCTCAGACAAGACCTAGTTGTGAAAGAGAAGAAGAAAGTTGTCTACGATCGCGATACAGTTCTCTTGACGGAGAGAAACATTTTTAGTTTAGTTTAACATTATCAGTTCTTTATTAAAATTCCCTGAAGATTTTATTGAAATCCTTCCATCTGTTGTTTAGACAAAGATATATATATATTTTTGCTTTCAAAAGTCATCGTTGCAGGTAGTGATTGATTTTCACCACTAGATGGCGAGATTGTCTAATGTAAATGTTTAAGTAAGTCATTTATATTTATAAAGAGCTTTTCCAGACCAGGGTCACACAACGCTTAAAGAATCAAAAACAAAACTCAATAAAATATATATACTTGAAAGATCAAGATACCTAATAATAATAATAATAATGTCTATTTGTATGTGTACTTAAAGGGTAATAGTTCACCCAAAATTCAAATTTTGCTTAGTTAAAGCAGAAATTGATGTCCATATTATGCTTGGGAATGGGGCTCATTTTTTGTTCGACTAAAAAAACACATTTAAAAACATCCAAATACCTCTATACTAGTATTATTATGAAAAAAAGATTTCAACATTTATTTGGTGACTTCTTCTGCCAGCAAATAAGTCATTCATTTAAGTTTAAATTTCTAAATGAAGAATAAAATTCATACGTTTTCTTTATTTTAAATAACATTTTAACCTTTCTTAATCACAACAATCGAGAAGTGTGGTTACGATTGTGAAAGCCACGATAACAACTGATGTCTTGTCAATAATCCTGTCGCTTTCAAATGTATCCATTTTAAAACCATATTCTATCCTTTTTTTTTCAAGCCCGGTCCCACTAGGTAGCACAGCGTTGCTACAAACCTCGCTGGTTAAAAGAGAAGGCAGAAAAATATTTTTGTCATGTGAGCTAACCAGCATCGATGGCTCCAAACTGTACACGAATGCAACAGGTAATGAAGTGTTACACATCTCTGACATTTACAAGCTACACACTTTTTAAAAAATGCTTCTCTGTCCTTCTCTTCCATGTAGCATTGTTCCTGATGATAAAGCTTGGAAATCTACTCTGACAACATGAAGATTTTTCTATTTATTTATTAACAGGATATATTGTTTATGACAGGATGTGTAACCTAGAGATAATAATAAGATCACACATACATGTGTGGTTTTTTCACATCATAGGCCTGTTAGTCTCTTAAGTGTCTCATCTTTACCTCAAGTGTATGTGTTTGTGTGTGTGTGTGTGTGTGTCCATGGGTTTTGGTTTTGCAAGTACATGAGTATGACTGAACATGTTTTTACTTTTGAACTTTTTAGAAGTTGCTTATTTTATTTAACTCATTCTGAGGAATTCTGTGGAGTTGGGGATGATGAGCATTTTTTTATCATGTTTTTCTTTTTTGTGCAACCTGAATGAAATGGATCAATTGACTCTGTTAACCAAATAATGTGTTATTTTTAACAGCTTTGTTCGACTTGTTGATGCACTGACTTTCACACACCTACAACTAATGAAGACTAGAATTCCCTGCTGCTTTATTGACAACTATTATCACATTTAAAATCAAATAAAATATATATTTTCACTGACTTGACTTTCTTTTGTTGTTGTTCTTCACATTTTACATAATTGATCTAAATATGAGCTGAGTTTGGTTCTTTTGAGGTCTCTTCATCAAAGACACAGTGTTTCATCCGATGTGAATTGATAAAAGTTGACCTTTTCTGCTCCAATTATTTATTTCTTTTCAGTTACAAAAAGATTGGGGACCCCCTGTTCATGGACTGGGGCCACATGCAGCCCTTTGTCTATATTGATGTGGCCCTTTTGAGGTGAAAGAAAAGTAAAAATTAATCCTAATTCTGTTAATCATTACCAGTTCAACTAAAAATATGACTATAGGGTTTTTGTTTCAGAACTTGTGTCATGTTTTCTCATTTTGTGACTCCTTATTGCCCCTCAAAAAAGAGTTAAAAAATTTCAGAACTTGTGTCATGTTTTCTCATTTTGTGACTCCTTATTGCCCCTCAAAAAAGAGTTAAAAAATTAAGGAAAAATAGAAAGTTGTATATCAGAATTTGTTTTCAATAAATGTTACATAATTAAATAATAACTAACCCATGTTAATCTTGATTTTATTAAAACTATTTTTGCAAGTTGAGTTTTCCTTTAGGTTGTTTATTCTATATTATTGTTTGATGGCCCCTGACAACGGTCACTGTATAAAATGTGGACCCTGAGAAAATGTTTAAAAAAAAGAAAAAATAACCTTTATTATTCTGCTCTGCTGAGTGTCTTCCTATTTGGTCAAGATGCCATATCAACTATTATTTCTTAATGCCCTTTCTAAACTGGGGAGAAACTGTGTGGTGTCATCCTTTAATTTTATATAAAATATATATAATGGGTAGCCCCTAAGTAAGTAATTTG
Organism: Callionymus lyra; assembly: GCF_982586985.1. Lineage (NCBI taxonomy): Eukaryota > Metazoa > Chordata > Actinopteri > Syngnathiformes > Callionymidae > Callionymus > Callionymus lyra. The sequence continues at coordinate 12,476,015 of NC_141834.1, forward strand.
AAAGAAAAAAAAAACTTTTTTTTCTTCCATTAGGAGCTTTTTTTAATTGTTGCACTTCCTAATATGACCAAAGGGGCAGTAGTGAGCCCGTGTATATTTTGACACGCATTAAATTGAAATAAAATAATTTTTGGATAACGATGTTTCTTTGTGTCTTGTTTTTTTTATTTATTTTTTAACAAATATTCGTAAGTATTATATTATATATCGCATAAGTATAACTATTTTAGTCATTATAATTAAATGTGTTTTTAAATAATATTTCGCGGGGATTAAACACATTTTAAAAAAGTTGTTTATTTTTTTTTTGTTGTTATTCTTCAATTGTATTATGTGTGGAAAAACCTGTGTGGGTTAAGTTTGAATATTTTTTAACGTTTTTTTTTTCCTCCCTCAATAGTGTGAATGAGTAACAAACGCTCAACAACAAGTTTCTGGTTCGGGTCCCCTTTTGGGTAAAAGGTCCAGAGTCTCTGCTCCACGGAGGGAGTCGAGGCGGAAATTCGTGTCACACAGCCTGGGATTATATTTCTCAACCGGGCGCGCAAAAGCAAAACCCGATCCGCTTCTGTTACGTAAGAGCCGGTGACATAAGTCTCGCGCGGGCGGGACAGAACCGGGCCTCATGCTTGAGCTCGGCAGCCGGTCGTACGCGGGTCTCCCGGACTCTCCCCCCCCTAAAGGGAGGTGAAGGTGAAACAACCATGGAGGATCCAGGACAGGACGACAGCTGAGGAGAAAGTTGATCTCATCATGAATCCGCTTGTTTTAATGAAAGAGACACGAGTTTAAAAAAGAGCAGTGATGGAATATGAAGATTTGGACGCACCCCCTGCTGTGATCCCGTTCAAGAGAGGTAGGAACATGTAGAAGTGGTTCAGTTTTAGTTTTAAATTAAATTCAGCCCGAACCTGGTTAAGTCTCTTTCTACTACTCCCCTTAAGATACTTCATATAAACCTCTATTTAATGCACCAAAAGACAGTAAATCAGAAGGAAATGTGGATAAAAAATACTTTAACTTAACTTACCTGGTAAATGGAGATAGGACGGGCATGGTTAGCTTGACGCAGTTGACACTTGAGACCATTATTATTGTTTATTTTATTTATTTCCTAACAAACACATGTATACATTTCTAAAGGAAAACATGAAATTAAAAACACAAAACAAAAAAGACCTGGCATAGCCATTAAAACAAAAATAACGTTATATAATAAATTAGTAGTTATGTTGATAGTTATAGTCAAACATAGTCATAGTTATGTCCCAAATGCTTCAACAATATATATGTTGTTGATATCTTTCTTTCGTATTGAGTCTGTCAGATAAAATGTCCATATAAAACATTTACATTCCATTATATAAAGTTGTACTATGTAAAAAAAAATATAAAAAAATACAATTAAATGTATGTGTCTTTTAAGTTTCTGCACTATGCATTTGAATCGTGGGCCATGTATAATTTTACAGTGGGCTGCACGTGGCCCACCGGCCACAAGTTTTAATTTCATTTTATCCACATCAGATTACTTCTCTAGGATTATGTTAAAAAAAAATGTAATGTGGAACTTTGAACTCTGCAGGTTCTTGTCAAAGTTGTTCTTAATCAAAGATGTTCTTTATCATAACATAAACAACATCAATTATATAAATTCAAATATATATATTTATATATATGGTTACCTGCGTCCACCTTGAAGTTTTCATTGACACTTTCCTTTTTTTGTGCAGTGTGTTTAAGGACCTGAATGAGTTGGTAAGAATGGCAGTAATCTGGAGTAATCCCAGGGATTAACTCTCATTTAGCTTCTGTTTTTGGTCTATTCTATTCAAAGCCTCTCCGCCTGGAGCTCAAATCAAAGTGCTGGCTCTGAGGATAAGACGCCACTGGATTGTTTACAACACACCATTTGAAATATTCTTCACACAATGACACTCATAGCGAGTTTGTCGTTCGAAAAGCAATGAAAACCTCCGACTACTGGAATTGCTGTGATGGTGTTTTTATGTCTCGGTGTGGTTGTCGTCGTGTCTGACTATTGCTGAGAAAGCTGTTGACGATGAGTGTCTTGGTTTTAGTGGCTGTTGTGGGTGTCGTCAGATTTTTCTAAAGCAGTAGGCTCGTGTTTTTCTGCTGCTCTCTGGTGTGAAAAAACCTTAAATCCTGTTTTCTTGTTTATAGAAATGTTCAGCGGTGTCCCTCAGTGACCAGCCATCCTCCCCGTATTAGACTTTTTCGCTCGCTTCTATAATCCAGGCCGATATATTCTGGGTCTTTATGATTTAAGTGACAATTGAAATTGGTTAAAACTGATTTTCTGAACTAGGAGTTGTTTCTGTGTCATCATTTATCATCAACAATTAATTCTGTGCATCCCACAAAAAAAAAAAATGCAGTAGTTGCAATAGTTATTATAGATTAAAATTCAAATTTCATTCACTTTCTACTCCCCCTCATGTTGACTAAGGGTTGGGATTATTTTCAGAGTAATCTGTTCCTTTTTAGAGTTATCGGTAGAAATGTATGTCCATGCTAATGTAGCGACCGCAGCTCACTTTTCTTCCACCGAAAAGACGCTTAAAAACATCCAAATACCTCCGTACTGCTCGTCTGTTACGTCCGTCTTGTATTAATGCCCGGACAAGATAAATTGTTTCGTAAATAAATTAAACGAGTGTATATTTTGAGCTTGTTTTTAGCGGACGTTGCTAGGCTAGCATATTGCACACTGACACTTGCTACAAACGAGTTTAAAATATAGACTTGTTTAAGTTTTTTTTTGTAACATTTTCTCATGTCAATGCTTCGATAGAAGAGGGACGTTGCAGACGAGCAGTATGGAGGTATTAGGTGTTTTTAAGTTTGTCAAAACTGATCATGAACCTCAGAGATTACAGTGTTCAAGATCTGATGTTGCGTAAATGCTTTCCTAGTTAGCAAAAAACATTTCAAGTTTAACTAAAGTGTTGATTTAAGTGTGTTTAAAATACATGTTGGACCTCTATTGTACTCATCAGTATGTGTCTGTTTGTACAAAATATTTACAATCTAAAATGTGCTTAAGCCCCGCCCACTGACAACTCTTTGTTTTTCTGGAGACTAAATCTTGTTTACCATAACCACAACCATTCTGCTGTGATTGGTCAAGCATTGAGGCTTGTCACTGCGCGCCATTAATCCAGGGAAGTCTCCCCCTCAAAAGGACTCGTTGTATAAACAAAGCGGGGTGTGATTACAGCTGGGTGGAGGAGGAGTGAAGCCATTAATACGTCATAAGGGAATAACAAGTCTATTCTGTTTGGACTTACAGTTAAAGAACAGACCTTTATAGACACTAAGTCACTAAAAGCCGGTTTCTGTGCGTATCGAGATAATTCATGATCCTACGTTAAAAAGTTCTGGTATCCACCGTTTGTTCGGAAAATATCTCCCTCAGAACATCGACTCCTCTTTGTATATTTTTGAGCGAGCAACTTCATTTTCCCCAACTCAAATGTTATGCCAATTTAAAAGTGACAATCCAAGAGTTAAAAAAAGTTGTTTCTGGCGACCTCATGTGTCAATAAAACGTAACTGCAATATCATAAATTCGGATGCAGCATTGGCGATACTGTACAGTGTCCTCGTTTATTATTGCTCGTGACTTCAAAAAGTCTCTCAGTACTTCGTGAGAAAACTCTCTGATCCACTGCTGTAAAATAGTTAGGTGGTCACGAGTGGGTCGTCCATGCAAAGTTATGTTGTTAAAAGCATCATTAAAATAGTAGTGAGACTACATGAGTCATTATTGTACAAAAGTACAAAAACTGTTATGTAATTGGCTATAAAGAGTATTTCGGTGAGTTCAGTTTTATCTTGCCCTTTAAAGTATATACTTTATTGAATATTGTTTTGATTGTTTAAGCGCTTTGTGACCCTGGTCTGGAAAAGCGCTCTACAAATAAAAATGACTTACTCACTTACTTATATTTCAGGTTATCTAGTTCATTCATAAATACTGTTTATATGAACTAGATAACTACAAAGAAACTGCTTATGTCTAAAATGTATTTTTGGATTCATGTATTTAGGACTCAAAACTACTGACCTCTTGTTTTTTTTTTCCTCTTTGTAAAAGCGCACGTCTCACCTTTTGCATACCAGACTATCTGCTTATGAAGCAGAACTTCTCGATGGGGGTTAGAAGCAGAGAAACCACAGACTTGATCTGGTGCGAGACGAAGATCAGTCTTTTCTACGTGCGCCATTGATATTATCTCCACTTTCATACCTCGGCTGCATTTCTCAGGCACACACACACATGCACACACACATCCATGTACTCATATACACACACACGTACATAAGCACACACACATACGCACACACATGCACACCCACACACACATGCATTTACACACATACACCTTCACTCATATTCACATACATGCACACACACTCACACACAAACGCGCGCACACACACACACACTCATACACATTCACTCATATACCCACACCTGCACACACAGTTACACACAAATACACACACACACGCATGTACACACTTCATTCATATACACACATGCACACACATACACACACACATTGCACACCCACACACACACCCATGTACTCACAAACACAATCTCTCATATACACACACACATTCACTCATAAAAACACATGCACACACATATACACACACACACACACACACACACACATACACACATGCATGTACACGCCTACACACAAATGTGCACACACACATGCACACATACACACACACATGCATTTACACACATACACCTTCACTCATATTCACACACATGCACACACACAAACACGCACACATGCACAAACGCACACACGCACACACACCTACATGTACACACATACACATTCACTCATATACACACAAATGCACACACACTCACACAGAAACGCTCACACATACACCCATGCATGTACACACATACACATTCTGTCATATACCCAAACCTGCACTCACACTTACACACAAATACACTCACACACGCATGTACACACTTCATTTATGTATTCAAATACACATTCACTCATAAACACACACATGCACACACACAAATGTGCACACACACATACATGCACACACAAACATACGTGCACACACAAATGCACGCTCGCAAACACACACATATGAATACACTCGCAAACACGCAAGAAACAAGCGTACACATACGAAAACACACACGCAAACTTATTGAACGCACTGCACATACACATGAAAATACACACACACACACAAACAAGAACACATCCTGTGTTGTTCTCAGTGTTATCTTGACCTTTAAAGTATATACTTTATTGAATATTGTTTTGATTGTTTAAGCGCTTTGTGACCCTGGTCTGGAAAAGCGCTATATAAACACAAATTACTTACTCACTTACTTACATGCAGACACACACACACCTGCGAGTACACACCTATAGGCACAAAACACACACACACACTAGATACTGCTGGTAAAGCATATTTTTTATGTCTTCTTTAACCTTAAGTTATCCAGGAAGGTCGATAACACAAGGGTTAACAAAATAACACTTTTTTAAAATGAATTTATGTATCCATGATGTATTTTTTGGTTTCCACCTGAAAGCCTTCTTTTAATCATGAAACTAACAAAGATAAAATGTTTGATTTTTCTTCTTTTTTAAACATATTGTCCATCAGAAGAAAAAAAATACTAACTACTAATTATTTTCATAGTTTCAAACATTTATTTTCAACTTTTGTACTTGTCTATTTATGTATTTATTGACTCTGCTCACCATAATTATTTTAAAATAAAGGGTGAGTTCAAATGTAAAATAATAAAAAATATAAATCAAATTGTTACTCCTTTGTTGTATAATCAATGTTTTCAACTCTGCTGCTGACATTCTTTTTTTTCAACCTGCAGGATCAGTTGTGTCCAAGAAGACTCATTTGAGTAAGTCATCTATGACTGTGTGTGTGTGTGTGTGTGTGTGTGTGTGCGCGCGTGTGTGTGCGTGTGTACCGTGTGGTAATAATACACGCTCGTGTTCGCGCTACAAAGTTTTGCAAGCGAATGTGGTTTCGATGATAAAGTCAATATACGATCCATCCCATTGTCGCACCTGTACACATAAATACACAAATGCATGGCTCCGGGCGGCCAGAGTTGCACCTGCAACCCCACACCCCTCCGACAAAAACAACAAAAAAAAACTCGAGACGTACAAAAGCAGATGCCATCGATAACATCTCGGTCTTTTTTTAACTGCTGGGGTTAAACTCAGCCTTTGACACCTGGAGGTTCCGTCGCCGCCTCACACCCAAAACTCAAGTGCAAAGATCTGGTGTCGACGACACAATGAGTGTCGGTTCGTTGTGTCGTCGCCGCGGTGTCACTTTGCAGAACGATTGTCACAATAACGCTTCAAAAAAAAGGGTCAAAAACATCATAATTAGTGTCATTTTACTCATTATTTTGAGTTAAATGAAGGAAACACAAAGAAAAGCTTCAATCCTGCTTCACTATATTGTTTGTACCCGTGATAAAAGTCGTAAATTGATCACACTAAGCTTAATATTCAAAGTCTAAAGTGTTTCATGTAGAAACAAAAGGACGTCATTTGTGGGTTGTTTTTCCTTCTAACTTGTTAACGGCGGCGGTTTGTTACTTGAGTGAAAGTATTCTAAAGGTGGCAAAGCTTGAGAAAGTATAAAGTGAGGGGGTGAAAGGGCAACAACAAAGGTGAGAAGGAAAAAGTACCCTGAGAGTAGCGACCAGGGGACGGCCCCGCCTCCTCCTCTTCATCCTCCTCCTCCTCCTCCTCGTTCGTGCCCCGTGAGGAAGACGATAAGACTCTCAGATGTTCGCTGAAGCGACACCTGAAGGGACAGGAATTAGTTTAGGGACGGTTGTGAAAGTGTGACAGACGTCTGAGACGAGGATGAGAGGTATGGACGTAGATACGTGTGTGTGTGTGTGTGTGTGTGTGTGTGTTGTTGGTGTGTCGGCTTTCTAGTCTATTTTTAAAACAAGCCGACCTTTAAACTTTTGCCCCGATTTGCCTTCAAAAATCATATTTTTAAAAACAATCTGCAGGTATTTATACATGTTGAGAATATGTCGACTAGTGTTTTCTGCTCAGGATTCATTTCCATGAGGAAATTGTTATGATATAATCCACTAATGAGATTTTGTCTTTCTTTGTTTGGTCAATAATATTGAAATGATCCCAACGTTTTATTCATCGATGTTGTGAACATTTTGGCTGCCGTCTCTCCGTTGAGAGTCAACCGTGAGAGACACGGAGCAGAACATCTACAGGGTCACGTAGGAATACAATCGTCGATTTGGTTAGAATTAGTCCGAAGTAGTAATTATCGACTAAATGAGGTACAGATGGAAGAAAGTACTTTGTCAATTAAGAATTATTTAGTGAACATTTAGTAAAGATTTAATTAGATTAATGGAGTAACCGAGATCTTAATAAAGGGAACTATAGTCAAACTGGAGTAATTCAGTTAAAGTGAGCTCATAATTCGGAAGTAAATACAAGTTATTATTGATATTATGAGTCAGAAGTGACTACAGATTACTTTTAATTCAATATTAGTAATGAAAGTTTGGATTTGAACGTCAAGTCAACAAGGAAAAGTGGCTTCTATAAAACAATATAATGAAATGACTCGCAGTTTTTATTCGACTATGTCCATCTAAAGCGGATCATTTTATTCTTTTCAATACATTTGATATAATAGAAACAGACCAAATATTATAATAATATCAAAACTGCAGGTTCTTCGTACTAAATAAGCTAAAAATAGATTCATGGTTAAATGATTCAATGGTTTCTAGTCTGGATTCTACATTGAATGCTAATAAGTATTTAGCTACAAATCTAGAATTTAACTCTTTTCTCAGCTGATGAAAGAATCTCCCACGGTCTCGTAAGTCAAACCTTGAGAGAAACGGAAAACAGGAAGTCTCAAGAATACGATGCATCACGGACAGAAACATGAAGAGAAAACATGATCAAATTAAGTCTTTGATGAAGTTGTTAAATCTCGACGCAACAGAACGGTTTGACTCACGACGTACGGTAACTCGACGACGGCAGTGATTCATTCCCGATCGTGTCAAAGGGTAAATGTTTTTAATCACCACTTGATTTTTTACAAACTTGCTTTCAGAGCGCTCTGTGTTTAGAAGACGAACACACAATACTAAGGTCTCTTGTTTGTGTTTTACATAAAGGTGAGATATATTTAATTATAAGGTAGTTTAATGCTTTTATTTTGTTGGATTATCGTGTTTTTAACTTGTGTTATCGTCAAATAATTGTTTATTTAAAGCCTCTCTTACTTCAAGACCTACGACTTGTTTAAGGCAGAAAACTTAACAGAACCAGACTCAATATAAGGTTTGCTTGATGATACTTTTTGAGATTTTGCAGTTACGATTAAGAATGAACGAAACCAGCTGATTCCAACTATTGATTAAGAGCAATTTGATCGACAAACTAACTTATGTTGAATTTGTGGAGACGTTTGAACTTCTGTGTAAATTTCAACCTTTACATTTACAATTACATTCGTTTTTTTCGGGCCTTCGTGTCACCTTGACCCTTAGGTAACACCAGGGATACCAGGAACACATTTGCTTTCTGGCCTTCGGGTCATCTTGACCCTTAGGTAACACAAGGGATAACACAAACAAATTTGTTTACGAACCTTTGGGTTACCTTGACCCTGAGGTAACACAAGGGTTAACTTGTACAAGTGTTTTTTTCTTTTAATTTGAGATAAGATTCCAGTCATCGATCAATTATATTTTTTAACTTTGGGAACATAGTATGGAACTTAAAATGTATTTTGTCTGAGTGTAAAACAATTAAATAATGTTTTTCTATCATCTATTTATTGTTTTCTACTTTAATAATAAAGCTATTAATTAATATTGCCTCCCTTTATGGTTTAAAAATAAATGATCTTGTAAATATTTTACAATATTTAGTTTATTTGTATTATTTTTGTTTGTTTTTTTTCTGTTGAAAATGTTGGTCATGAATGAAGTAATATTTTATTATGATATTTTGTGAAACATGTTTTATCTTATTTAAAATTTAAAAAATCCACATTTTAATTGTATTATAATTTAAGTTACTATTTATATTAAACACATCAATATTAAAATATTAAAAAACTGATTTCAAATTGGTTAAAAAAAATAAGGTTTTTATCATGAAAAGCCTTTGATTGACTATAAAAAAAAACGTGTCCCAATTATTATTTCCTGGGCAACATTTGTGTACTACTCAAATATGGTTACACAAATCTGTGCATGTGTTGAGTGTGAGGTGTGTGTGAAAAAGTTCTTTGTTCGCAGTTTTGCTCGTGAATCTACCAAAGTGAGTTTCCGCCACAGGAAAGTTGAGGTTTCGTGTCCGTTTACAGTTCGAGAGCAGATCGCTGACAAAGCAGCGACCAAGACACACACACTCACACACACACACACACACACACGGACGCACACAGACACACACTCACATGTCAAACAAAAGATGAAAACAAAAGTCAGGACATCTGTGAAGAAGAACTAGTCTTTTGATAATTCTCTTACTGGAGGTGAAGTTGCAGAATGACTTGTGAACTAGCTCTTAATAATCATCTACACGTTGTTCTTTATGACGTTTTTTGTTGTTGTTTTCTTGCAACTAGTGGTACTTTTTACACCAGTAGTGTATAAATATTGCCCTAAAAGAACCTGAGGCTCTTGAATTATTGTATATTTTTAGCTAAATTCAAAGAAGTTGAACATTATAATTATACTAATAACTAATACTAATTAACTCTGTTCAGAAATGTAATCAATAAAAACAATTATTTATATAAAAAGGAAAAAATAACTAATTTCAGGAGGTTAATTTCTTAAAAAAATTCCGAGGATAAAATGGTAAAAATGAAAGGATTTATTTCTTCATTCTTTTCCTTTTATCATTATTTCATTTAAATTATAATTAAAAATGAAAACAGTGCATAAGAAACTGAAATAAATATGCAAAATGAGAATTTCAAGATTAATACATAAACATTTTTACTGTTACGTCAGATTTTCCGTCTGCAAAATAACTCCACAGAATCGAATTAAATATTCAGGACATGTCGACAATGCAACACAAATGTACTTGGCCGAGGTCTGCACTCTCTGAGTGTTTTTTCCTGCTTCTGATTAGATGTTCGACTCATGGGGACGGATCAAGACTTTTTACTTAAAACCAGAAAATACCAGTATAAAAACAACTACATCACTACGCCGACAATTTTTATTTTCTCGACTTCATCAGTTAATGGCTGTAGAAACAAAGATGGTTTAAACAAAATAGTGACGATGTTTTTATATCATTTTTTATGTGTAGTTTCCATTTTCTCGCCTATATTCGTTGGTATTGAACTACTAGCTTAGTTGTTTTTTCATATTTATGAATGGGTTTGTGTTTGAATATTTATTTTCTTTCCCTGATTTGATATGAAGATGGAAAGAAAAGATGCATCATATAAAAAGCAGTGTTGAATTGAGTGATAACTTATACTTTCATCCCATTTTTCAAATGTTAATACATTATTGGGATTGTTTTTTTCTGTCTAATCACACTGTTTTTTTGTCAGAGACTCGATGTTTATAATCCTCAGTGGGTCAGCCGACTTCCTTAGATTCACGTTCATAGATGACATGTCAGTCGGAGACGACGTTGACCTCCATGGCATGGATCGTCGTGGCACTCTATGACACACTGACACACACCTACACACACTGCTGCGGAAATCTGACCCAGAAATCTAAAAAAAAAAAAAAGAGCAGCACCAATGTAAAACAGACTCACTCATGACTTTCTCCGGCATAGATGTTCAAGAAAACTACTTCCTGCCTGCTCCTTGTATTTATATGATGTGACACAAATAATTACAATTTAACTTGAATATAATGACAACAGAAACCCTTTTTCTAATGCGTTTTTTGTGTTATTGAGAGACAAAATTTAGAAAAATAGAATCAGAAAACAGTTTATGGACGACCAATTATAACCCTGCCAAGGAGCTTACATGGTTATCATAGTCAATCTTTCAACAACATTATAAAAAGAATATTTAAATTAACAGATTTTATTTAATTTTTGAAAGAAATCAACACATTTTTACGTTTTGTTGCTCAAGCTATCGCCACCTACTGTCCTGTGTGAGTAGTTTTTCAACTTTTTATATTCAAGTGATTATTTCGTTCGGAAAATAAATGTAGGAAAATAATATCGGGCAATAGAAATAAATCACAATATTTGTGTAAATTAAGGGTGTCAGTGTTTTCAATTATTCCGACTAATACGCTATCTTTTTATCGCAGTTCCAACGTATTGCCACTAGAGGGTTCCTCCGACCTTATACATTACAGCAAAGTCCTTCCAGTAGATAAAATATTTGATATCCGTGTAACAGTTAAAAGGTGTAAACGTTGACAACACCACTATAAAAAAAAGAGTTTAGTTGAGGTCAGCACTCTCTGAGTACGTCTATAGTTTTCCTCATTTATTCTGTGTCTGTTATTCATGGTAATATTTAGCATCTATTTCTGCAAACACTGAAATGGTTCACCTTTCTCTCAGTTTTTTAATATTAATTTCCAATCAGATTTAGGGTTTTACAACACAACTATGGAAGTATATCAACAGCTGATAATACATTTTATTTGAAGGTGATTTTCACGGCACTTAAAGAAACCACACAATGCAGATTAAAAACATCAGTAAGAAATCATTTTAGTAAGTAAAAAGAGATATGATAAGTTAAAAATATTGTTTTTAAAAGTGTTTTTTTTTAGAACTTTATGTAATGTGAGTGATAAGAGGGGCTGTGAAAAGATCTAAAAAATAAACAGAAAAGCCTAAATATAGTGGGGGAAATAAGATTAAAAAAAAATATAAAATATATGTTGATTTTAAAAAATAGATGGGTTTTTACTTTATATATTTATAATTGATGTACCATTGATTATTATCATAATTATTTGTAATTCATTGATCAATATTAGTGACGAAATAAACAGAATTACAGGTGCAACATGGTCCTCATTATAAATAGTAAAATAACTACTTAACATAATTTGATTTTTTTAGAAAAAAACTCAAAAAAGTCAGAGGAACATAAGTAGTTTTTTTTAAAGACAAAATGAAGTTGTCATAAATTTGACCAAGAGTAAGAAGCTATAACAGTTTGATTATCATATTTAATCAAATCTATTTCATCTTTTCAGTCACATAAACCACAACCTGTCAAGATGCTGATCAGGGGAATGGGTGAGGTGGGGTGAGGCTGGGGGGTGTTACTGGCAGAGATGGAGGAGACGCTGCATTACTGGCAACACTGTCCTTTGTGTGAGCCAAAACAAGAAGGACTGACAAAGCACTCGTCACATGAAAGAGTGAGAGTCAGAGCGAGAGACGAGTTTGTCGACCACTTGAAAGGCCTCTGAGGTTTAACACCTACCTTCCTCTTTTTCTCCGTTTGCAAATATTCCACGTCCCCCAGAAGACGCAGGTTTCATCCACTTTCAAGTGATTTGGCAAATGATAGTGAGGGGATTTTGAGTCTTAAAGGTGACTGAAACAGTAAAACGGTGTTTTTTTTCTGTTTCTTCTTCAGCCGAGATAGAAGTTATCCCCTGCAAGATCTGTGGAGATAAGTCCTCTGGCGTGCACTATGGAGTCATCACCTGTGAAGGATGCAAGGTAGTGTATGGAAGTGAAAGGGAGATTTTAGGCTTGAATTTAACATTTATTTTAACATTTCAAAATGAATAAAAAAATGTTTAAATATGTTCAACAGTGGAAAATGTTTTGTTGGATAATTTAATTTAATAAGTATACATTTTCTTTAAAAAAAACGGAATATTTTGTGTGCCTCCGTTGCTTTAAAACGGCCTTTGAGTTGACGTCACATGATCGTCTGCGTGACGTCTGATTGGCTAAAAGCTTGATCAAGTAGCTCGGTAAAAAAAACGATCTATTTTTGAATTATCGTTATTTCAATATAAATTCTATTTATAATTTTTTTTTTTTTAAAGAAATAAACAATCTGTTTTAATTATAATTATTTAATTATTTAATTATTTAATTATTTAATTATTAATTATTAGAAAATGTGATTCAACCTCTCAGTATAGACGTTTTTAATTTAATTATTAAATAATAACAAATGACAACAAACTTTTAACATTGACGTTTTCTTTATTTAATTTCCCCCCCAAAAGAGTGTATCATTCATTAAAAAACCTGAATAACTTAAAAAAAAAAAAGAAATCATCCTTGTTGTCAAATGTTTAATTCAACCTTTCAATATAGACTTTTTAATTGAATTGTTCAAAAATAACAAATAAACCTTTCAACATGGACATTTTTAATTGAATTGTTCAAAAATAACAAATAAAACTTTCATTATGGACATTTTTTAATTGAATTGTTCAACAATAACAAATTCAACCTTTAATATTGACGTTTTTATTTTAATTATTCAATAATAACAAATTCAACCTATAATATAAACGTTTTAAAATTAAATTGTTTACAAAAAAAAGATTTAATTCTTAAAAGAAAATGGAAAACTTCAATGAATAAAACTCAAAATTTCATCATTTGACCATTCAATATCGTGATGTCAAGAGCATCTCCAGTTTCTTCATGACGGTTCAACGTTGGACACGATGTTTCCATCTTCCCAGGGCTTCTTCCGGAGGAGTCAGCTCCCGACCGTGTCCTACTCCTGCTCGCGGCAGAGCAACTGTCAGATCGACCGATCCAGTCGTAACCGCTGCCAGCACTGTCGCCTGCAGAAGTGTCTCGCTCAGGGCATGAGCAAAGACGGTACGTCAGGAACCATCCATAGACCTCAATGTTGGGAGATGTTTTGATACCATATTGATATTGATTTTTGGGGGGGGTTTAAATCATATATTATTTTTATCATTGTTATTTTATAGTTTTTATTTAAATAAAGTGTTAAATAAATAAAATAATTTACATTTAACACCCAAATATTCACAGCCTTTGTTCATTTTGTCGTTGCAATTAAATACCCGGCCACTAGATGGCAGCAGTCATTACATCCACTGCATATAAGTAAGTAAGTAAGAAAGTAATTTGTATTTGTATAGCGCTTATCCAGACCAGGGTCACAAAGCGCTTAAACAATCAAAACAATATTCAATAAAGTATAAACTTTAAAGGTCAAGATAAAACTGAGAACAACACAGGAGTTCCAAGAAAATCAAGGAAAAGCCTAAAGGAACAATGAAATAGCGCTTGATGCAAGCGATGACTGAGGACGAGAGGATACAGTCGAATCCCGCAGCTTTTAAAGCTGATGTTTGGACATATTTTGGTTTGAAAACAAAAAGCAGTTACCACTTCATCAAGAGTCATGTGGTCTATAAATTCTACAACACCAGAGTCAAGTACTCGACAATACTACAAATACATCCATATTACTGTAGTATCATAACAAATAGCAATATGTCGTAATGTTGTCCCCGTATTGTATCGCAAGATTATTGCAAATACCCAACCCTACATAAATAAGAGGTAAAGACACAAACGTAAAGAGACAAAAATACACATAAAATGCAAAAACATCATAAACGATTTGACGGACACACAAATATCTGGACAGACACACAGAGAAAAAGGCATGGTAAGGACGCACACCTAAAATCTGCAACACCAGAGTCAAGTACTCAACGATACTACAAATATATCCTTGTTAGTACGGTATCATAATATATGGTATCGTTGCCTCAGTATCGTGATACGTATCGTATCGCCTGATTTCGTGTCAACACACATGCCTTCCCTCGCCTGACATGGTTCGCTCTTCCTGCTCCTCAGCAGTCAAATTCGGTCGGATGTCGAAGCGCCAGCGGGACTCTCTGATCGCGGAGGTGGAACACTACCGTCAGCAGCAGCAGCAGCAGCAGCAGCAGCATCAGCAGCAGCAGCTCCAGGAGTCCTTGTTGGCGTCTAAAGAGCGACAGGACCACTCGCCTCAGCTGCAGGTCCAGCATCCGTACTCCTTCGGCAGAGAAGACGAGCTGCTGACGTACCCGGCCGACGTCCACCCTTACCTGCTGTGCTCCCCCACCGACCCCCAGGTGTCCGACCTCATCTACCGCAGCTCCGGGATTTCCCCCCCAGCTCGGCCCTCGGGCAGAGGCTATGACATCAGAGGTGAGACTCATAACTGTCCCAGAAGACACCCTCGTAACAACGTCTCTGTTCAGACTCCAGACCAGCGTCTGCTGACCTTCACACGTACAACGCTCTGGAGGATCCATACAGCTCCTACTCCAGATCTCTGAGGAACTTAGGTAAGCCCCCCCCCCATCCATACACAAGATCAACAGTGACCAGGTCTTCTTTCGACAGAGGACTTGTGCTCCAGCATCATTCGCTCCAACAGAGAGACATGTCAGCAAAGAGCCGAGGAGCTGCAAGCTCTCAGATGGAAGGTGTTCAGCCGCGAGGAGGTCCAGCTGTACCAGAGCAAGGTAGACGACACTTTCCATTATTTACGATGAATGATGAGTGACACGTAGATTCTAAGCGGGACAATACGTACATGTACTTTAAAGTAATTTATTTACATACAGTATTTAACATAAAGTTTTCAAAAAAAGCTTCTAAAACAAGTTTATAAATAATGTTATGTGAATAATTATTGATCATGTTTTAAGAAATAAGTTTGTTCAATGAATAACAAATGGTAATTAAATTATATTTGTATTATTTACCATTACATTTTATTTATTATATTATACAAATAAATAGAAAAGTAAGTCTAAAGAAGCTACTTAAATAGTAATTATCATTATTATTTGAAAATATATAGTGAGTAATTCAGCATTTTTATTATAAAACGAGTTACTATTTGTATACCTGGTTAGAAATAAATGAAAAAAAGGGACTATGAAGTGTGATGGTGTTAATTATCAATTAAATTAGTTTCAATAATACAAATAATATTACTTGAAATTGAGGTGTAAAAGTAACTTTAAATTATAGAATTATTACTTATTAAAATAATACATCTCAAAAATATATAATACATGAGAAACTTAAATAAATATTATTTTTGGAAAACATAACTTGAAAAAGAAGATTATAATATACGATTTATATAACTAGTGAGAAAATAAATAAAAAAGGGACTAAAAGTGTTTAAAAAATTATGTTGGTTGGGAAACATATATTATTAGTAATAAAAGAAAATGCAAATAATATAATTAAGTATTGCATAAATATTAAGTGATATTGTGAGGATGCAAAAAATTAAAAAAAAATGTAATATAGCTGGAAAGTTATGTAGGAAGGAATTTAATTAATATAAATATGATCAATGTGTTATTATTAGTTGCTGAACATTGTATTAAATAAATAAATAAAAACAAACTTTTTCTTGTGTCTGGAGTCGCTGGACGAGATGTGGCAGCACTGTGCGGTCCGGCTGACCGAGGCGGTCCAGTACGTGGTGGAGTTCGCCAAACACATCCCAGGGTTCCGCCTGCTCACCCAGAACGACCAGATCGCCCTCCTGAAGAGCGGTGAGTCTTAGACCTCCTCCGACAGGCGCCTCCTCTCGAGACGTCTTCTCACCCGCGGCTGCTCCTCAGGCTCCATGGAGGTGGTTCTGATCCGGATGAGTCGCTTCTTCAACACGGAGAATAACACGGTGTTCTTCGACGGGAAGTTCGCCGGACCTGAAGTCTTCAAATCACTGGGTAATCATTTGAATGTGACATTAAAGGAGGGGTAGATGATCCTCAAAACGTTGTTAGTATCTGATCAGAGATCACCACTAGAGGGAGACAAATCTTACGACTCTCTTCCAGCGTGTGGCGATTTGATCGCAGCAGTGTTCGACTTCGCTCACGACATGTGTGCGTTAAAACTCAGCGAGCAGCAGATCGCGCTCTTCAGCGCTCTGGTGCTGCTCAACGCAGGTGAGATCACGTCGTTTTAATACGTTTAAACATCGTTCGATGTGTACTTGAAACTGGAATTAAAGTTTTAAATTCTGGCGAGCAGATCGACCGTGTCTGGAGGACCGAGGTCGGGTCCAGCGAGTTCAGAGAAGTGTGGAGTTGAGCCTCTCACATGTTCTACGCCGAGACAACCAGGACAATCTGATGCACAAGGTATGTTTGAACACGAGCAGAAATATGAATAAGAATTGAATTATGGCGACGCATCTTACAACAAATTGAATTTTAAAATAAAATAAAATCTCTGGTAGTTTGACCATGAAAATTCACATGGAAATATTGTGTATTTATTTGTTAAATATATTTTAGTGTGTTTTTAATTCAACATTAATTCTATAAAATGTCTTTCTATTCCAGTTGTTACGGTTCAAGGGACAGTCATATTTATTATGTTTATTGAATTATTAAAGTTTTGTATATTTTTGTTAATTATGAGATTTAAGTTGTATTAAAATATATTACATTTACTTGTAGATCATGTTAGTATACATTACATTCATTACGAGAAAATTGTTTAATATAACATTAATTATGATTTTTTTTAATTACATATATTATCAGATTAAAGGCGTATATATTGCATTTATTACGAGATGTAAATTGAATATATATCATAATTAAAGTTAAAAGTCTTTTCTATCACATATAATATGAGATTAAAGTCGTATATATTACAATTCTGTACAAGATTAAATTTGTGTGTATTTCAAGTTTAAAGTAATTTATAATACATTTTTCAACAGGATTAAAGTCTAATATATTACATTTATTATGACATTTAAGTCGCATATATATTACATTATCTCAAGTAAGTAAGTAAGTAAGTCATTAATATTTATAGAGCGATTTTCTAGACCAGGGTCACAAAGCGCTTAAACAATCAAAAGAAAAATACTCAAAAAAATATATACTAAAAAGATCACGATAACACAGAGAACAACACAGGAGTCTCTAAAGTTATATAGTTAGTATATATTAAATGTTCTACCAGATTAAAGCTGAATTGCATTAATTACGACATTAAAGTCATATATATATTTAAATGTATTATTATTACAAAATGTAAGTTGTGTATTTTACATTAACTACATTAAAGTCATATTTTTATGAAACATTTCGTACAAGATTACAGTTTTATAGATGACATTTACTACAAGAATAAAGTCATATATTTTACATTACGAGATGAATGTAATATATTTTATTTATACTATAACATGAGAGTAATATATTGTATATCTGATTTTGGGTCTGCAGCTCTCCCAGAGGATGTCGGTGCTTCGCTCGATCTGCTCGCTGCACGTGGAGAAGCTTCGCTGGTTCAGCCAACGTTACCCACTGACGGCTCACACTCTCTTCCCTCCGCTGTACAAGGAACTGTTCGGCTGCGAGGCGGAGATGTCTCCTGGTCCTGCTCACTGAACCTCTCAGGGAAGATCAGAACCATCTATTTATGCACGCATTTAAGAACCAAAAACAGCAATAACAGTTTTGCACAATCACTCTTTTTATCTCAGCAATAACAATGAATCACTGATGGTGCGTTCAGCTGTGTTCAGGTGCCTTACACGAAACAAATGTAGCATAAAAATCAGGATAAACGTGTATTAACACCACTTAAAATAATGTTCTTTTTTTTTGTTTTTCATGACAAACCGCTCTTGCATGAACGCATCATCAACTTCCTGGTTAAGGCTTTAGTTTTAATGTTTTAATTGATGATCAATAAATAAATAATGTCTTAAAACAAAACATTTTATCAAGAAAATTCAGTCACAGGCTGCTAAACCTTTAACCTTCAGTTTTAAGATGAATCAGTTGAATATTAATGAACTGCTTAGACGTTTTTTTCAATAAAACATTCGTCATTTTCTGAAGAAAAAAGGAAAAAAATCAGTGGCGCTTCTTTTTTAAAAAAAATGGTGTTAGTTACACATCCCCACCAGCAGATGGAGCCCTTTAGCAGCAACATGTGCCTGACGTCAAAACACACAAGATCGAAATGAAATAATAGGTAAAACATTGTTCATTCCAATATTTGTTTTGTTTCTTTTCAAGTACATTGATTCGGAAATCAAGATCTCTCCACGACAATAGTTTCTTATTATAGTTTCCGGTAAAAAAGGTAGATATATCAGACTTTTGCTCATATATTGCGTCTGTTGTTTTTGTGATTTTAGCAGGTGATTTACGGGTCAAAGGACAGAGAAGAAGGTTTTAAAAAGATTAAAATATATATATTTATATATATTTTAACATTATGGAACTCTGCATGTACAAAAACGTAATGTTAAATGTGATGATTTTAGAGGAAGATTTGATCATGTTTATATTGAGAAAATATAACATGATGCTGCAGAAAAATATTTTTTTAGACCAAATATTTGCATTTCAGGAAAAATGCCATTTGCTGAGAAAGAATGAACCTTATAAGTTATTTTTACAAAAATAAAATATTTTATTTTTCGAAATAATAGAGGGAATTTACTGGCTAATAAAACGAATGGATTATTTGTAAAGAAATGCATATTTAATTAATATTTTACATATTTAAGACAGCAATAAAATAATGAAAATAGAAAATTACAATTATTGTAGAAAAGAAAGTTTAATAGAAACCGTTTGCACTCGCGGGTGAATGTTGCAGATTATTTCTCTTGTATATAATTGTGTCCTAATGTGGGAATATGTTCATATCAGCCAGAGTAGAATGTGATAAAAGCAGCATTAGTGTGTCTGTGGAAAATGTATTTCCAGTTACAAAGAATCTATTTTTGATGTTTATATTTCAAACCAGTAGTTTTGATCGCTGCTTGAAAAGTATTTTGTGTTGTGATCGTCTTCTGATGCTTTGTTTCCTGTTCTCATCTTAAAAATAAAGTCTTGGATAGAAAAACATTTTTTTATTGTATTTTACAAACACACAAACCTTAACAGTGACACACAACATAAGAAATAACTGATTCTTCAAGTTTAAACATCATAATTATCTTCTTTTTCTATAGTTATTTTATGTATTTATTCAAATTAAATGTATATTCCTTGAAATAATACATATATTTGTCATGGCATCATTGCACTTTAAAAACATTTTTACATTTCTTTCGTATTGTCGTTTTTTTTTTTTTTTTAAATCATCCATACATCGCACACAAAAATATTTGTCCACGATACCTTAGCAAGTTTTTTTTTTTACGGCTGTTAAATCATATTGTATTTTTAACATAGTTCTTCTATTTAACATGTTTAAATAAACAATGATTACTATTTTTATTTACAATTTACATAAAAACATTCAAAGCGTTAATTTTTTGTGTTGCAATTACACTTCCCGCCGCTAGATGGCAACAGTCATAACGTCCTCAGCAGCTAAAGGAACAATCAAATCTTAAGAGATTCCAGTGATGACTGAGGATGAGAGGATACACTTTACTCCATCAGCTTTTAAAGCTTATGCTTGGTTTGAAATCAAATGAAAGCAGTTAAGACTTCGTCAAGAGTCATGTGGTCTGTAAATTCTACAACACCAGAGTCAAGTACTCGATAATACTGCATATATACCCTCGTTACTACAGTATCACGATATATAGCAATATGTCGTTAAGTCAAAAATACATATAAAAAAGAGACAGAGAGAGAGAGACTTCTTTTATTGTCATTGTACAGAAAACACAGCAGTGAAACTGGCAACAAAATTTCGTTGCTTGGCAACCGTTAAAACAAACCCAGCAGAGAGATGTATATATAGAAGAAGTATAAATATAAATAAAATAAATTATAAAATGCACAAACATAAATGATTTGACAGACACACAAATATCGTGACAGACACACAGAGAACAAAGCATGGAAAGATTACACAAGCAGCTGAACAAGGTTGGTCAAGGACACACACTCGCCTAACTAATAAAAAATGACATTGACGCACACTGATAAATAGATAAAAAGAGGGTGAAAAAAGATACACAATTCCTACCCATGCAACAACACAAAGATGATAAGGTCACATGCACACATGAAGCTACACAAATGGACGGAGATGTAAAAATGTACAAAAACACAATCTGACTCATCTACACAAACACACAGCCCATGAGTCACGTGGATGACTCAGGTTTGCTCGAACTATCCTCCTGAAAGAAGTTGAGATTCAGCAAAAGTATTTCCAGAAGTTGCGTAATTCATAGAGCGAAGATCAGTAAACACTTCTTCATCTCTCAGCGCGATAAGAAGTCACACAATGTTCCTCAGAACCTCTTGGATCTGTCCTCCATGTTTCTCCTGGCGTGGGCGTCCAGATACGATACTCGGAGTCGAGCGGATGTCGTTTGATGGGAACATGAATGTCTCGTCCAGACGTGTTTGTTTGTTGGTTCAGCTCGACTTTGAGAAGTTTCCCTCCAGGGAGCGAGTCTGCTGACATCTCTGGGAAAACTGAAGGAAGAACCTGGATTATCGGTTAAAGCTTCCACGTATTAGGAAAAGAAAATTGCTGGAAAAGTTATTAAAACGTTGCCTGAGGCTGAAGTCGTGAGTCCAGGTCGTTTTTTCAGACTCGACAAAAATCTCGAGACTCTTCATCTGTTGCCTGAACATGCTGTGTTTCACAGAATTAAAACGCATGGATACCACCCCGATACAAAAACGAAAACACACAGATACAACCCCGATGAAGCAAACATTTACCACCCCAATACAGAAGTGAAACATACTGATACCGCCCCAATACAAAAATGAAAACACACAGATATCACCCAATACAGAAATTACACACACATTTACCACCTCAATACAGAAGTGAAACATACAGATACCACCATAATACAGAAGTGAAACATACACTTACCACCCCAATACAAAAGTGAAACCTACAGATACCACTCCAATACAGAAGTGAATCATACAGATACCACCCCAATACAGAAGTGAAACATACAGATACCACCCCAATACACAAGTGAAATATACAGATACCACCCCAATACAAAAACGAAAACACACAGATATCACCCCAATACAGAAATTAAACCAACATTTACCACCCCAATACAGAAGTGAAACATACATATACCACCCCAACACAAACATGAAAACACACAGATATCACCCAATACAGAAATTAAACACACATTTACCACCTCAATACAGAAGTGAAACATACTGATACCACCCCAATACAATAATGAAAACAAAGAGATATCATCCCAATACAGAAATGAAACGCACATTTACCACCCCAATACAGAAGTGAAACATACAGATACCACCCTAATACATAAGCCAAACATATAGATACCACCTCAATACAGAAGCAAATACACAGATACCACGCCAAAACAAAAACACACAGATACCACCCTAATACAGAAGTGAAACATACTGATACCCCCCCAAAACATAAGTGAAACATACTGATACCACCCTTATACAGAAGCCAAACATACATATATCACCCCAATACAGAAATGAAACACACAGATACCACCCCAATACAAAAACAAAACATACAGATACCACCCTAATACAGAAGTGAAACATACTAATACCACCCCAATACAGAAATTAAAACATACAGATACCACCCTAATACAAAAACGAAAACAGATAGCACCCTAATACAAAAACAAAAACACACAGATGCCACCATAATACAAAAGTGAAACATACAGATACCACCCCAATACAGAAACGAAAACATACTGATACCACCCTTATACAGAAGCACAACACGTAGATACCAACCTAATACAGAAATGAAAATATACAGATACCACCCCAATACATAAACAAAAAACATACAGATACCACCCCAATACAGAAGCGGTCACACAAATATCACCTGAAAAAATAAACAAAAAATAAGATGCCACCCCAATACAGAAACAAAAGACACAGATACCACGCTAAGAGGGAAACAAAACACCCAATACAGAAATGAAAACACAAAGATACCAGCTCAATACAAAAACAAAAACACACATAGAACCCCAACACATAAACACACAGATAACACCCCAACACAGAAACACACTGATACCACCCGTACAAAGAATAGGAGAACACCCAGACACTAGCCCCACAAAATAATAAACACACATACTGCGCCAACACAGAAACACACACACTCATACAAAGAAATAAGATACACATTGCGCCAACACACTCACACAGAAAACACAAAAACACACACACCCCAACATAGAAACAAACATACACATACACCACCCCATCACAGAGACAAAAAGAAACACACCCCAAAACCCAAAAAACAGAGACCACCCCTACACATACATACGTCTGTGATTATTACATGTTCATTTTTATATTGAATAATGTGTATATATTTAAATGAAAAATGATGGTAAATTAATGTTGTTTTTTGTTCATTTATGAGCAGTTAAAAGTATAGAATTTGTTTTTAACAAATACATTCTTCTCTCTCTCTCTCTCTTGATCTACAGAAAGACTTTTTAAACATTTTCCAGTTAACACGTAACAGCTCGTAACAATTTTCTTCAAGCGAAATCCTCTCATTTGTGGCAGTGGTGCAAAACCGCAAAGACAGAGCCAATTATGCCATTATGGTTATTTGGTCCAGAGACTGCTGCTGAGCATGTAGCATGTAGACCTCAACGGTTGCCCGATGTTGTTGAGCATTCAGTCAAGCATTCTTGAGGCGAGAACTTTTTTTATTCAACTTAAACTATAAGTAAAAATATCTTAGAAAATATTTTTTAAATGTGAAAGGATGGTGAATCTCAAACATTTATGCAGAAAACACAGATGACAGCGATTTTTTTTAACCTAGAATTTACCTTAAAACACATATATGTATATTTTTTATTTGAAAATACACACAAAAAAATGACATTCCTGAGCCTGTGTGAAACCATTTGTTTTCCGAGTACTAACAACTGCATGACAGGTGAAAATGAAAACACACATGTGTGATGTGGAAGCTGAAAACGCTGCACTGTCATTGAAGTGGTAGATATTTCCACGTGTTTTCGGAGACCATCAACGAGATTTCAATAATAAAACACCTTCAATTTGAACAATAATGGAATTCTACGATGGTGATTTTTTTTAAGGATTAAAACTTAAAACTTGAAACTTAAATGTAATATTTGAAAATGTTTTTTGATATTAAAGTGATGTCTAATACTTAAAAAATGTGTGTGTCTTGTATGTATGTGTGTAGTCTCAACACTTTCTTGCTGTAGCTATTACAAAGACACTGTTTATCTAACAAAAACGGCTAAATATAAGTATGAATCTGTTTTATAACCTATTGAATCATAGCAACCTCGGATGGAAGATTACCAGGACCTTGTTCAAGGCTGCAGCTCATGGTTTGAATGATAATAAAGGAGAACTTTCATTTAACCCTTCGTGGACACGACGCTCCTAAAAACGATCTGAGCAGAAATACAAATATTTATTTTACAATTTAAAAAAAAAATCACAAAGAACGACGAGTGGATGATGTTACATAAAAAATGGTGTTTGTTTTATTATAACTAAAAGAGGGAAAAGGAATCGATCCAGGCACGATTGGATACGGTCACGTGGTTTTCCAGCAGCACCCAAACACGCATCACACATGAGTCATGTTCTCAAACTTCCTCCTCCCTCACTTCCTCTCTCCCTTTACTCTCCTTAAAGTCCATAAAAGTGGGCCACCTGGTCCGGATCACTCACACAGAACCAGCAGAACCTGGACCAACAACTCTCTCTCTACGTCGATCTTCTTCTTTTTCTCGTTGAAACGAGACGACCCGGTTCGACATGGGTTCGATTCGGACTTTCTCCTGCGCCACAGCGGTTCTGATCTTGTGTTTAAGTTCGGCTGCAGAAGGTGGGTCACTGGTTCCGTGTTTTACCCTTTCAGGCTCAACGCTACGGACGCGTTCCGTGTTGCAAACTAACAGAGGATTTGTTCTTGACATGTCTTCTCAACAACAACAACTTTAAATCATTTGATTAATACCAGTAAAACATTCAAGTACATTTATTTATGTGTTTATTATTAAAAAAATGTGTTTCACTTTTAGCATTATATTCAGTATTGAAACACCTATTTATTTATTGCAAAATATTATTATTATTACTCGCCTCAGACTTTAAAACAGTCCCACCTGTTCAAAAATGATTACTCGTGATTGTCTTCTCTGTATTTGTTTAACCCTTTTTTATTGTGTGTTTTTCTCCTTTGTGTCCCAAGAGGCGCTAAATGAATACGATTTTTGTTATTATTGTTATTATTAATAATGGATTATATCTACATATAGTTTCTAATGTTCCCCATTTCTACTTTCTCTCAAACTAAACTCTGAAACTTATTTACTAACTCCTGATACATTTAGCTAAACTGACATTGTTATATAATATACTAGATTTTTTTAAAGCTCAGATTTACCCCTATTATGACTTTATTTTTTTAGACTAAATTCAATGTTTATTTAATCATATTTTTCAAGTATGATTATTCATACTAATTGTGTATATATTGACCTTAAATGTAAAAGTAAAAAGTTGATTCCGACTTGTTTACCTTTTTAAAATGAAAATGCACTTTAGTTAATATTTAAATGTTTGTGATTAGGGTTATTCATGAATGTAAGTATAATTGTGCTGCTCATTTTCCATAGTTAACAGGCTTATTTTTAACTTTAACTTGTCTCAAACAAAAGTCTAAACGGGTCAAGAGTCACAGGCCAATGTTACTTTGAAAATAAATCTTTATATTAATCTTTTTTTTTTAAATAAAAGGCCTCTCAGATTGTAATAATCAATACAACATCAAATAAATATTGTTTTTTTTCTCTGTGCAACCCAATTTAAAATACCTGGTTAATACCAGGCTGATTCTTCTCTTGAAATAAATGCAGCATAGAAAATTATACAACAAATAAATATGTGAAATCTGAATAGAGACTCTCTGAGAGATGTAATAGTGGGTCACATTCTTGTTTTCCGAGTTATGTAACGACTTAATGACTTTATCACAGCTCTCGCAGACAAGTGTTTACTGTAAATAAACATCTCTTCCATTTTCTTATGGGCTGTCCTCCAAGCGGAGATTTTTTCCTCTTGCTTTTTTTTTTTGTCATGAACAAACATTTTATAGGTGGTTGTGTAACATTTTTTTTCTGTCTTTCCTCTTCTTCCCTTTTTTCCGTTCAGTGCGTGACCAGTCCAACATGGAGCAGCGTGAAGTCACCTTTGACATCAACCATCTCATGCAAGGTTGGTAGGCGTATGTTTCTGCACACATTTGCTTTTGTCTCTGACCCTGAAGCAATTTGAGGATATGTGAGATTTTGGCAGCACTCTTCTATTTCTCCTCGGGTTCATAAAGTGTAGAAAGGGGGGAAAAAAGTACGAGCCCCGGGAGAGTCTAGACACGTGCAGTCAACACAACTACTGAATAGCTGCTGGATCACTGCAAAGAGCACTTTAAACAAAACCAAATATATATTATTAAAATTAAAAAAATCTAATGTATGCATTTTGCAAACACAATTCCATTGCAATAATATTTCCATCCACTATAATCCAAGAAATCCTTCATAATCATGTTGTGGGTTTTCCTACAGAAGGTTCAAAGACAGTGAGATACTTATCTACTGATGTCTCTGCCAGATGACCTTCTTTTCCAAACCATAGAGAGTATTCAAACCAGCTGCGAGATTTCAGAGTCGTTTCATCGCTTTTGTCCTTGATTAAAGTCTCTTCTCCATGCGAAGATGAAAGGAATGGATCAAAAAAATGAAAATACACCAGTGTAAGCTTCTAAAGAATACACAGAATAATAAACGGGGAAGCCAAACACAAGGACACAAATAGTTTTTGGTCGGAATGTTGCTTCTTTCAAACCGACTTTAATTCAATTTAAACATATTTATGTAACTCTCTGGTGACGATGGAGCTCACAATAGTGAACACAGCTCTGCTAAACCTCAACTGGACTCTGTTATATCTTTGAGGTTTTTAAAGGTCAACTAATGTGACTCACTTGCATGTTTCAAATGTTGAAGTTTTCCTCTCCAAGATGCAGTAACTCTCTCGTCATGACCATATTTTGAAGTTATAACTTTATAAAGCTCTCCCCCGTCTGAAATCTCGGCGAATAAGAGGTTACAAGAGCGGAGTCCATTATGACGTAATAATGGCTTTATTCATCCTCCAGCTGTAATCACACCCTGCTTTGTTTATACAACAAGTCCCTTAGAGGTGGAGACTTTGGGGATTCATGATGCGTAGTGACAAACCTCTATCACTGCAGAGTGTGTTTACAGTAAACAAGATTTCATCCACAAAAAACTCTCTGATTCACTAGGGTGTTCATTTGACCTTCCACGCTACCGTCCTTGATTCTCCAGTAATTCTTTGATTCGCCTACAGAAATGCATGGGCCGGATTCTTTCATGCTTCAGAAGGAGGTTGACTTGTCCGACCTCCTGCAGGCTGAAGGTAAAGTATTCTTTTCTGCCACATCATTTCTATCTAATCCTCACTCAAGTCTTGCGAAGTGCAAAGCAAATGTTCACAGGTTTAGATATTATGTATCCAACTGCCATAGTGCAATTATAGAATTTGGAAATGTTTGAACATTGCAAGACATTTACATTTTCTTACCATTCTATACCAAAATATTAAAACATTTCAATTGTTTGTTCAAATACATTATAAACATTCCAATTACACAATAACATCTGGTACTTTTCCTTTTTGTGTGTCCAGTGTTGATTATTTTTTAAGCTCATTGCAAGCTGTGATTCTGTATTTATATTTTTAAACTTTAATTTGAGTGTCCAAAACAAATTTGGTCTTGTTTGTAACTAAATAAGAAAAGGCATTATATATATTTTTTTTTTTCAAAAAGCCAAGTACAAATCTCAAATTTTGTTTCTGTATTTTTTCTATGACCTTGTAACTGGGTCACATGTGTTTTATTAATCTTTCTGCCCAGAGTCAACTTTGACTCAGAAGTCGATTAAACCTTCTGTTCAGACTCAAACTTGACTCAGAAAATCACTACATTTTTCTGTTCTGACTCAAGCTTAACTGAGAAAATCGCTAAATCTTTCTGTTCAGACGCAAACTTGACTCAGAAAATCCCTAAATCTTTCTGTTCAGACTCAAACTTGACTCAGAAAATCCCTAAATCTTTCTGTTCAGACTCAAACTTGACTCAGAAAGTCGACTCTTTCTGACTCGGAAAGTTGATAATAAACTACTAATTCATAATTATTTCCTTTTCATATTGTTATATAAAAACATCCTAAAATAGCTCTTGTGTTTTACATGACTTGTTTTTGTGTTACAAGATTTTGGTTTCGAGCAGACCATCGTTTCACCCAAAAAACCAAAGCATCCTCAACGAGCAGCAGCGCCCCCTCGCGGACGTAGGTTCAAACCTCATAGTTTGATCTTTTTAATCATCAACGCTTTCATAGTATCCTCCTCCTCTTTTCGCCCGAATGCTGTCCAGGTTTCGGACCCCGCTCTTTCCCTCCCACAGAGAAGTATCCAGTGACGTTCCCTCTTGCTCGACCGACTCCACAAAACATCGGCGCCATCTGTGGCCACTTGGACCATCGGCCAAACTACCCAGACACCTACTTCCCTGACTATGGCTATGGGTATCTGAAAAGACAAGCCAGCGCTGTTAACAGAGCAGAGTCCTGGTTTCGCACCTGCTGCGGAGACAACCCGGTACAGGGCGAGGAAGTGACACTTTGTTGCGCTACTCAGGCGGTGAGTGTCTTCAGCCGAGTCAGCATTTTCAGAATGTTTAGCGTTGCACTTTTTGCAAGAAAAAAAACAGTCAATGACCTTCTATTTTTTTAAAGAATTTGTCACGAGTAGGTTAGTTACGATAGCACACATCTGTTTTTTTTTTCCAAACTGTCAGAATTAAACCTCGCCAAAACTTTAAATGATGATGGCAGTGGCCTGAAGCCTTCAAGTAAATTAAAAAATGATTTATTGTTCTTGTAAATAATGCTAATAAAAAACAAAAAGCATCCAATATTTTACCTTAAGAAAGCAGAGAAGCAATGGCTTGTAAACTTTCAGTAGGAAACAATGTTGATTTTTGACATTAATGTGTGACTTCTCATCCGCTTTCTTGGTCAGTGTCTTACTCTGACTAATGCTGTGAATGACAAATGAAGTTTCGATTGATAAAGTAGTCGTAGAGCGTCTCAAAATCACATCAGCGGATTGTTTTGTTACATTAAGGGAGCAACTGGGCTACATTAAAGCAGCACTATGTAACATTTTGTCTTTACCCCTTGTGTTATCTCAGGGTCAAGGTGACCTGAAGGACCAAAAATAAATCCGTTTGTGGCCGAAAACAAATGTGTTTTTGGTTGAAGGCCCGAAAAAAATGTGTTTGTGGCCAAGGCCTGAAAAAATGTGTTTGTGGTATCCCTTGTGTTGTCTCTGGGTCGAAACACATTTGTTTTCGTGCCATAGGGTCACCTTGACCCTGATAATAACACAAGGGTTTAAAAAAAATATTTTTTAACTCTAGACTCATATTTTCTATTTATATTTGTGCCTCATACTGTGTGTTGTCCTGCAGTGGATGCTCTCTGTGGATTCTTTCTGTGAGGAGAACGGGATGGTGAAGGACCGACAGTACGAGTGCTGCACACCGAGCAGCGCCGTAAGGATGGAGTGTTTCAACAGAAATGCTTTGAATCCAACCTACCAGCCGACCCTGGAGCTGCCCGTGGCTCCCGTTCCCGCTGGAGCTCCGTTCACCTTTGACCCCGACTCGTGCCAGAGGTATATCAGTAGTTCAATTAATATAAATATTTACACGCAAAATGACTTGTAGTACATGTTAATTATGGATTGACAATTTTATAAACAATAAAATGATTGGAATTCATAAGAAAATAAAATGGATTTGTAAAGGACATGTAGTGAAGTGAACACACTGTAGTGAAGTTATTAGACATAAAAAAAAGGTATAAAAGTTGTATATGAATGTATAATAGGAAATGTTTTATTTATAATGGGGAGTATCATTCAGATTCTGTTAAATTTTTAGAATTTGTCTACATTAATAAGTATAAATGTTATTGTCATATTTGGATTCTAAATAAGCTAAATTATTTTTTATTGTCGTGAGAATCAAATGTTTTTATTGGAACAAAATCGTTTCGAAAACAAAAGCATTTTGTGGCTTAAAACATTTTTTCTCTTGTTTATATTAACATTTTAAAGTGGATTTTATATGAATTTCCATAATTTCCCTGCTCTGAGTATTAAACATGTAATCTTTTTACACAATTAATTATTTTAAGTTGAATACAACTTTTATAAAATGATAATTAAACAATTTTTTTTTTTTAAGTATTTTAATGTAAGAAAAGTAGTAACTAATAATGAAATATGAATATAATAATGAAATTCAAAGCTAAATATTTAATTTACAGTATCATATTGAACGTACTAGAGTTAAATGGTGATTTTAAGTTGACCGATCGGGTCTGATACTAACTTAAAGTGGACATGATCATCCTCATATAGCAGAGAATAAAATGATGAAACTCCTTCTATGGGAACCTGTAGTTCTCTTCACTCAACCTTGAACATCATGCTAACAGATTGTTTCGCTAAACTATCTTTTGAAGGGTGAGAAAAATCTCGACATATTTAGGAAAAATCCACCTCACTCTCACAGGGAGGTACTGTTCCGAGTCTGACCTTATCCCTCACACTTCACAGGACATTGACGGCTCAGTTCAGTATCAGGAGCCACAGAGAAGAGAAGAAAATTGACATCAGCTTCCCTCCTGGACGTCCAACAGTAGACTCCATTCAGTCGCTTTGTGACAACCAGAAGCTGCGTCCACGCTATAGTGTCAAATGTCTGCCAAATACTGGCTTCGAATATCTGGCCCGACAGGCAAAGACCGTCAATCGTGTAGAGAAGGGATTCAAACAGTGTTGCAAAAAGCAGCAGGGGTCTCTGACTTGTGCAGAGAAAAAGGTATTTTATTTTGCTGTTGCAAATGTCGATAATACATCATGGCGCTCTCTGTTTTCTTCTCATTTTCCTTTCTCCTTGTTCTCTTAGTGGAGGGACGAGCTTAACAGATTTTGCTCCAATAAGAACGGCGCAAAGGTGGATTTCCAGTGCTGTTCAAGCGGCGAGGCAGTGGATCAGCACCAATGTTTTCAGTCGATTTCTCCCGATCCGTTCTACAACGTGACCGCGTCCAACAAGGAGGTGTCTCTCTCTGGCATGTGTGGTTCTAAAAAGATCGTCAAATTGTAAGTCTTCCAAAACATTATGACCACCTGCCTTATGTTAAAGTAGGCTTGACTCCTGGATGCTTTGGCTCCGCCCCCTCATCTATTTACTCCTTGATAGTTGTTCTTTATATCATTTTCACGTTGATTATCTTCTTATCTGGTGGACTGAGGAAAAGCAGAAACCTTTTGTATGTAATTTATCGAATTCCTGATCCCAGTGGATGCTCAAATGTGTCGTTTAACTTTCAGGGTTTCTATCAAGAGCTTCGTGAACAAATGCTGCCCCCTGTCTGCAGAAGACCAGAACAACTGCATTAGCCAGATGGTAAGTTGAATCTTGAATAAACGATTAAATTAAGTGTTGATCATTAAGGGAATATGACTCTTTTTTTCGTGCAGCTCAAAGAAGATACAAGTGTCATTTGTTCCTCGAAGAAAGCTCTTCCCCCGTCTATCCGTCGATGCTGCCGATTGGCCACCGAGGAGTCCCAACAGTGCATCACTAAAAATCTCCTCGACGCCATCTCCAAGGCAACCGGTGTGATGCGCCAAAAGAAGAAGAAGATTTGCCCCATTTCCTAATCCTTTAGGGCCTTTTTGCTGTGGACTTTTCAGGCACTGGGTCGTCTACAGAATCGGCAAAAACCTGCAGCACAATTTGACCTCTCACCACTGAAGACTAACTTGGCAACTAAGCCACCGCTTCGTATACTGAACTTGTTTCTACTATGCATCATAAAAAAAGAAAAAAAGATTTTCAGCTAGAAGCGTTGTTATCTTTTATTCATTACAAATCGACATGTTATTGTTGTGATGGTACCACACTGTCAGTTTGAGACTGAACCGCTGTTACAGGTTATGTTTGAAATGTCTTATTTTATAGTAACACCTGTAATATACACGTCATTTATAAAGTACAGATACCAATAAATAATAACGTGTATGATTCATTGATGCCGCTCCATTTTGGAAGTTTAAGATGTGCCTAGCAATGAAAATAGTAGAACAAATAGGGGGATTATGACATGCAATAAAATGCTATAATCAAATACAAACTCTATTTTGGAAGATTGCAGTTGAGTTTATTTATTTTTTGGCGGGGTTGGGGTGGGGACTACATGGGCATATCTGGTGCTGCTAAAAAAAAAAGTTGTTAAGATACCACTCGCATCATGCTTGGCAAAACTTATTTTACAAAAATAAATCTTTAATATTTTAATAATTAATGTTCATAAAAATCATATTAAATGGAAAACTTTTATTTTTTTACAGATATGTCTGTGCATGGTGGATTTGAGTTATGGCACATCAAAAAATTTTATGCGTGAAATTTAAACATATATAGTTGGCTAGATAATAATAATAATTCATTTTATTTGATAGTGCCTTTCAAGACACCCAAGGACGCCTAAATGTAAGGTAAGGTAAGGTAGGGTAAAACTTTATTGATGAAATTGTTTTTTCCAATAGCCAGCAATTTTTCATAAACAATAATAATAAATAAAAAATAAAATAATAAGAAGAACATAGAGAGAAAGAACAAATAATAATAAGAAGATGATAAATGTGAATTTATGTCCAGGTTTGAAATCGAAATTAAAAAAAAAATCTTACTGTAAATCTTGTAATTCGATTTAATAATCCTTATTTTATTTTTTCATCTGTATACTCGAATTGTTTTATAAACAGTTTAAAATATTTAACTCTATTATGTTGTATCTATTCTCCGGTGAGTCAACTATCGTATGACTAACTACCCAGATCGCTACCACCCTCGGCCTGAGGGGGCGCTGTGGTAGCACTGATGCGACACCGTCTGTGTTGGTTGGGATGTGAGGCAGTGAAATCATAATGGCGACTGCTGGGACAGCAGATTCGGGACCGACAGCCCCGACAGGTATCTATTTCAAGTAAATGTATCCATTCGTCATTGAGGATCGATCGATAGAACTCACTGCGGCGACACTTTATTCACAAACCCCGGCGATGTTGTCCGCGTTCGCCAGCGTTAGCTAGTTAGCTTCGCTAGCACCGCGGCGTCCGACTTCTCACGAATAAAAAACGAGCGATCGCCGGCGTATTCACGAAAAACAAGAGATAAAATGGCATTAATGTGGCGTAAATATACATGTCGTAGATATAGACGCGCGGTAATTGTTGTTTATAGTTTGTTTATTTTCAATAGCGCGCGGATCTGGTGCTGTTTTTGTTTTCAAGCCGGTGGTGTCCTTATCAAGTAGCAACGAGGCGATTAACTGTTAAAAATGTGGATTTAATCGTATTTTAAAGGCTTAGTTTTCGCCTGAGTGTGAAAAATAACGGTATCTCCTCCGTGAGAATGATCATTTTACCATTTCAAACATAGTTTTTTACTTATCTGCTTTGTCATTTCTCATCTTTAACTTTAATGTGTGGGTGTTGGTGGGTTTCTGTGTGTGGGGGTGAAACTCGTGATCCACTGGTTCTGAGATGCAGTGTTATAGAGTTGGATGGTTCTCTAGGGTGGATCTCTCAGAAATGTAATAAGCCAGTTGAGAGAATGGGTTTGAACCTCAGACCACCTCCTCTGTTGTGGGAACTCTCATTTCCACTTTAACTGTCCATCGCCACTGGAAAAACCACTCTGTGGCAAAACACTGAGAGGTCTGAGAAAACAAGTTCGTGGAGATCGTTTTAATACGAGATTCTTTCCGTTCTATTTGAACTCATCGGTCAATAAGAATGTATGACAAATGCTCTTCGTGTGGGAATAAAATCTTTAAGTGAGTCACACTCAGCATCTTAGTCCGTCACTGCTCATTCCAACACCTGATTTGTTGACATCATTTAGGGATCGACGGTCTTCCCCGGCCCCACCCGGAGACATGAAGCTTTAGGACCTAAAGAGATGATGATCTCAGCCAAGCTTCCATTTCAGAGTGACTAGAGAAGAGTTTCACTCCGGTTTCACCAGTCGAACGACGCAGATAGCTCTTAGGACTAGAAGGTCTTGATCATAATGAAGTGACGCTAGAAAGGGTTGATATCAAATGGCAAAGTCATGATTTTAAATGTATACATTATTTGGAGATGTGCATTTTATTATCAATTTGAAACACAACTTGTGTGTTTTTATTAGTTTGCACAACACAGGGTTTGCACTTCAAATAAATGTGCTTCTCTGATTTGAGATTCTTAATCTTTATATATATATATATATATATATATATTAATCTTTGATCAGGTATTTTGATTGGCATATTTTTGTTCAGTTTATTTCAAGTATTTGCTTTAAGAAAAACTCCTAAGTTGTATATTTAGAACTATTTAAGAGCTACAAAAACATTTATACATGGTTGATTGTGTTGTAACAGTTAAAATGGAAAAAAAAGAGTTAAAAACAACTTTTTTTCAACAAGAATTTTCCTCTTAAACTCTTTAATAAGACAAATAACCAAACTGAACTGATCAATTTCAACTATATTTGCGCGTGTCATTGTAGCTGGTGTTGTAGGACTGAGCAGACTGGGTGGTCTTCTCACTCAAGTGTTTCAGTTTCTGTTTTCAATAATAGGATTTTCACCAATTGTTCTGGGTCATTTTTTTGAGAAGCCTGCTTAACTCGTGGCTCTTGTTCAGGGGTTCAACCAGAATCTGATCCGTGACCTGCGGTTCTACTGCATAAATGTTGGGTGGGGGGGTACAGTAACGGTTATATAATGGATCATCAATAAAATAATGATTTATTATTTAGATTCTTGATTATTTAGTATTTGATGTATCAAAAATAAGATATTTTTGTACTTGTTTAAAGAAAATAATGCTGGGAAACACCTGCGTTATTTGATCTAAGAACATTATCTCATGCGTCACTACTACATGCTAGGCAGTGATGCTGATTCTCTATCAGTTGTTGAGCCAAAAGGAATGAATCAGTGAATAAAAATAGGGTCTTCCGAGGGCACTCTTGTGGCTCCCACACGGCCGAAACCCTCAGACTGTACCTATACGAGAGAGGCACTTGCAGACGGTTGAGTGGCGGAAATATATTTTGTGAACTATTCGTAGCCATGTTTCCTAATCAGAGCAGTTATATTTACAGTCTCTTCCCGGCAGTGCGAGGACATTAGTGTGTTCATTCTGCTGGCTACACGTGACTACTTTGTTTTGTACACAAGCAGATTTTCTGCCTGTTGCTGACAAGTATATCTACAATGAAATTGTTGTTTTATTCTACTTTAAAACTTGTAATTAAAGTAATAATATTTTGGCATGTTGACACAATTGTGGTTCGTCATTTTGAGGTCAAAGTTGAAATCATTGACCTCAAATGTATTTCTTTTTCAAGGATAAATAAAAAAAATTCTAAAGTTGTTTTTTTTGTTATGTATATATATGGTGTAACCCTTATAATGTAAAGCGATAGCATTTTAAAAAGCTACTTTTTTAGCATTCTAACCACGACCGGTCTGCTACTCTTGAGGCTAAAATCCCTTTTAACATTTTCATTAAAGTGGATAGACATGGACTTGTGACCTCATCTGGTTTATAATTTCATTATGTAACGGGTTGTGTTTGCTATAAAAGATCTAGTCTACTTTACTACTTTCAAATTCGCTTCCTTTGGTTGCCTATCTATTACAGCATTGAAATCCACACCAAATTAAATGTAAGACTAGACTTTAAACACCTTTTCAATAATAGTTTAACCTTCACAAAAAAACGACATCACCGAAGATGCATGATTTTATCACGATCGTGACGACATTCTGTTTCAGAAACGCATTATAAATGTGTATTTTTGTAAATTACTTTATAGCTTTAACCTTGGACAATAGATTTATTCTGTTTTTTAGAGGCAAAACTATCTTTGGTTACACTCTCTTAATGCTAATATATGAAGTTACCTTTTCAAGTATGTCACTCCACTAGATTTGTTGGTCTGATTTAGTGATCCACCGAGAGATCACTGGCCTTGATTTGGGTTCAGGGTTGATCTATTTCTTCCTTCCAGATATTAGAACTAATTTCTGGAGAAGAGCGTTGCAGCGAGGTACAACGCACGTGTGTGAGCAGGAGTTGCATGAACATGTTATTGCAGTGTTTGTTTAATACCAGTGTCTTCCTAAAGAAATTCAAGCTTGCCTTGAGTGCCTTAATGCATTATCCATCCACAGTTTTATGTCCTGTCTTGTGGTGTAGATTATTCACTAGATAATTTAGATGGTGTTTTATAATTGTAATGTTTTAACTGCAGAAACTTTAATGCGGTTTTTGCATGAGTGTTTGTCAAGAATTATAATGAGTTGGTTTATTAGTCTTTTAATGGTGAGAAAACGTGAACAGAACTTTATCAATTGTCCCGAGAATTGTGAAACTAGATCAGTCGTCACAGGGGAGAAGTAGTTCCAATTCAATCTGTGCTCCAGATATCAGCAGCAGCAGCAGTTAGTAACTATGTTGCAACGTTATAGTCTCTCTAGTCCCTCAATGGAGGAAAAGTAGATGAATTTTCTCCATTAAAAGCTTCTTTTTTTTTGTCCCCCACAGGAGCCAGCAGCTTCATTAAAGTGGCCCCACCAGAGGTAAGAATTCTGAAAATCCCTTCCACCTTAATGACTTAATTGAAAAAGTAAGCATTAACAAACTTCAAGTGTATCTCCTGAGGTTTCCAACACAATGTAGCTTCTTCTATCATGACAACACAATGATCAAACGTGTAAAGAAATGTGAATTATAACATTTATTTGCAAGAAAATTAATTCAAATAGGAATTCCTTATATATTCACAGTCAATTATGTAATAGGCTAAACTATATTTGCTATTTAGAAAAGAAAAATAACTTTATAAAATGTTTTTTTGTAGCTGCCTGGGTCTTCAGGCACAACTCAAAGTATGAAGAAGACAATTGGACACCGGGGTGTGGAGACCACCACTGGAGAGACCACCTATAAAAAGGTCAGGATGCGGTCACAGTTGACACCAGTGACTCTTATCAGGAGAAGTGGGGGAGGGTTGACATTATTCTTAATATTTCTTTCACATTTCCCTTAATAATTGCTTTAATTTTGAACAAACGCATTATTTTTTAAACGCATGTTTTGTTTACTTTCCTCCCTCAGACCACATCGTCGGCCCTCCAAGGTGCCATCCAGTTGGGCATCACACACACGGTTGGGAGCTTGAGCCAAAAGGCCGAAAGGGACGTTTTGATGCAGGACTTTGTGGTCGTCGAAAGCATCTTCTTTCCAGGGTTCGCATCGAATCCAACGTCATATTTGTGGTTTCCGAGGCCAATCGTCTGGAGTTCATCGTTTCTGTGCCTCTTGTGTTTTTCAGCGAAGGCAGTAATCTGACTCCGGCTCATCACTACAGCGATTTCCGCTTCAAGACCTACGCTCCCATAGCTTTCCGTTACTTCAGAGATCTGTTTGGCATTCAGCCGGATGATTATTTGGTAAGTGTTGACGAGAAGCGTTCGTTAGATTCACGTGGAAGGGCAGAAAATAATGTAGCGATCATTGAAATAATCTTTCATTAATTCACAATTATTTATGAGGAGGACATTTTTCTTGCTTCCCCTCTTCGTTGTGGTTTCGTTTTCCAGTATTGAATTTCTGTGCTCTCGCCACAAAACTCTGAAGGATAAAAGCAAAGAATCTATTCACAGATGCACAATATTCAGGGATAATTCTTTCTTATTTAAAACGGCTCTAAAACTGCCCAGTAAGAAGCTCTCATGGCTGTTCCCTTTTTTCCTTTGAAATAAGAAGTTGATAATGTCGAAGGTTTTGCTCATTCTTTTGTTTCTTCCTCTGCAAGTATTCACTGTGTAATGAGCCGTTGATCGAGCTGTCCAACCCCGGAGCCAGCGGGTCCCTTTTCTACGTCTCCAGCGACGACGAGTTCATCATCAAAACTGTGCAACACAAAGAAGCTGAATTCTTGCAGAAACTCCTGCCTGGGTATTTCATGGTGAGTTTTCCACACAAAGTGAATATTCTAATTATTAAATATTTATTATATTTTTCTTTTCTCTTCCTTCGTAGAATATCAACCAAAACAAGCGCACGCTGCTGCCCAAGTTCTACGGACTCTACTGTGTCCAGGCTGGAGGCAAAAACATTCGTATTGTCGTGATGAACAATCTGTTGCCTCGGAACATCCCCATGCACCTCAAATATGATCTGAAAGGCTCCACTTACAAGAGACGAGCGTCTGCGAAGGAGCGGGAAAAAGCTGTTCCAATACACAAAGATCTGGATTTCATCCAGGATCTGCCGGACGGTTTGCTGCTGGAGTCCGACAACTACAACGCCCTCAGCAAGACCATACAAAGAGACTGTCGGGTGAGTCGAGTCACAAATTATATCCGTTTGGTTTAAGTCCAAAAACGGACAACAACAAACCATCAATTTCTTCCTGCTAGACCTACAATTATTGTGTAGTGTGACAGAAAATCTGACAAAATATTTTCATCAACAAACTCTATTGTATCTGAAAAACAAAACTGAAATCGTGACGATAGATGTATATTTAAATATATAATTCAATGGTTTTGATGAATGGAAACAAGACTAAAAATTGCTTTGAAATATATACGCTAAAATGTATCGCGGGATAACTAAAATTCACCTAAAAATACAGATTAAAAAATGTCAAGCGTGCAGAAATCACTCCAATATATGGTACATACATGGAAATAAACTTGGAGCCTAGTACCTGAAAGAAAAATATATTTTTTAAATGGTCAGTTAAAAGACAAATATAGTTTACACTACTCCGTATTAATTGGAGTCACAAGAATTGTATTACTAAAACATGACAAAAATACAACATTTGTTGACGACAACTAGACAAAAATAATTATCGATAAATGATAGTATTTCAGTGATTTAGTGAAATTGGACTTAAAATGATATTTGAAAGGGACTAAAAGCATTGTTTAATTAAATGTAATGTATTTTATTTGCATTAATTATTCACTATTTATGTATTTCATTGTATGGTAATATCTATTCTATTTTATGAATCTATTTTTATGTCATTCATATTATTTCATTTTTATATTATAGGTCTTGTGTCGTGACACTGGCAATAAAAGCGTATAATTCTGATTTTAATTAAAGCTGAAACAATAATATTGACCTCTTTTTTGTATTATACACATCCGTATTATTTCTAAGAGTTTTCCCTACCAGGTAAATGTGAAATAAACTTCACAGATTTCTTTTTTATAATACGTTTTTTTATGCAGTACATTCAATTGTATTGTGTTTTGATGCGAACTTCCCTTATTTTTAAGTGCATTATTAATGGTTTTCCAATCATTAGGAAAAATATTGACTCAGTCTGAGTCATTGAAGGAATTGAGCTCTTGACTATAAATTTAGTTAATACTATCAATATGCCCTGTAAAGTGATACATGACAGAAAGCGGGTCAGAGTTTTCCGCTTGACCTTCTTTTTCCTGTCCACACTGTTCAGCTCGCCATGAATAGCTTAGGTGCTAAAAAGTTACCTGGGATCCACTGACAGGGAGACAAAGGCTGATACATTGGTACAGTTCAGATGTTTGTCGGAGAGGAAAGGGGCTCATGCTATTTTGGGGTAAAAGTTAGGAAACCTCTCTCATTCCTCATATTTTCCTCATGAGAATATGTCTGTGTGTCCAGCTCTTACAGAGTTTTAAGATCATGGACTACAGCATGCTGATGGGAATCCACAACATGGACCAGGCAAGTCGAGAACGCGAGCGCGCGGGAGGTTATTCCAGGGACTGCGGAGGGTCGGATGGAGCGGTGACCCCTGACCAGCGGCGGCCCCAAGCCCAGAAAAGTCTATACTGTACGGCGATGGAGTCGATCCAGGGGGAAGCTCGTGGGAAAGGAGCGATGGATTCAGAGGATCAGTGAGTGAAGCCCAGACCAGCAAAAACATCTTTAGATTTTAACTTGTATTTTTTTT
The DNA here is from genome assembly GCF_982586985.1 of Callionymus lyra. Lineage (NCBI taxonomy): Eukaryota > Metazoa > Chordata > Actinopteri > Syngnathiformes > Callionymidae > Callionymus > Callionymus lyra. Next base: position 12,516,322 of record NC_141834.1, read on the forward strand.
TTCCCTCAGCGTGGGTGGTATTCCTGCACGTAACTCCAAAGGAGAGAGGTTGCTGATCTACCTTGGAATTATTGACATTCTCCAGTCTTACCGGTTTGTAATTTGATATATAAACTGCAAAGATTGTCTTGTTGTTTTTCACTTTTGACATGTCTAAAAATATGTATCGGCCTCTGCTGGTTGTGTAACTGTTGACCCCCCTTTTTCCTACGACTAGGTTGTCTCTAGCTTGGGTCTTTGTAGAGTGGTTTCCATTAAAATAAATAATTGCTACAGAAAATAGTTAAATTAAAGAGAAATTCTTAAAAAATGTCCTTTTTATCGTGGCTTTATATTCTTTAAAAAAAACCTATTCTGATCACGTGACTAAACCAAACATGTTTGTGATTATTTTTTAACTTTTCTTTATCTGAAAACAACTTTTTCTTTTAGGTAAACATCGAAAAAAATTCCAAAATGTCTTCTTTTTTTTCTCCCCACTATTAAAAGCAGCACTATGGACCTTTGAACATGTTAGTTTCTGGCTCCCTCTGCTGTTAAAACAGAAGAATTGCAACAGTGTTCAGTCATGAAAACCGCCTCGCTGACACTCGATGAACAAAGGCTCTTTTTAGGTTTCCCTTCATCCGAGCTAAAATGAAAATGGAACTAAATGAAACTTCCGTCTCCGACCCACTAATGTAAAAAGGTTTAACGTCAGGTGCTTCAGGTGTCGTTGAAAATATAACGAAAGGGTTTCACTGCTAAAAACATGAAGAAAAAAACTAGTTTTTCTTCTTTAGAATTCATCCTCTTTAGATTCTGTTTTGTGTTTTGTGTTTCCCTGATTCTCATTGTGATACCGTTCCTCAGATTCATTAAGAAGCTGGAACACTCGTGGAAGGCGCTCGTGCACGATGGAGTAAGTGTTGGACCCCTCCGTAAAAATCATTTACACCCTCGACTGTGTCAAAAAGTTGATGTTTTTATCTTGTCGTTTGCAGGACACCGTGTCGGTCCACAGACCGGGTTTCTACGCGGAGCGTTTCAAGCAGTTCATGTGCAACACGGTGTTCCGGAAAATCCCACGTAAGTGTCGAGTCAAAAGTGTTTAGCGAGGCCGTCGGTGATGACCTTGTGTTCCCCTCCACAGTGAAGCCGTCGCCGTCGAAAAAGGGTCGCAGTGGCGGGCAGAGTGTTCTGAGGAGGGCGCCGACTTTAGGGGCGTCCACGCCACTTTCTAACGCCGGGGTGGACTCCAGGATCGTCTATCACAGCCACTTCAGGAACGAGTCGGAGGCGGAGAGCGGTGAGGATCGATCGGTCTTCAGGGTTGATCGCAAGAGAGACTCATTTGGAGTTTGATTTTTACATTCAGGCGTTCAGTCGGGCAGACCCGATTTAGTCCCACGTACACCGACGTTAGGTGGGAACTCCACGGATGCGTCCACGCCATTCGCGGCCGGCCCTAAAGGAGGCACCGTGTCTCTTCCCCTGAGGTAACCCCCCGAACGACACGCTTTTGTAGTCCGTCAGGAGTCTTAAGCCTCTTCTCTGTGCAGGTCCGTGGGCGTCGTGGTGCACAAATCTGCCAACACTGATCAAGAAAAGTGCAGTTTCAACAGGTACGAGTTGTTTTTGACCCGTCAGGTCCCACTTATGTGGAAGTTTAACAGTAGCATCAACCTTTTAAATGGTTGAATTACATTTTTTTAATGTCAAAAATGTCTTTTTATTGATCTGTTCTTCGCGAAATGTTGGATTTTTTTTCTTTTATTAATTGAATTAAAAAATAATCGTAATCAAAATGAAAGATTTTTGTAACACATGGCATTTGTTATCCTAATTCCAATAATTCAAAAAATATTTTCCGAATTCTGTATTTCATTTTAGATTCAATACAAAAATGTTGATTTATTAGTGCCACCTGACAATACCAAAATATAACTGAAGGAAACCAAAAAACAGACCGGCAAAGGATAAATACTGATGGGGAGAGATTTGATGGAGGTAAAGAATTATAAAAGTGTCACCAGGCGACGGAAAAAGAATCCCGAGCTACATGATGGAACTTTCAGCCAATCAGGATGGCTCTATTACACCAACATTTTTATATTGTATATAAATAACTCTTTTTACTTTTCTTTTATTTAGTAGTTTATTTTTGAATTGTTGGGATTAAAATATCAAATTATATGCGTACACATGCATTAATTTATAATATCTTTATAAATGATATGTGTACAAATGCATTAATTTAAATATATATTAAAATCTCATCTTGTTTTTTCTCTTTATTTCTCTTTTTTCATCTTGTTCTTTCTCTTTATTTCACTTTGTTCTTGTTCTTATTTTAATTTTATTTTTATGAATAATTGCTGTATTGCTGTGTCTAATTGGAAAATGTTTTCAATAAAGTAATACCTAACCTAATCTAAATTTAAAAGTATTATTTATTTATTAATTCAATTATTGAAAAAGACAAAATAAAAGGAATCTTTTTTGCATAGAAATAATTAAATTCCAATTAAAAAACAACCTTTTAGTTTATTTAAAATACGATTTGATGCTTAATAAACAACATTTTTCATCATTTTTTTTTAAAAAGTTTTTAAGTTTCAACATTAAAAATATTAAACATTCACTTATAGGTTTGACGATAATAACGTTTTCTGTGTCATATTGCAGTTTGGAAATGGAAGCACCAGGAGACGAGTCGGGAAACCAGTCCGAGGATGTAGTTTCTCTCTCTGACATCATCCCTGAGACCAATATTTGTTTTGTAAGTCTCGGGGCTCATAAGAAACATTTAATTTAGTTATTTTCTGTTGTTAACGGTGATGTTTTTTTGTTTTGTCGCTGCAGTAGAAAAACAGTGCCTTTTAAGGACAAGAGGTTCCGGTGGCAGAGGTCGGAGTATTCCTGCGTCAAGTTTAGCCTGGAGTGCACAAGGAAGCGTCGAGTTCTCACGACCGTTTGGACGAACGACGTCATCGCGGCCACATTTATCCACTCCTCTTCCACATCCACTTCCTACTTGAGAACATGGTTAGCCAGGAACTTGTTTTTCAAATGAAGCAAAACCAGTTTTGAGTGTGTATATATATATATATATATATACATATATATATGTGTGTTTAAAATACTCACCAGATGATGGTGAGGTATGTCAAGAAGTTTGGAAAAGCACACTCAAAAGCACATGAAGGTCCTCATTTTCAACAAGAATTCCGCTATATTTGACACGCCCTCTTGTTACTACTTCAGTCGTTATTTTTGATAAGACGTGCGAATGACCACTAGATGGGGCCGCTGATCCGAACGGATTGGGGCTGGACGCGCTACAACCATGAATGTTTCTCATCCAAGAAAGTGTCTTATCGAGCGTGGCCTGAACCCCACGGTCTCACAAGATGTTCGTGGACACACCGGGGAAGCTGGAACTCTGGACTGATAATCTCTCGCTGCTGTGTCACGTGTCACACATTTCTGTGCCTTCTTTCCCACCGTTTCCCCCAAAAAACTTGCTGTTTCAAATGTCCACTCCAGTTGAAAGATTCCCAGCGATATTTCAAATACTTTCAGAGACTCCTAGCTGAAGAAAAAAAAAGAAATCTCCCTCGAATGGATCAATGCAGAGTGTAAACAGGAAGTTTCTGTTTCCACGAGCAGCAATAACTGACACATCCTGCTTTAGATGGAATCGTTTACATGACCCTGAAGGTTCAAATGCTCCTTATCATCGACCAGAGAAAGTGCTGACGTCATCAGATTGTTGCTGTTCGTGCCAGTGGCGGCACCAAAGAGAGAATGTTTATGGTTGAAACTGGAAACGTTCGCTCCAGCTGATGTTTTTTTCTTTTTAAATGTTAGATATTTTCTAGTTTTTTTTTCTGCTTTTGCTTAAACGTGTGCGATGGAACTGCCGCGAGTCCTGTTTATATACGACCGCTTTAGCCGCTGAATTATCTGCACATTCCATTTGATGTCGTGTAAAATGAGGTGCTTGGACGAAGTATCAGCCTTTTTATTTATTTAAAATCCACGTGCATTTCAAAAAACCCTGAATGATTTGAAAGTCGCCAAAGAAAAAAGAAAACACTCCAATTTCTAAAAATTGTTTCTGAGGAAATGCACATTCTTTTGTTGTTTCAATTGATGCAAATGTTTTTTTTAGTTCTACATCTGCTGGATGTACAAACACAATCACGCCGTGCTTAAACTGAACACTATCAGCCATGGTGCAATATGAACCACAATCTCCGACTCACCTGTTCGCATACGTATATTTATATTTATAAATTATTCCTTTCCGTAGTTGTCTCGCCACGTTTGATTGTACATAGACTGACAGAAGGATGTCTGCAAACTAAGGGTGCTCCATCGGACATTTTTCATTCAATTTTTGATATTTCTTCTAATCTTTGGATGGATTTTTATCGGATGCAAGAATGTGTACAGCTATGAATTGAAATGGAATTCACACACACACACGCACACAAGAAGCATACAAGTAGACTTAAAAAAAAAAGAAGGATGTTTTATACCTTGTTCGAACTTTTGTTTGTTGAAAAAATAATGTAATTCAAAATTTACTGCCTACTACCATGGTAAAAAGTTGAGAAAAATATCTGTGTTGTTCGACCTTGACCTTTTTTAAAAGCACTTGATTACAGTGACCCTGTTATAAATTGCTTGAAAACTTTTGGGGTTGTTTAACAGGCTGTGTGTGCTTCAGTCGCCGTCTTGTTCTCGTGGGCAATCTGGATTAAAGGATATTTTCTAAAAATCTGTCTTGACTCACCCGACACTGTGATGGCTTTTCAACAATAGATTTTCTTTATTCATCCATCTGTCAGATAATGATGTTCCAACATTACGGCTTGGCTTCTATCATTACCTTCCCTGACATCTGGTATAACAGAGCTTTCCAGTTGTGGACATTCCCGGGAGTGAAGTTTTTGTCCTCCATGTAGCGTTTGACCTCGTGTTCTGACAAGACGTAGTCATACGTGTGGACGTCTGCGATCATCCCGACGAATCGTTCATTGGTGGTCAGTCCTGACGGGTGCAGGTGACTCTGACCCAGAATGAAATCTGGTGTTCCTGTGATGGCGGCAACGATGGTCGTCGTTTTCTTCACCGTCGGTTTGCCGTCCAGCCACACCTGCACCGTCTTTCCGGAGGACGACCACGTGACACAGACGCTGTGCCAGGTGTTCAGTGGCTGCGTGAGGGAGCGAAACACCAACGTTTCAGTTTTGATCTTGATGGATAAGGAGCCAGGCGTGGCGGGCCCTAGGATCACGAATGAAGGTCTTCCTCCCGGGACCGCGAGAGAGATGAGCGCATGATTGGCGGACAGATCGGTCTTGTACCTGAAAAGTTCGATGTTGGAAAGTAGAATTTAAAAAAAATTATATTATAGGGTTTATCCCAGAGGTACGACGGGGTATTAGGGCCACTCAAATACTTTTAATTGTATTAGGAAGTTGTGTAAAATATATTTATAGCGAGATTAAAGTAGTCAATTTTTACTAGATTAAAGTCGTAATAATGTTTTTCTTTTTTTGGACTACTTTAATTTCGTAAAACCTTTTTTTTCATCAATCAAATCTCGCAATAAAAGTATTTTATATGAATACAATGAAAAGTGAGTGGCTCCAATACTCGTCGTGCAGACGTACCTGAGGCAGGAGGTCAACTCCGAGTAGGTGGTCTTCTCGGTGAAGAGTGTCACGTGCTGGTACATGCTTGCCTCAGGGAAGACGAAGGTTTTGCCTGTGAGATCTTCTCCCCGAAAAAAAGAAAACCCTAATGTCAGACGTCGTTAAACTATTTTTCTATGAAGGATGATAATTGACTTACAGTATGTATTGATATGTATAAATAAATGTTTGGATAAATATCTATATGTCAAAATGTCGAAATAAATAAATGATTTTTGTTTGTCAAAGAATGGAGTTACTTTACGTATAAATACACATTTTGTCATTTATTCATTTTGACATTTATTCATATATTTTTTACTTCTATGTATCTAGGTATTTATACATTTTGTCATTTTGACATTTCATTGTCCTATGCAAATTAAGTGGGCGGGTCGAACATCAGTCTAAGGCAGTGATTGGTTACAGCCTTGGATCAACTACCACTGCCTTGAGAGCATCACACGTTCATCACACGTTCATTTTAGCTTCACGGCTAACTTTGGATAATCTTGGGAAGATGGACCGTGTTCATGCTATTGCTAATAATTTATGATATGATATAGATGATAATTGGATAAGATCACAGTCCAGTGTTTATTGTATTAAGCTGTACTGCGTTTATGTTTGTAAGTAAGTTTTGTGTCCAGTTAACTGCGTTGTTTTATTGATCAGAGAACCTCATTATTAATTTCCTGCACAGATGGGTGAGCAAACCACAATGTAATATCTCTCAAGTCTAACAACTTGTATAAATACCGAGGTGTCAACTATGTGAGAATATAAGTGATTGTAACGGTGGTTTGTTTTGAGTTCGGAGTTCAAGGAGATCCGTGAAGGCAGTTAGTTAGACAGAGAGTGAGCCTATTATTCAATGTTAAATTGTTACTCATAACAATGTCTCTAATTGTTGCTTATTTCAAAATAAATAAATATCTGCATAATGTTAAGATAAAAAATAAAAAAAGTCTTGGTCCAGAGGCGAGTACTCTACCACTGAGTCACGGACTTCATTTTGTTTGCTAAGATTTCAGAAAAGTTTCTTCCACTCTTCGTGCAGCGTCGATGTCGATTGCTTTAGTTTGTTTTGCCTGTTTAACCGATCACTGCCTTAGACTGATGTTCAACCAGCACACTTAATTTACACTCGGACAAAATGTCAAAATGTCAAAATGTATAAATAAATATATAAATAAATGTCAAAATGTATGAATGACAAAATGTGTATTTATAAGTAAAATAGCTCCATTCATTACAAAAATTAGATTTGAAGTCATTTATTTATTTGAAATTTTTACATATTGATATTTATCCAAACATTTATTTATACATTTATACATTTCTTTTACGTATTTATACATTTCTTTTACTTATTTATACATTTTGTTATGTATTTATAAATGTATTTATACAATTTGACATTTATTTATACATAAGTCATTTATCATCCTTCAAATCTTTCAACTGGTTATGAGCTAATACATTTAAAAACAAAACAAAAACAGACCTTTAGTTGCTGCACAAATGGCTGCAAACAACGTGACAAGAAATACTTTCTGCATCTGCGACAAAACAGAACACAGTATATGTATTAATAATTATGATTAATTAATTATATACATTTATAATTATTTTCATGTTATTTTGTTACATTTGATTCAATTAATAAATCAATAAACAATCGTTAGAAATTGAATATATGTCATGTAAACCAGAATATTAACGGCATTTAAATTTAAAATGAACAAAGGAGTTGTACAACACTAGGAGGTCAACAATATTGGATTTTATGATGACGGTGGCTGGTATGGAAGTACTAAGAGCCATCAGGAAATTGAAGGCTTGAATTTAACTTTGTAAATGTTGAATCTTTGTATTCCTTTGAATTGTAATGTTGTTTTTTCTTAGCATTAATTTCCATGTTGAAAAATTCAATTTGTTTTGTATTGAAAAATTAAACTGAAAGATTTATATATTAAATGGTGGAATTTTTATAATGGGATATACAATAATTAAATGATAACTCCACCAACATTTTATATTGAGATAGATAGATAGATAGATAGATAGATAGATAGATAGATAGATAGATAGATAGATAGATAGATAGATAGATAGATAGATAGATATTCAGAAAAAAATGTTTTGAATTACTGGAATTGGAATATCAAACTCTATGTTTAAAAATAACAAATATTTTTGATGATATTCGTAGCCTATTTAATTCAATATGTTGGCAGTATTAGAATATAATTTTTATAATGGATTTAAAAGTCTACAAATTAAATAAAAACGTTACATTTGTATTTTTTTTATTTTGATAATTAAAATAATATCAAACTTCATGTGGAAAGATTGTTACTCATTGTAAAAAATGTAAAAACGAATTTCAATATAGAAATGATTGAATTCAAATATTTCCCAGTTATTAAATTCTTAAAAATAATGGCACTGATATCCTTCCATGGAGGTGCAAAAATAAATACACTAACTCACGAAACAGGACTCTGTAAAGTTGTTTTTCACCTCCCAGCAACTGTTTATAAAAGAATCAAATTTAAATATCCACAATAATTAGTTTATTTAATAATACATTTCTTAAGTATATATATATAACATCCCTTCAAATCCTTTAGGTCGCAAATTCTAAATCTGTTAAGATGCCAGATCAGTGAATAAACTACAAAATGAATAAACCAAATGTAAATCTAATTTCCTAAATAAAGACAAATCCTAAATAAAGCATAATGACATTACTGTTCTTGTGAAAATGTATTTACCTCGTCGTCTCGCTGTCTGGCTTGATGTGAACCCTTTTTTTTAAATTGATGTGACTTTTATGGATGACCTGATCATCAAACTGGTGACCTTGACCTCAAAACAAACAGACAACTGGACAAAGTACATGTCAAGCTTATTGAGTTTAGACTCACGATAACAATCATCCCCTTTTTTTAAAAACTTTTTCTTTTCCATCTTTCCAATGTTGGACAAGAGTTTTATTCAAAGTACCAAAAATAAAGATAAAATGACTTTCTGGTTTTGTTGATGATGTTATAAAGTTAAACAAATAGTAAAACTATGATGAACAGCTACGTAAATACACGAGTTACAACATCTCCAATAGAAAACTGTAAATAAAAAATCTGTCTGCTGTAAGGAATGATTTATAGACAATTTAGTGTGTCTTAATGTGAAGATCTGTTTGAGATTTTTTATCCTATCGATGATATTTGTAACTTTGGCTAATGTGATCTATGTTTTTCATAATATTGGGCTTGTTAACACTGCCTTTTTTTTTTAAATAGCATCTTTCGTCTTGTTATTAAAGATCTTTAAGTAATATATTTATCAGCCAGAAAATATTTTTTATATCTTTGCTTCTATACTTTCGTAAATAATACATGTTTTTATTTATTTATTAGGAAACCAGATACATTTATAATCATAAATGTAATACGGAAATTAATATTTCGAACGTCTTCAAATCTAAATTGAACTATAATCTGAGAAAAATATGAAAAGGACCAAAGACTGAAAATAAGATGTTCCTAAAACTGCACTCTGGATTTTTTTTTCTAGTTTCTCGGGTTCTTTTCTCTAGACGTTGCTATCGCTTGGGATGGTTAAATCTACATAAAAAAAGAACCATGCACCTCTTTAGCTGTCTTCCTCTTCTCCTTTTAACTTCATTCATTTGTTCGACTCTGTTTCCCTCCCCACAAGCCATAAACACATTCAATTCACATGATTTTAAATAAATCAGGAAAATTCCTGAAGGTCAAAATATGTGGAATGAAACATAACATGTTCTGTGAGTCTCACATTCACCTGAATATTCATTTGTTTTGTGTTTGTCACACAGTAAACAAGAGTTTTGAGGGAAAATGTTTTATTGAAAATGAGATTGCCACTACACGACCTGCTCGTCTTCTTCTAAAACCGTCCCTGTCACAGTGAACGACAGGGCCCTCCAGTTGTGCACGTTCCCAGTTTTGAATTCTTTTCCTTCCATGAAGAGCTTGATCTCCTTCGGCGTGAGGACGTAGTCCCAAGTTTGAAGATCTGCAATAATCCCTTCAAATTTTCCATTTGGAGCGATGACTCCCCCGGTGTGAGTATAGCCGCTGAGGAACTCAGGACTTCCTGAAACTTTGGATGGAGAGCCTGCTTTCTTGATAGTAGATTTGCCATCCAGCCACACCTGAGTGAGCCCGGTGTCTGAGCACCAGGACACACAAATTTTGTGAAAAGTGTTGCCAGTAAGTGAGAGAGAATCAAAATTGACGGCAGTATTTGCCGATGTTACGGTTATAGTATCGGCATCAGTTGCCTCAATATGGAAAGCACGATTATGTGATGTTGTTTTCAAAGACAGCAGAGTATGTGCAGCACTCAGATCGGTTTTGTACCTAAAAAAGATGTTCAAACAGATGTTAACATTAACCAATGATTTAAAAAAAAAAAAAAGGTTTTTACCTAAAACAGGAAGTCAAAGAACTAAAGCTGTTCTTAGTTGTCTCCAGTTTTACATGATATGTGGCAGCGGATCCAGGAAAGACCAACACTTTACCAGACAGATCTGCTCAGAGAGACATGAATGAACACAGTTACACGTCAGATATTATAGAATGAATCAACATCATGTGCTTCCCATCAGACCTTTGGTTGCTTTACAGCAGGCGACGAGCAACAACGCCAGAATCAACGCTTTCTCCATCTAAGGTACAAAAAAAATACATTCAATTAAAAGTTAATTAAAGTTTGAAAAAGTTCATTCCATCGAGTTTAATTTGTGTCCACATTGAAGTCTTTGAGAGAATGTAATTCAATAAATGATAATAGAAAGAGTTTCATTTACCTTGTCGTCCTGCGGCACAACTTGATGTGAATATTTGGTTAGATTTCATGAAGTGACTTTTATGGCTGACCTGACATCGCTGTGGGCCTGACCTCTAAACAAACAAACACGTGGACAAAGTACAAGAACATGTCAGAGGTGGGCACCTGCACTGGCGGAGGACGATCTTACCATATACAGGGCTACAAATGAATGAAACAAGCGAAGATAAAATAGTACATTTTTTCCTTTAACAACATTTTTCTGAAAACATTTATTTCAACTTGCATATGAGCTGCCATTTCTGTCGGTAACATTGACCTGAACAGCTCCCATAATGCTTTGCCGCCCTGAATTCAATCACAGATGTTGAGAACTTTTGACATAATAAACATAGATGTAGAATTTAAATTCATTTTTGCGACTGAACGGAGAATTGCATAGGAATTCGTCACAGGAGTTCACTGTTTTGTTGGCGCCATTAGTGAGGTAAGTGTGGTATTAATGCTTCCAACTAAGTTATCTAGTTGTATTGAGGTGTATGTTGTTTTTTTTCAAAAAAACATCTTTTTGGGCCAGTGTTCAGCTTTGCACTAACCAGTGCCTTGTTCAGACGCACTGCAGGACGGAGAGATTCTGCAGGTCCTTCTTGATCCCACTGCTCTCAGGTTATCTAATAAAATACAACGTTTTTAATTATTGTTTTTAACTCCTGCCCGACATCAGGACTGTGTTGCACTTGTACCACTGCAAATTGTTGTTATTGCCATTATTTGTTAATATGTGTAGGTATGTTTCATCTTTTTTTACAAAGTTTCTGCTGCCAAAACTTCCCCCACTATGGGAGGAATATAACATCTTTAAATTAAAAATAAATCACATTTTCAAGAGTCTTACATTAACCTCAGGATTAATCTTTTTTCCGATGTTTTAGTCACACAGTAAACAAGAGTTTTGAGGGAAAGTATTTTATTCATCTCTGTAGAGTGTTGAAAATAGACTACACAACTTCGTCTTCTACAAAAACTTTCCCTGTGATAGTGAATTGCAGGGCCTTCCAGTTGTGCACGTTCCCGGGCATGAATTCTTGCTTGTCCATGTAGAGCTTGATCTCCTTCGGCGTGAGGACGTAGTCCCAAGTGTGAACATCCGTAATGAATCCAATAAATTTACCAGTTGCGTCAATGACTCCCAAGGCGTTGTAAGTATAGCCCAGGATGAACTCGGGACTTGTCGAAACTTTGGATCCAGAGATTGTGCTTTTCTTGACAGTGGGTTTGCCATCCAGCCACACCTGAGTGAGCCCGGTGACTGAGCACCAGGACGCACAAACTCTGTGCCAAGTGTTGCCAGTAAGTGAGAGAGAATCAAAATTGACGGCAGTATTTGCCGATGTTACGGTTACAGTATCGGCATCAGTTGCCTTAATTAGGAAAGCATGATTATGTGATGTTGTTTTCAAAGACAGCAGACTATGTATGCTGGTTAGATCGGTCCTGTACCTAAAAAGATGTTCAAACAGATGTTAACATTAACCAATGATTTAAAAAAAAAAAAAAAAAGATTTTTACCTAAGGCAGGAAGTCAAAGAACTAAAGCTGGTCTTAGTCGTCTCCAGTTTTACATGATATGTGGTGGCGGATCCAGGAAAGACCAACACTTTACCAGACAGATCTGCTCAGAGAGACATGAATGAACACAGTTACACGTCAGATATTATAGAATGAATCAACATCATGTGCTTCCCATCAGACCTTTGGTTGCTTTACAGCAGGCGACGAGCAACAACGCCAGAATCAACGCTTTCTCCATCTAAAGTTTGAAAAATACATTCAATTAAAAGTTAATTAAAGAATGAAAAAGTCCATTAAATTCTTTAAGGAAACAAGTTTAACTTTAATCAGCATCGACGAAAAAAAACCCCAAAAAAACAAAGAGTTTTATTTACCTTGTCGTCCTGCGGCACAATTTGATGTGAATATTTGGTTAGAATTCATGAAGTGACTTTTATGACTGACCCGATCACATCGTGGTGGGCCTGACCTCTAAACAAACAAACACGTGGACAAAGTACAAGAACATGTCATGGTGAAATTTATATGCGATTCAATCCACAGAGGAGGTCGCCCCTTGAAGCGTCACCTTCCTATTCAGCTGTAATAAATAACTGTGGACATTAGATGTTGCCAGAAGTATTGAAAATAAACTGAAATTCATTCAAAGTTTTGCTAACTTTTAAAAGAAAATCCTTAAATTATATATTTTCTGTAACTATATTTCTTATTGTTAATTTAGTCAGTGTATTTGCTTTTAAAGTTAAGTGTCAGTTATACAACTAGCATTGCTGCAAAACTATACTAAATAAGTTCACTTCAATACTCCAGAAACATTTTTATCCAGTAACACTTTTTTTTTTCCAAGAAGATGATTCCAGTTTACCTCTAATTGTGTCTTTAAGAATTTTCATCAAATAAATGTTATTTTTAATTAAATTATTAAACGCCTGATAAATAATTGATTGTTGTTACTTTTGTATAGTAAAAGTCAAATAAACTACTCTGGACTCATTACCCACAATTCAATGCGACGACGTCGTACGCAATCGCGCAACATCATTCAAGATGGTGCTGGAAAGTACTATGGTCTGGTAAGAAAAACATTTTTATTGATATTTGTAGCGATTATTGGGTTTATTTTACAGTTAAAATACAGCGTCGACATCTTAACCTTTTTGAAACTCGTTTTTTAAAGTAAACGTGTTGGTCAACAATAAAGAAGCTACAATTTTCCTTAGTCATCCCGTTGCAAGCCTTCGGTGCTAGCTTAGCAACAGATTGTTCAAGGCTAAATGTTCGCATGTATTAAAGGCATTACGGTTATAATAACGTTTTTACACAAGGACAAACTAACATGCGTATTGCAACAAAAAAAATCGGTGATTTTTTAACGCTTGGATTCACAACATGTCTGGCTTGACGAGCTACAGGGTTAGCATTGTCAATGACAGCGTCTTGGTTGTGTTGTTGTGTTTCAACGACTCTATTATGTGTGTTTAGAACTTAAATATAAAACTCAATAAGACATCTTTTTTTTGTAAGATGTGCTTCTACAGTCAAACTGTTTACTGATAAAGCTTCTTGCGACCAATATTGATGGTGTTTTGCCAGAAAATCACTGTTGATGTCAAACATTATACTTTTATTTATTGGGTGAAATAAACAAGAGCGTATCTTACCAAACACTGTAATGTAGTACTCGCTATTGACAGGAAAATGAATGTTGACAGTTTACAGCTGAACGTAAAAGTGTTTTAATTTATAAATCTGAACGTTGACATGCAACTTCTATTAATGCAGATATATCTTTACAGTATTAGTAGTAGTAGTAGTATTAACACATATCTATTTATTTATATGAAGCATTTCTAGGTTCCTTGTATTTACAGTGTTGTGTTTGCAATCAACTTTTATGATTTACAAAGTATGAACAAAAGCATCTATTAACTCATTCAAATATGCGTGTCCTGTAATATACTCCATATATTTCTCTATTATGTTAACTACCAAATATACAGTTGCTGCTTATTTGATTAGTATGGCATTTTATTTGTGCCTGTTTGTTTAGCATGCAGTTAGAAGTTGTGAGCACCTGAGAATGTTTTGCGACCACGTAAGTGACAGTTTTCATGTTATTGTTCGGTCGGCATTTTTACTTTTTCTTGCTCACTGAAGTGAGCGGTTTAACGTTCAGAATCACTTGAATGCAACACTTTTCCCTGCACCAATCCATGCTCCCTCTGTGCTTAATTTGCTCATTGGCACAAATGAAGCGCTGTGCAGAAGTTGAGCGATCGTAAAAAGAAAATGCATGCGTGCACAGAGAGTTGAGTACTTGTGAACGTAAAATATATTTTTGTTTGGTCAAACCACTTAATTTTTTGCTGCAGTAAAAATTACATGCAAACTTACGTACTCACTTACATGCACGCAAAACATATTCTCAGGTGCTCAACATTTCTAACCGCACGCTCAACAAATAGGCACAAATTAAACGCCATAGTTTTGATATTCTTAATCTTCTTATATTGTTTACGGTGGAACTTTCACTAGAACAGAATACAGGATCAAACTGAGAGATGCCCACACATTTAATAATGTATACAATTGCGTCATTATTTAGTGATGCACTTTTTGTGTGCAAAAGTGGAACCTGAAGCACAGTTGTGCGAATATAATTTCCCGAGCTTTCTTTTGTCAATAATAATTGATATGCTTGCTCTTGCAAGGTTACAAAACTATTGTTCAATTTTGGCCTCTTCTTCTTGCAGTGTGGACAACAGCGAGTACATGCGCAATGGAGACTTTTTGCCCACCAGATTGCAGGCTCAGCAGGATGCAGTTAACATAGTTTGTCATTCCAAGACTCGAAGCAACCCCGAAAACAATGTTGGCCTCATTACCATGGCAAAGTAAGAGCGGTGTATTTTTTGCGAAGCTATAGCTGAATTCCGTTGCTATGAATTCCGTGGCTATAAATGTTTACGTTGTATTTCGTCTGCAGCAACTGTGAGGTGCTGACTACATTGACACCAGACACAGGCAGGATACTGTCAAAACTTCACGCTGTGCAACCTTGTGGAAACATTAGCTTCTGTACCGGCATCAGGGTGGCACATGTGAGTCCATTTTCTTAAAGCTTATCAAATCACTCCTGAATGTGAGGTTCTTCCCAAGCTTTCTAATGCTTTAGTAAGGCAAGTTATTGGATGCTAATGTAAAATATTAAAAAGACAAGATCTTGTCAATCTATCAGGAGGTTGTTTCTGGTTTAGAATTTGAAAAACATATTCTATAAATGTGATGGTTTGTCATGTCAGTTCAATGGGATTTTTTTTGCAGTTGGCCCTGAAACACAGGCAGGGCAAGAACCACAAAATGCGTATCATTGCATTTGTTGGCAGCCCAGTGGAAGACAACGAAAAAGAGGTGAGCTGTAGTGGAATACACAGAAATGATGTTCTGATGGGCTGTTAAGAAACGTTTTTGATGAGGTAGAATTCCAGCAGTCCTTTTTTAAACGTGACCTAAATTAATAGGTGTGTAAACCCTTTTATATACACCTCTAAAATGCTCAAACTTTGTTTAGTTAAGAGATCATGTCATATCGACAGCTATGGTCGCGGTGACCACTCATGGGATGCCAAAAACTGTGGGGCTCTGGTTCTGCAAATACCTCAATGGTTTACTCAGTCAAGAGTTCAATGGCACGGTGTAGTTCGAGGTAAACAAGGGCGATGTGTTGGTGTGTCTACAGACGGCAGCTTGACTCAATTTAATTTAACGGGTTCTGGAATAATGGAAGTCTTGTGTGGCAAAGTAATGTCTGGCTTTTGTCTCCTTAGATGACCAAAATGGCGAAGCGTTTGAAGAAAGAAAAGGTCAACGTTGATGTCATCAACTTCGGAGAGGAGGTTAATACAAGACGCATGCACTGATTAATTATTTTATTTTAACTTTCATTCTCATCGTCTGAATGTCGAAGGAGATGAATACTGAGAAGCTGACCACCTTCATCAACACACTCAATGGCAAAGAGGGAGCGGGGTCACACCTGGTCACCGTGCCTCCAGGCCCGAGCCTGGCCGACGCCCTCCTGTCTTCACCTATTCTTGCCGGAGAAGGAGGTGCAGTTTTGGGCCTTGGTGCCAGCGATTTCGAGTTCGGCGTGGACCCCAGTGCGGACCCAGAGCTCGCCCTGGTAAAATGGATGGAACCAAAATCAGTCATTTCCATTAAACATTCTGTCTCTTCTTGACTCCAGGCCCTGCGTGTCTCCATGGAGGAGCAAAGACAGCGGCAGGAGGATGAAGCTCGCAGAGCTGCTGTTGCTTCAACTGCGGACACTGGCGTCTCCTCCCCTGTAGCAGATGGTCAGTTAAATATCAAGTTACTCTTGTATCAATAATATACTTTTTTTTTTTAATTTTGTGCACGTTTTCTTTTTAGAATCTGAGGACACCCTCCTGAAGATGTCAGTCCCGAACACAGTCCCATCAACACCTCCATTACCGGACTTCAGCCGCATGACAGAGGATGAACAGATTGCATATGCCCTGCAGATGTCCATGCAGGGGTCAGCAGCAGGTAAACATTTGTCAATCACCCAAATTAATAAATACAAATAAAAGGTATAGTTAAAACCACATAAGGACGTGAATTAATCTAAATGGTGTTTTCCTTTTGTCCCACTATAGAGTTTGGCACTGAAGACATGGACACTGGAGCAGATTTGGACTCCAGTGACGTCAAGGTCAGCTTTATACAAACCCGTTTAGATTTCTTGGTTGGTCAGTCAGTTAGTAAAACCTCAGCCTGTCTTGTTTTTCCAGGATGAAGAGGATTATGATGTCATGCAGGATCCAGAGTTCCTTCAGAGCGTCTTGGAAAACCTCCCGGGAGTCGACCCGAACAACGAAGCCATCCGTAACGCCATGGGCTCACTGGCCTCTCAGACGGGCACGAAACCAGACCCCAAGAAGGACGAGGAGAAGAAGAAATAAAGCATCTGACGAGGAATATTGTATACAATTAATAAAAACCCACATAATCACACTGTACATGTTGTCAGAAAAGCTTTTTTACGCACCTGTCCAACTGCAGATTAATAATGTGATGCACATTTTGTTCAACCTTTTCCTTCTTTTGTCAACGTTTTTTTCTATTACTTCTGTTCTTTAGAATTATCAATAAAGTGACCAAAATGTACATATAAACGTCGTCAAGATGCAGTGAGTGACTTTATTGTGGAATGTGAAGGCTATTTTTCTCTCTATTGCTCTCTATTATATATTATTATATATATATATATATAGCATAAAACAAACCCCAATAAAGATGTAATTAATGTACTTATCATATATTTAATATGGTTTTCCCTGAACAGTTGCTGGTAGGATGTTTTATGCATCGCTTATGAACATATCGGACCCAAAAATGAAATGAAGTAAAATAAATTGGACGAATTTAAGATATTTTAATATTTATAAACCGCAAAAATACGCCGGAAAAAATCTAAATAAAATTTAAAAATTATTATTTTACTCATAACTGATTTTTTGTTAATAGTACTTGCGTTTTTGTGCTCATTTAATTCAATGTTAGTTGGTCAACAAACAGGAAGCGTCAACAACCGTCTGTCGGGTGATTGATGACGGAGAACTTGTGCGTCTGAAGGAAAGTCTGGAGCCAACTTCGCCTTTGCAGGTACCTCGAAACAGCCACTAAAGTATCGTCGCATAGAAACCCAAACTAGAACAATAACAATACTCGTAACACTAAAGCGTGCGAATTAGACGTTATTCAGTCTCTACTTTCGTCGCGTGGAACTTGTTTGTATACATTAGCAAAGGCCAGCTAAGAGCTAATGGCTAAAGTTAGCAGCAGTCACTTGTTGATAATGAAGTATGACGCGACATATGTCCGTTTTCCTGTCGTCGATAGTCGATAAAATGAATGTCTTACACGTTTCAGACTTTTAAGTAAAGACACCTGTTCAATCATATTAATAGCAGAATTAATTCGTTAAAAGCATTTGCAAGAAATTGTTGTCTCCACTTACATGACTAACCAATACAGTTACATCGCTATCAACACCCTTTTGACATGATTTTATTTATTTATAAAACGCCACTAATAGTTGTTTAATATAAAAGCTTCTCACATACCTCTTGTTTTTGTAGGCGCTGAGCTGTCCGCTTGCAATGTCGGACATGAAGACCCCGGACTTTGACGACCTGCTGGCGGCGTTTGACATTCCTGACATCGAGTCTATTCAGTCCAGTCCGGAGGAAGACAATGTGGCGATGAACGAGAGCGACGGACCACGTGGTTCTCCCGCACCTTTCCGCAGTGACCCCCCGGCTGTCAGCGTGATCGTGAAGAACACGGTGGAGCCCCCCGAATGTGAGTCGCTCAAGGAGGATTTGAAGTCGGGCACACTGTCCCACAGTGACGTGAAAGTGGAGGCTTTTTTGAAGGCGGAAAATCCGGATTCGGAAACGAACGAAGGGAATAATCTGGTACCTTTTGCAGCAAATGGTTTAAAGGAACCCTCTAGCGACCCAGGACGGTTGGAACATTTGCCTTTCAAGTCCTTTTTGGACGACAGGGACGGCAAACATTTGGATGAAAGTCCTCCTCACACGACGGATGTCATCAAACATTTTAAACATCAGTTGTATCCAAAGATCCCAACAGATTTGAGCCCCTCTCCAAGTCCTGCTAGCCCTCGACCCCCTCCTCAATCGCCCAAGAGGGAGGAGGCGGATCCTTTTGAGGAGTTACCCTCTGCCGCAGAAACAAGTAGCCCCAAAGCTGTCACTAAAACCCCGACACACTTTGAGGATGACGACTCCGAACCGGACTTCGGGAGCCCACTGGTGATCCAAGAAAGCCCCGAGTTTGTCATGACCTCTCCCAAAAAATTAAGAATAAGGAGACAACTTTTGAACGAGCCTTGTGGGTCCCCCGAAAAAGGATCTCCTTCGCCGTCGCCTCCTCCTCGTGATGACAAACTCGGCCCCCCGAGTTCACCCTCACCTCCTCGCGAAGATGCACCTTCTGCGAACGAGGGGTCCGTGTCGATTCCCACGGAGAAATATCCGGAGCATGTCATCGACGAGAGGGACTCGCCAGAGAGCCCACCCCCTAGTGAGACGGGCATGGTGCCTCTGAGGAGCTCCAGTCCGGAGTTAACTACAGATGTTCCGATGGACCAGTCGAACGATGAGAGTAAATCTGTGGAGACTAAAGATGACGATGTAGAAATGTCTGCTGACGCCAAAGAGACGACTGGTAATATTGCAGAACACAATGAAGTACACAAGGAAGACAGTGCGACAGAATATAAAGGGGCGTCTAGTTCAGACGTGACTCAAGTGCTTCCACTAAAGGTTAAAATTAAAGTGCCTACAAAATCCGGGGTCGCCGCGTCTTTGAAAAAGGCAGGGAAAACCTCAAAAGCCGGAGGAGGTTCAAAACCGCCGCAAGATGCGGTGACGGCAAACGGACACGGCACGGCTCAAGACAAAAGTGCGCTCATGAAGCCGGCGGTGTCGTCCACGGCCGTCTTCATCACCAAAAGCGCAACCCTTCCCACCATCTCTGCCGCCGCCTGCCGGGTCGGTCCCGGTGGGATGAACCTGCTCAGTCTGGGTCAGAAGGCTCCGAACAACGGGATCCACGTGTCGCCGGCTCGACCGGCTTCCATCGTCAACACCACGGGAGCCACCATCTCCAGGAGTCAGACCAACCTGGTGGAGTCCTTCAACAAGATTCTCAACGCCAAAAACCTGCTGCCCAGTTATAAGCCGGATCTGACGGCGCCCCCTGCTGAGTGGGGTCTCCCTTTGCCCGCAGAGGTAAGAGAACCACCTCACCGTACTTCTCTATAGATTCGCATCACGACACAGGGGCAACAGTACAATTTATTTATACTGTAGTAACAAGGATATATTTGTAGTATTGTCCAGTACTTGGCTCTGGTGTTGCAGAATTAACAGACCACATGACTCTTGCTGAAGTCGCTTTCATTTGTTTTGAAACCAAAATATGCCCAAAAATCAGCTTTAGAAGCTGCTGGAGTTGACTGTATCCTCTCATCCTCAGTCATCACCAGGATAGCATTGTTTAGCAGATACAGTGCTGTTTAATACGGTATTGTGAGAAATATTGTGATGTATCTGTGTATCGACATTTTCACACACTCTTCGTACTTCTCTTTCAGTTCATCCAGTGTTTTATGTGATCTAGTTATTTTTAGTCATTTAAAAACATAATTTAATCATCGTCAATAATGGCTCAAACCATAAGCAATTACATAAACTGCAGAAACATATTTAAGGCAAGAAAATGATTTAAAGTTACTTAAGTTATCGAACAAATATTTCAAATTCACTTATTTTAAAATGTATCATGCAATTGTATTTCATAATAACAATAGACAAGACAATACTGTATAAAATAGAATAAAACCTTTAAAGAAAAATAAATAACAAACAAACTAATCTATCCCAAAAATGTAATGTAATGTTATCGTATCAAACTACATTTAAATTAATTAAATAATGGCATGTTTTTCTTCCCAATTTTCAAAATTTGTTTGGAAAGCCCATGTTTATTCAGTTAATTTGTAATTGAAGTGATTACTATTCAGTTAAAGGGTGTTAAGCGTTTAGTTATAAAATATCCTACAGTCTTGAACGCATCATAGCAATGCCAACATATCCCAGTGTAGCTCATCCTCACATTCATAGTTAATCTATTATCAGTAATAATTAATATTCAAGCTATCGATCCTTGTTTATGAGTATAAATAGCATCTTGTATATAAAAATATAAATTGGTGTGTATTTGTCGTGACGCCATGACGACAGGATGACGTAAAAAATATGTATAACGGCGACAATAACCCGATCAGCCGTTCATCTTGTGCGGCACTAAAACTGGATTCACGTCTTCCTCGCAGGGCTACCGCTGCCTGGAGTGCGGAGACGCCTTCGCCCTGGAGCAGAGTCTGAGCCGCCACTACGACCGGCGCTCGCTGAGGATCGAGGTGACCTGCAACCACTGTGCCAAACGGCTGGCCTTCTTCAACAAGTGCAGCCTGCTGCTACACGCCCGCGAGCACAAGGAGCGAGGCCTGGTCATGCAGTGTTCGCACCTGATCATGAAGCCTGTGCCCGTGGAGCAGATGATCAGCCAGCAGGGAACCACGGCCAAAGGTGAGTTTGTCACTCCGTCAAGGTGATGTTCGGTAGCATCCTTCAAAGTTGACAAAAAAAAGGAAAGGAGTTTCAAAAAGGTTGGACTTCCAGACTCGTTTGTATGTCGTGAACCTTAAAATTAACACGCACTCAAGTGTTTGTAGTTACCCGAGTGGATATTAAATTATTCACAAACATTACATATATTTAATATGTTCTCATTCATCAAATGAATGATCTGTATTTATTAAGATGGCATCGATCTTTTTATACTGAATATTTTAATCCTCTATTTCACGCTATTCAGAAAAAAATGAAAGGAATAATGAGCTTGTTTTTACAATATAAAAAATAAAATGATCATCGTCTGATGCTTCTAGTCTTTCTCTACGAGAGTCACAGACGTTCTTGTGGAACAACATGACGTCAGATTGAAAAGTGAATGAAAGCAGCTGAAGTTTCGCCTCATGTGATCACGTGACTCCTTGAAAAACACTTATACTTTACTGATTTGTTCATTTTTGATTTGTAAACAAAATGCTTTTATTTCATAAATGTAATGAGAAACACTTTTGTTTATGATAAACTACATTTTAATATGTTTTAAATAACTGGGCGGACTCTGGTTCATTTAAATATGAATTAATTATGTAAATTAGGTTGTGGAAAGGGACGAAAAAAGGCTGCGAATAATTCTACGTTGATTGTGATGTACAAAGGAAAAGTGGTTTTATTTACAGGTGCTGGTCAAATTATTAGAATATCATGAAAAAGTTGATTTATTTCAGTAATTATATTCAGAACGTGAAACTTACATATTATATCAATTCATTACACACAGAGTGATATATTTGAAATGTTTATTTATTTTAATTTGGATGATTAGTACTGACAATTACTGAAAATCCCAAATTCAGTATCTCAGAAAATTAGAATATTAGTTACGACTAGTACAAAAAAAGTTTTTTTAGAAATGTGGGCCAACTGAAAAGTATGAACATGGAAAGTTTCAGCATGTGGGGCAATCAATACTTAGTTGCAGCTCCTTTTGCCTGAATTGCTGCAGCAATACGGCGTGGCATGGAGTCGACCAGTCTGTTGCACTCCTCAGGTGTTATGAGAGCCCAGGTTGCTTTAATAGTGGCCTTCAGCTCTTCAGCATTGTTGGGTCTGGCATCTCGCATCTTCCGCTTCACAATACCCCATAGGTTTTCTATGAGGTTAAGGTCAGGTGAGTTTGCAGGCCAATCAAGAACAGGGATACCATGGTCCTTAAACCAGGTACTGGTAGATTTGGCACTGTGTGCAGGTGCCAAGTCATGTTGGAAAATGAAATCTTCACCTCCATAAAGTTGGTCCGCGGCAGGCAGCATAAAGTGTTCTAAAACTTCCTGGTAGACTGCTGCATTGACCCTGGACCTCAGGAAACACAGTGGACCAACACCAGCAGATGACATGGCACCCCAGACCATTACTGACTGTGGAAATTTTACACTGGACTTCAGGCAACGGGGATTCTGTGCTTCTCCTGTCTTCCTCCAGACTCTGGGACCTTGATTTCCAAAGGAGATACAAAATTGACTTTCATCTGAAAACATAACTTTGGACCACTCAGCAGCAGTCCAGTCCTTTTTGTCTTGAGACGCTTTTGACGTTGTCTCTTATTCAAGAGTGGCTTTACACGAGGAAGGCGACAGCTGAAGCCCATATCTTGCATACGTCGGTGCGTGGTGCTTCTTGAAGCACTGACTCCAGCTACAGTCCACTCTTTGTGGATCTTCCCCTACATTTTTGAATCGGTTTTGTTTGACAATCCTCTCCAGGGCGCGTTTATCCCTCTTGCTTGTACACTCTTTTCTACCACATCTTTTTCTTCCCTTCGCCTCTCTATTAATGTGCTTGGACACAGAGCTCTGGGAACATCCAACCTCTTTGGCAATGACCTTTTGTGTCTTGCCCTCCTTCTTTAAAGTATCAATGGTCTTCTTTTGGACAGTTGTCAAGTCAGCAGTCTTCCCCATGATTGTGAGTCTTACAGAATCAAAACGAGAGACCATTAAAAGGCTTTTCCAGGTGTTTTGAGTTAGTTAGCAAATTAGAGTGTGGCACCAGGTGTCTTCAACATCTGACCTTTTCACCATATTCTAATTTTCTGAGATGTTGAATTAAGGGTTTTCATTGGTTGTCAGCTATAATCTTCTTTTTGGCAAAAAACACTTGAAATGTATCAGTCTGTTTGGAATGAATGTATACATTCTACAGGTTTGACTTTCTAAATGGAATTAATGAAATAAATCAACTTTTTCATGATATTCTAATAATTTGACCAGCACCTGTACATCTGAATATTTTTGTACGTGCACCATTTTCTAGATTTGATTGTTCGATCGTATTCAGTAGAAGATCTACGAACTTCTTTGTACATGAGGCCCCGGAATCTTAAAATGAGGCTTTACTTAATATGTCTTGAAGCTAATTTTCCTAATTATTTTAAATGATGTCAAAACACACAACAAACAAGAATTTAAATTAGTTTAAATACAACATTTATTTGAGGGATTTTGTGCCAGAATCTTTTTTCTAAATCATGCTTAATCAAAAACGCATATGTTGTGTTTTTTTTTTTTTTAATCTTGGTTAATCTTCTGGGCTTAAATTTAATTTCATATGGTTTCAAAATAAGTCTTGAACATGACTTGCCTTAAGCCATAGACACCAAGAATAAGATGTTTAATCCTTCACTTGTATGGCTTCTAACCGCTGCTGCTCACAATTTAACATATAACTAGTCAAGTACTGGTAAACATGACTTTAAAAAACACAAAAATAAATCAACTTCCATCTGACGAAGACGGTTGTTTTTGTTATTTCAACGTAGTTTTTTAAACGATTTGGTGAAGGTTTGAGGATATATTGATTGTTTTTGCAACTAGATTAGATTAGATTTTCCTTTATTAGTCCCAAAAGGGTACATTTGAGAAGCTGATACTTTAGTGAATAAGTGGGTTTATTGATCAAATATAGGCTGTTTTTAAAGTGAAATGAGCTTCTTGGCAGGGGTATGTACTTCCCCAGTGCTAGTTTGTGACGTTAGTTTGTTCATTTGTTTGCTTAAATGATTTACTTGCAACATTCTCTCTCCTTTTTTCCAGGACAATCCGCTCCAAACACCAGCAAACCTCCTCAAACGTTCGTTACAAAAGCTTCCGAGTCGCTCCAGTACGTCAACAACAAATGTCCCGAGTGTCAGACCCAGTTCGGCAGCAGAGACGAGGTGCTGCAGCACTTCCAGGAAGTACAACCGTCGCATACGACCGTGAGTGTTTCTCAAGTTTTGACTCAAAGCCGAACTATTCCACCTGAGACTCGTTCTTGTCGCGCAGCCTTGTGCCGAGTGTTCTCCTCCGATGCTGCTGCCCAACAGCTGCAGCGCCGCCGCTCACCTGCGCGTCCACCAGAGGGCGTCGCCGCACGTCTGCCCGGAGTGCGGCGGCAGCGCCAAGCAGGAGACGCTGCAGAAGCATCTGGACGAGTCGTGTCTACACTTCGCCCGGCGCATCGGTTACAGGTGCGTGTTGCTGTCGGCAAAATAACAAAATGACTCGGAAAAAGGAGAATGCGTTTCAATGGAACTTTCAGGAAATGTTCTGGTCTGGAGTTCCATTTGGATTTAAGTTTATCAGTGGCATCAGGATGTTGAATGGTTAAATTTAACATGTTAAAACATTACTTTTTCAATTGAAATGTTCTTTTTTTAAGCATTCAATTATAATTTAATATTTGAATTCAATCATTTCTACATTGAAAGATAACAATTTCATTTTTAGTTTCCAAACATTCTTTTACAAATACAGTTTTATATTCTAATTACAATAATTAAACATATATTCATTCAATATAAAATATATCTGTAATAGCTCCACCAGACAAAACCAAACAAGCACAGAGCTACAGTACTTGAACTTGTAGCCAATATCGACGTCAGTCACCAGACAATATTGAATTTAAAAGGCTAAGAATACAAAAATTATTACATTTAGAATTTTCTTTATTTTTATTATTAAAACTACTAATTATTAAAAACTTTTTTTTGTATTCTTTAATTCAATTTACCCAAAAAAGTTAACCAGTCTATTAAATTCAATTATTAAAAAATAAGTAAATGCCCCAGAAAAAGCTGAACAAGTGTCAATAAATGATTAAAACTTTAAACGTTTAAAATAATAAATTCAATTTAACAACATTAATATACTGATGGCACTGATATACTTCTATGGATTCACTTGTATGGCTGCGAACTGCTGCTCACAGCCAACTCTGTTCAGGAGCCACACTTGGTCAAAAGTAGCAAAAAATGTAACTTTATATAACAAAGCATACGATAAAAACACTAAAATAAATACACTTTAGTGCGACCTTAATAAGAAAATGAGACCTGATTGGTCACAATGAGCTCCTTGGCAGAGGTATTCGTCGTCATAGTAACCCGGGTGGTTTCTGTCTGCAGATGTTCCAGTTGTCTCGTCGTGTTTGGAGGCCTGACCTCGGTGAAGTCTCACATCCAGCAGGCTCACTGCGACACCTTCCACAAATGCCCGAGCTGCCCCATGGCCTTCAAGTCCGCCCCGAGCACCCAGAGCCACATCAGCGCCCAGCACCCGACGCTGACCGCAGCCCAGGCCATGTAGCTCCGACTCCCCCCCCCTTGTGCAAACACTGAACCCTCTTGACAAACATGACTTCCCTTCTCACAGGTTGATCTACAAGTGCGTCATGTGCGACACCGTCTTCACGCAGACGTCCAGCCTCAACGCCCACTTCGAAACGCATCTGACCAACCAGCAGGTCCACGTCTTCAAGTGCCCCGAGTGCACCAAGCTGTTCTCCCAGAGGAGCTCGCTGCTGGATCACTTCAAGGTCTGTTTCAGGTCCTCGTGGTCCAGCGAGGTCGCGCTAAACCTGGGAAAATACTTTTCAGACGCACAAGGCGGAGAAACAGAAGCAGGATCCGCCGCCGCCTTCTCCTCCTTCGGCGCCAGAGGGACGGACGGAGAGTTCTGCTGAGGAGGAAGTGATGGACCAGGATGTGGAGGAAGTGAAGTCGGTGAGGATAAAGGCGCCGTCCGGCTGGAAGTGTGCGCCGTGTCACGCACGCTTCTCGGACCGCCAGGAGTTCATCGACCACATGGCGAAGGAGCACAGCAAGGTGAGTCCAGACTGTCCACGCAGATGTAGAATATTGAAGGGTGGATTATAATATTTAATTTTTTTAATATGTTCAAATGTTTAAATAATTCAATTAAATAATTGCTATGTTTAAATGTTGAATTATTTTTATTTTTTTATTTAATACTTGTATTCAATTATTTGTTTATTGAAATGTTGAATTTGATTTTTTTAAATGATTGAATTAAAAAAAGTAATCAAAATGAATGCATTTTTTTCACACTTATATATTACTATAGTTATATTCTATTTATATATTCAAAAGCATAATTTTCTAACTTAAAATTCATCTCTACTTTTAGCCAATGATTGTTGAAAGTTCGATCAAGTAGCTCGGTGCTCTATTGGTTTTGTCTGGTGTTGCTATTATACCAACATATATATATTAAATTTTAAAATACTAAAATTAAGTAATATGATTTTTTAGGTAGAATATCAGATTCTGTGTTTAAAAAGAAAATATTTTTCTTTCTTTCGTTTTATATTTTTCAGAAATTCAATTAAATAATAAATAATTGCACTCGATTATCCAAAACAATAATTCAAAAAAATGTTTCAATTAAAATAATTCTGTTTCAACTTTTTAAACATTAAATTAAAGCATTTAATTTAATCACTGAAATAGTTCCATTAAAAGTGTCTGCAGTGACAAAACCATATAAAGAGATTTTTTCTGGCTCCCTCCAGTGTCAGAAAAGTGTAACTACAGCTGAATGTTATTGTCAATGAATGGAAATATAACAACCAGTTTGTTTAAATATCTAAACCTGCTTCCGTGTAGATCCTCAAGAAGTTTCCGTGCAACAAGTGCGACAGCTCCTTCACCACCACCTCCAGCATGAGGCGCCACATCCGAGACAAACACAAGGCGGCGAGTCGCGTCCTCCGCTGCCAGTGAGTGTCTCTCGTGCACAACTGTTGTCGTCTTCAGAACCATCAGTGTTTGTCGTTCAGGTTCTGCAGCGACGGCAAGAAAACCTTCAGCAGCCGAGCTCTGCTGGAGCGACACGTGCAGCTCAGACACGCCGGACAATCGCCTCAGGTGAGAGATTGACCCACATGATCAGGAATCAGGGATGAGGATCAGGGCCTCTGATTCAGTAGATTAAATACATTTAATCTAGGGTTACAATATATATATATATTTTTATTTTAAACACGCCAGGCTTTATTATTGTGATGAAAAGAATTCAATTAATTGTAAAGACCAACAGCATCAGGGATGAGGATCAGGGCCTCGGATTCAGTGGATTAAATACAGTTAATCTAGGGTTTAACGATATATATATATTTTTTAAATTTTAAACACACCAGACTTTATTATTGTGATGAAAATAATTCAATGAATTGTTGCAAACATTGATTTGAATAAAATATCTTTATTTAACTTTTGAACTGTACAAATAAAAATAAAACTTCACTGCAGGAAACACCTGGTATGGAAAATATAACAAATGATTATAAATATCACATTAAAAATACAGCTCCGGGTACTCCGGTTTCCTCCCACAGTCCCGAAACATACAGAGGTTGATCGAGAACGTTGGGAAATTGTCCATAGGTGTGTGTGTGAATGGTTGTCTGTCTTTGTAAGTAAGTCATTTGTATTTATAGAGCGCTTTTCCAGACCAGGGTCACAAAGCGCTTAAACAATCAAAACAATACTTAATAAAATATATACATTAAAGGTCAAGATAATACTGAGAACACAGGAGTTCCAGAAAATCAAGGATTTGGCGTCCTGTCCAGGGTGTCCCCTGCCTCTCGCCATATGACACTGGGATAGTCTCCAGTCGCCCCGCGACCCCGGTAAGGGATAAAGCGGTAGAAAATGAATGAATGAACATAAAATACAGCCCTTTTTTCCTCTCTGCCGCCACCTACTGTTGAGTCAGTGTAAGCGTTTCTCTCTTTTTTAAACGCAATTGATTTTTTTTTTTTTTTTTAAAGTTCAGCCCTAATTTGTTTATACATTCAAGAACCTCTCCTCGGTTTAGCGTTGACTAGAGTTCACCTTCAGTACAGGTCGATTAGGGGGAGTCCACAGGGCAGACCTGGGAGAGTGAATTGTCTTATACGGATGAATTGGCTGGGCGGCCAAGCATTATGGAAGCTGTCACCGTTACTGAGAAGGTTGTTGAGATAGAAGGAGCTCAGATACAATGTTTGATTTGCAAGGTTTTAAAGTGTCGATCATGTTCGTGTCCAGGAAGGAAAAACTCCGACCGACTCCTCGGACAAGTCGAGCGTTTTGAAGCCTCGACGCCGACGGAGACGAAACGTGAAAACGGAACCGACCGAAGACTCGTCAGAAGCCACCACTCCCGTGAAGAAGCCGCGTCCCTCCTCCTCGTCCTCGACCTCCCAGCCGGAGACGGGGTTCCGCTGCGCCCCCTGCGGCTTCACGGCGGACGACCAGCCCACCTTCCTGGAGCACATCGCCCTCCACCTGCAGGGGGCGCCAGAGGCGGGCGGGCAGCAGTGCCTGCAGTGCGGCGCCTGCTTCACGTCCACCTCGTCTCTGGCCCGACACCAGTTCATCACCCACAAGCTGAAGGAGGCGCCGGGGGACCCCAGCTCCGCCGCCGCTTCCCTCGCCAACAGCAGGGGCTTGGACGAGCTGAGTTCACTGGGGGGGTCCGCGCCCGCCTCCCCCTCCTCTCAGGGCAAGGGGGAAGAGGGGAGTCTCGCCTGTAAGGTCTGCAGGAAGAGGTTCGAGAGGTCGTCGGACCTGAACACTCACTTCAGGACTCATGGAATGGCTTTCATCAGCGCCAGGAACTCGGTCAAGTCCACATGAAGAAGAAGCTTCGGCGCTCGTCACCAAAGATCGTCCACGGAATGTTCCTGCTGTTCAGATCCTGCTCGAGGGTTTTTACTTTTCTATCTTAGTTTTTGCACAAAAACAAAATCTAATGATGTTGATTTTCACTGTTTGTCGCTGAGGTGTGAGTTTTACGACTTATTTACGCTGATTATGACACGTTGCTCATCTCAAGATTAAAATTGTTCTGTCTCGTCCTCCGCTCATCTGTCCTTCTTTTCTTCACCTTTCACTGATCACTCCATCCTGAAGGAACCATTGACGTACATCAAAGTATTCATGAGTTTGTTTGTACATTTGTCGACACTTTCTCAGGGCAGGATGCTGGTTCAAATCCCTCCGTTTTACTGCCATAACATTATGACCACCCAGAGGTATTTTCTCACCTCTTGCCTTCAAATTAGTTATTTTTCTCCCCATTTTGCAGTGGTCAGTACCTGTCAGAATAAATGCTACACACATAAGACGTGTGAGAGAGTCATGTACAGGTACTGACCACTGCAGACTAGAATGACAGTGAAGCAGGACCGACGGGAGGAAAAAAAAACAGACACATTTCATAGTTCAATGACCTTTTGACCTTTATTGAAATGATGTTTTCTACAGTGAATATTATCGTAACATCATTGTTCTATGCAGCTCATCGCCATTAAAAAGCTTACGATCGTTTTACACAATATTTCAGCTGAAATAAAACTATTAATATATATAAAATCATGCGTTTTTTGCTTCTTGCTGTTGTTTTTAATGTAAATGTATTAATAAATATAATAAAATAAATGTTTTCTGAGGTTGTGTTGAAAAAAACAAACAAACTTCTAATTTGAATATACGAGTAAATGTACTTTTTCAACGCCCTCTAGTGGGCCACATAGTTAACGTAATGCCATGTTTCGTTTGTGCTCAAAACGTTGATTTGATTTAAAGTATTCATTAGAAAATACTGTATTTAAAAAAGTTTTTGTACACTTTGGACAGGTTTAAGTTTGTGTCAAAATATATTAAATTAGGTTTTTACACATTATTTAATTCAAATGTCTACATGTTGTATCTAAAAGCTCAACAAAAATATGAAAAAAAGCAGAAAAGCTTGAGAAAACTCTCACAGCAGCAGCAGGACGGCGGCGAAGACACTCAGCAGAGGCTTCATGAAGGACGTCCAGTCCGTCCACATGGTCGAAGTTCCTGAGACACAGATTAGTCACAATAACAATGTTAATGAAGGACAAACGAGAGAACAGAAGGTTCTTCACACACCTGACTCCTCCCTGGAGTCTTCAGCTTCACCTCCTGCTCTCTCCAGAGCTTCCACTTGTTTACGCCTCATCGCCGCTCGCTGCTGTGGCGTCACCACGGCGGCGTTGTCAGGGCCCAGCTCCTCCAGCTGTTCCTCTGTCAGACGCTAGAGGGCGCCAAAGCAGCGGAAGTGTATCAGAATAGTGACTGATTGAGATTTAACATTTTGAAATGGTGAAACTGAATTTTGGTCGTTTTTTAAAGCACTTCAAAAAATTAAATAATAATAATTAAATAATTTCTATTTTTAACTGTTCAAATATAAACAAAAAAAGTATAAAAATTTAATAATATGAAAGATTGAAAGTTTAGTTTTTTTTATTTAATTAAAAAAAACAATGATATATATTATACTACTATTTTTGGTTGTTGTGGCTTCATGAAACAGTGTCATGTTGTTTAGAGGTCAATAGGTGGCGCCATCAGTTTAAAAATGATGTTTCATTTGAAAAGTTGTTCAAAACAAAGGAAAATAGTGCGCCATCTAGTGGACTCTGAAAATAATGACACTGCTTCATGAAGCTTCATCACTAAACATTTTTATTTTGAATTTATAAGGCTTAAAATTAAGAAATATATATAATTTGGAAAATATTTATTTGGATTATTGGCATTAGAAAATCAAATTATGTGAAATGTTGAAGAATTTATTTTTATTTTTATTAAATCATAAAAAGATCAACCTTTCAATATGAAACATATTGAATTCGAAAGAAAAAGGAAACAAAATTAACAAAAAAGTTTGAACTTTTTGTTGACTTGTAAAGGTTCAACTAGTGAAGAAAACTCACGGCGAAGTTCTCCGGCGGCACAAGCGGGATGGTTCCCTCGTGGATGAACGAAAACACCTGAGGGTCCAACGAAGACATCTCGTCCTCGTCCAGCCAGGCTGAGGGACACAGACCATGTTGCCGAGTAACCAACGAGAAATGAAAGCTCACCGATGATGTTCCCCAGTTCAGCGACGCGAGCTGCAGTCCAGGAGCGAGGAGGTCCGAACGCCTGCAGGGCCACGTCTTTGAGCTTCTGGCCCACGTCAGGAAGACAGCGGACGTCGTTGATGGAGTTGACAGCGTCTCTGTGGGTCAAATAAACATAATCAACCTTGAAAAAGGTCAATATTTGTTGGTCCTAAAGTGAAGGCTGCTGATAACGGACTTGAAGGCGTCCACGCTGAGCAGACGGATCTGTTCGGGCTTCAGACCACAGATGAAGTGACTGAGAGAAGAAATCTCTGCTGCTCCCATTTCCTGCAGCGTCTGAAGAACATCTTGTCCCGAGATCGCCGTCCACACAGACGTCATCTGCAGGGGAAGGAATTTATTTATTATTATTATTTATTTAGTTTATAGTCCATGAAAAACTTCCTGTTTTAATACAAATTTAATTTTTTTTTAATATTGAAAATACTATTTTGATGAAAGTAACTTTACAACACTTTTTTAATAAAGCAACTTTAAAATGTAACATCATTTATTGTTTGATTGAAAACAATTTTTAACAAAAAACAATTACAGTTGAAAATATTGTTCTTATTGATGCATTTATTTTGATTGAAAATACATATATTATTGATGCTCATTTTAATATTGAATATATAGTTTTGATTGAAGCAACTTTTGTTTATTGAAAGTATTTTGTTTCCTTAGCATTCTTTGTTGAAATCCTTGTTTTTTGGTTTAAAAATCTAATTTTGAAAACATGGAAAATCCTTTTTTTTAATTGAAAAAGCTTTTTGAATAAAAATATTGTTTTGATTGAAACAACTTTTATTTTTTATTGAAAATACATTTTTAATTTGGACAATATTTTTCTATTGAAGCTTGTTTTTCTGTTAGTTGGATAAACAACACACACATATATATGTATATATATATAAATTGAACATATATTTTGATTGAAGCAACAATCGTTCTGTTTGAAAGACGCTGCACTGACTGACCTCTGAGTGGCTCCAGCCACACCAGGCCAGAGGTTCAAGGTCGTCCACTGAGAAATCCATTCGTGTCAAGTCTGCGTCGGAGAAACACCTGCTGATGCATCCGAGCTGTGAAATCACGCTGCTGTTCATCTGCTCCGGTCGACCGAAGGCCTGTCGAGGAAACAGATGCTTCAGAACTCAATATGGATGAACTTTAATATATGTTTTGTTGCAACAAAGACACGTTTGTTTCGCCTCCAAAAGTACTTTTCTGAGCCAAAACTCAAACGATCAAAGCTGAACCTGAATGGATTTGTCACACAGTTCTTCCAGCTGCTGGTCCAAGTATCCAACGATGTTTCCAAACGTCTCCACAGTCTCCACGAAGGTCTCCTGAGACATCAGGTGCAGCTGCTCAGCGCTCCAGTAGATGTTAGCCGCGTCCAACTCCTGCACCAGGTCCACCGTGGGGACGCTCCTGGTGTCTCCGGGGTCGACTGTGAAGATGATAAGTTAAGAAAAAAATTCAACTGCCGTCTCTGACTAACCTTTGTTCACCTGCTCGTCTCCTTCGATCATTTGATGAACCCGTGACGACGTCGAAGATCTTTCTTCTGATGGCTTCGGTCTGTTTTCGACTCTTTCTCCTCAAGAATTGAAGAACATCTTTCACCCACGGCTGAGGGCGAGAGTCAAGAGTATTGATGTAACAATGAATCTAACAATTTTCTTGTGTTTTTTTTAAGTATTGAATTATTTGTCAAATTATTGAATTTAATCATTTCTATATTAAAATGTTTAATTCGTTTTTTTAATTATTGGAAGGAAAATTAAAATGAGTAACATTCCTCATATAGTTTTATATTGTAATTCAAATACTTAAAAAAATACAGTTAGTAAACTCAATATGTTTTTTATTCTTATTTAGAGTTTTATATTTAATTTACTGTAAGTTAGTCTAAGTCTGACAACATTTGAATTTAAAAGGATACGAATATTTTCGAAAATATATTTTTTCTTTTTACACATAGAGTAAATTTTCTAATTCAAATTATTATTATTATTTTTCTAAATTCTATATTCCTATACATAGTCTTTTAAATTCAATATAAAATGTTGCCGTAATTATTATCTAATCATTTTTATTAATTGGAATTAGAATATCAATACCTTTGTTTGAAAAATCAAAAACAATATATATATATATATATATATTAAAAAAAACACCTTTAAATACATAAATAATTGACTTCTTCAATAAAACAAATTCCACTTAAATAATTTTAATACTAAAAAAACAAACAATTCAACATCCTGATGTCTCTGATACACTTATATAGATCATATAGAGCTTAAAAAAAACAGGAAAGTGTTTTAAAAGCACATCAACTCAAAGGCACCTTATTCGGCAGAGCCGTCACAGCAGCTTCATCCCAGTAGAGGAAAGACCCGAACCTTTCCATCGTGTCCTCTGACCAGTCGGATGGATTCCTTTGAGAAAAGATAGAAAGTAAAAAAGTATCTTTATAACCTTGTTTTTACGCTTCAGTGATTCGAAAACGTACCCGAGCGTCTGTCCAACCAGTGTCATCAGAGCAGGAATATTCCTCGGCGGGATTCGCTCGCAGTGAGTCATGAGCTGCAGCGAGTGTTTCAGGACGTCAGGCTCCATTTGAGACAAATGTTGGGAAGGATTGAGGAAGCAGACGAGTGGTCCGAGGCGGGAGACGTCCTCCTCGGTGAGGCTGGAAACATCTTTCTCCTGTAAACGTAGCATCTTTAGATCTGACAAAATCATGTCGCTCACGTAAGAGCAGATATACCTGGAGGTAGCAGCTGAGGGCTCTGTGCAGGAGGGCCCCATGAGAGGCACCACGAGGCAGCAGGTCCAGGTTCGCCTCCTCCAGTTTGTCCAGGAAGACGGGACACGCCGAGTCAGGGAGCTTTTTCAATTCCCAGGACCTGGTGAGACACAGACGATTAAAAAAACCGGGAACATCTGACACGGAAGAGCAAGAGCGTCGTCTCACGGCAGGAATATCAGAAAACCAGCAGGAATGTCGTCCAACTCCTGGTTCGTGATGGAGGAGAAATTCACTTTTTTCTCGTCGTACAAAGTGGCGAAGTATCTGCGAGCCGCGCACCTGGCCTGGAGGAACGTTTGTTACTTTCAGTTCGTCACATGACCCGCGAGTTTCTAATCACCAGCTTCCTGGAGACCCACTGAGGATTCTCTTCGAAGTCTTGATCCAGGAGCAGCATCTCGCTCCCGGTGGCCACGTTGGTCATCCTACACGTGACGCCCTGGACGAGCGAGTTTAACTTCCTGCAGAAAATACAGTCAGAGACATCCCAGAATATGACGACTGACTTCGTACTGATCTCACCCGTACTGAAGCCTCTTCTTCAGCTCCAACGTCTTTTTAACGATGAAGGCAGCCTTTAAAAAAGTATCAATAAAGTGTCTTTAGATTTTTTAATCAACCAGTTTATGACGAGGAAGTCCCTGAAAATATTGTTTTTTATTGAGTGTGGAAACCCAAACAATCATAGGCTCAAGTGAGAAGTGCAGGCAGATATCGTTTCGATACAGTTCAATTTAAATATTATTATTCATCTATTGATCAATATTGTGAATTGTTTGTACATAAAAACAATGACTTCACGCCAGTATCTAAGAAATAATGTGTCACATAATTTTTATTCTTGCAACATTTTTTGTTGTACCTCCTCGTATGTTAGTAAATAAGTAAAAGGAGGGATAATGTTAACTTTAATTAAAAGGGGAATATGAATATTAATACAAAAAAGAAAGTACAAAAAGTAAACATATATTTAGTAAACTGTAGTTTCGGAGGATGTGGACGGTTCTGAGTGATTGTGTTGTATGTGTTATTGTTGTATTACCTTGGTCTTTGTGTTATTTATTAATTGTGTGTTGTTGTTTTTTTGACTTATACCTTTTTCTTAAGCAAAAAACAAAGAATGTTGTGTATTTTTAACAGTGTAACTCATGTTTTATTTCCTATAAAAAATGTTTTTTTTTTAAATACACAAAAAGATAGAGCTCAGTCATCTGATACTCGGAGTAGATCGGCTCCATACATAACAACATAAACATTTATCGATTAAACATGTTTCAGCTCAGATGAAGATTTAAAGTCACACCTGTGGTCGCGTCCAGTTTTGACTTCCTGCCGCCGCCATCGTCAAGTCCTTGACTTTCTCCAGCTCGTCCAGAGAAACGCTCTGCAGCAAACGATCCGGCAGCTTCGACATCAGGCCGTCGGATTCTTCTCCTTCACGCAGCTTTTTAATTTTTTTTTACAACATTAGACAAAAACATTCATCCAATAAAATAACGGTTAAGAAAGGTTTTTTCTGATGTACTCACGCGCAGCAGTGTGGCCTTCAACTGTCCCTTCGTCATCCTCCGGGAGATCTTCTCCAACTTTCCCGAGTCGTGGATGATCCCGGAGGAGTTGAGGCGCTTCAGGACGCACCGCGGCACGCTGTCGATGATCGGTCCGAGTTCAACTAGTTCTTCTCCTGAAGCGGTTTTACACTGAGACACAAAGAGTGTAAGTTAAAAATAATGTCAAAAGTGAAGTTAAAAGTTTCCCTTCTCACCGAGTCTTCTCCCAGCAGCTGCTGGACCAGAGCAGACTTCTGCGCTTTAGTCCAGTGACCCTCGAACCCCACTTTCTTGATGACCTTCTTGAGGTCGGAACGACTCAATCGGGACAGTTTATCGGGAGGAACTAAAGTCGCACTTTTGTTGAGCTTCTCGGCGTCGGACCAATCAGATTGTGACATCACAGAGTCGAGGAGTTTCTTCCGCTCCTTCGATAAGAGAAGATGTATTTTAAAGGTAAGTTGTGTTTTTATTAAGTGTCGTATCTTCTGAGAAACACCTTCGTCACTCCGGGGTCATCACAGGAGTCCAGCTGAGAGAGAAGTTGCTCGCTTTCATCGGGGGGTAAGTCTGGGAAATCTTCGTAAAAACAGGCCAGTGGACCAAGTCTGAGGAACACGGAGTAAAGATTCAATGACAATCAAAATATAAAAGCACTTGTTCCAATTATACTAATACTCTTAGTACTACTACTAACATCACCACGCTGTGAACAACTACCAGTCTGAGGTGGCCAGTGTTCTGTTTTATGTAGAGTTTATTGTACATCGTATCTTTCTGTACATCTTGTTTTTTTTTATTGTTTGCCTTCTGTACGTAAAATATTGTGTTTATAGCTTATCTTGCTTATCTTAGTGGAAAAGGGTAAACCTTACATTTTATTGTATACCTAAGATTTTCTTTTATTTTGGCTTTCTTTTATGGACCTCTGATTGTACTTTATTTTATTTTTGCCTTCTGTAATTTTAATATACGTTAATAGTTTATTTTACATATTTAATATTGGTATTTTTCAGTCTTTATCCTGCCTAGTTTGCACAACTTGTATTCTCTGCGAATTTCAATTTTCAATATCAAACTCTATAAAAAAAAATACCTTAATTTTGAGAATTGTAAGAAAATCAAAATTAAATTATTTAAAAAATACAAACTCAACAATTCAATACAGAAATAAATGGTTTCAATTAATACAAATAAGCATTTCAGTAAAAACATTTGAAATGTTAAGTTAAACCATTTAATATCCTCGATATACTTCTTGATATACTTACTTTACTTAAACTCATATTTCTGCCACTTTTTGTACTATATATAAGTACTATTGCAACTATTTTATCATGATTTAAGTTATCATTATGATACACACAGAACAATCTATTTTGAATCAGAAAACACAAGTGCAAGATTTGTCAAACGAAGCTGTGGATTACAGTATTAAAAATAAAATGAATAAAATAAACATAAATAAAATAAAAGGAAATCATTAAAATACAATAAGAATTCAAGTAACATGTACATTTAAGTGGGTACATAAAAAATAAATTGCTGATTAAACATAGAATCCTACTGCAATATAACTATTCTATGCAGCTTTTTAACACCTTTCACAAAACATACTTGTCTATGTTTTTAGCGATCTCCTCATCGCTGAAACACTCTTGAAATCGCTGCTTGAACTTCCTTCTGAGACTTGGGTTGATGGTGGTTCTGGTGTTGATGCTGGACATGAACTGAGGCGAGCGGATGAAGTCACACAACTGCAGACAAAGACAGGATGATAGTTAAGTTTCACTCTAGATCAGCTTTAATATATAAATAACGGTTATTTATTAACCATTTGTTTAGGAGAAGAATCAACATCTGCTGCTGACAGGTATGAAAGAAAAGGTCCCATCGTCTCCAACGTCTCTGAGTTCAGCCATGACAGCGAGACTTTGCAGCCTTTGACTCCATCTATGGATTAAAGATGTTGTTACAACACAATTAAGCTTTAACGGTTGCAAATGAACCAAATAAGTCACTTGTTTATTATTTAAAATGTATAAAACATATATCAAATGATTCAAATTTACACATTTTATTTATAGTTATCATATAAATTCTACTAATATTGGAAATTATCAAATGACAAATCTTTTTTGAATTGAAATTATTGAAGTATTGTCTCTGCTTTTAAGCATTTAATTCTTTCTTTTTTTAATAATTGAATTAAATAATCTTTACACTGAAACAACATTTTTAAAACAATTAAATTAAATTTATATTTAGTTTATATTAGAGTTTGATATTCTAATTCCAATAATTCAAAGAAATGTTTTCTAAATTCAATATTTTTTATATTTAAAAGGCTACAAATTAAAAGCATTGTTTTGTGTTTTAAATATTAGAAGTAGGATATAAAGTGTGCGGATTTAAAAAATAAATAAAATCATTAATTTTTAAAAGAAAAAAAATCACATTATACAATAACTTACATAATAATAAACCTAAATCACATCAATTGCTACTTTATATAAAATGGCAGGGATACATTACAAAATAAAACACTTGAATAAACACTTGAAAGTTGAATAATTCCTATTAATACCAAAAGGTCCAAATTTAAAATCATAAAAAATATTGAATATTATAACAAATGTTTATATTTAAACATGACAATTTTATAATTTAAAATACAGTTTCAGAAAAACACAATAATAATATGCAATAAAATGAACATTATTACATCAGGATATTTAAGGTAATACAATTATCATTCTCATGAATATTGTGTTTTATATATTTAACAACACAAGTCAAGTACGAGCTGCCAAAACCAAAGTGAATCTCTACATAAATTAAAATTTAAAGTTACATTTCCCACCAGCCTTGTTCTTTTGCATCTGGGTGCAGTTGAAGTCGTTTCGGGAAACTTCTTTAATCCATTTTGCCACCAGCGCCCTCTGATCGTCAGTCATGGCCACGTAAACGTCCTTCAGCCTCTTCGCTCTGCAGCCAAACAGATGGATGATCAATGACAAACGTGTTATTATGAATCACAGCCATCGTACATGTTCCTCATGGCTTTCATCCCCACAGCTGGAGGGAGCTTCACTGCTCTGGCGGGGAGATTCTGCACAGCAGCCTTGGCGGCCTGCAGCAGAGAGTCGTACTCTTCTGGATCCATGCTTCCATTTTGACTCGTCAGGATCTCCAGAGAACAAGGAGCCATGAAGGCTGTCATGTAGCAGGCAGAACCTTCCTGTGGGAGGATGAAAACAAGACCAAAAACTTGAATAATACAATTGATAAATATATATATATTTTTTTTATATTAACTAAACAGCTGCCATGTAGAGATTTTGTTGATGTAGTCATTCAAATCTGATAAAACAAAAGTGGAAAATACTTTTTTAGTGAGTAAGATTAAATGGAATAAAGTATAAATATAAATATGTGTATTTGTGGACACATTTTTTCTCATATTTAATTGACCAACCAACTCAAAACTTATTAAGTACTTTATGCGCAATTTTCCCAGTTCATTTCTTTTATTAAACATCAGTCAACAACAACATTAGTTTTAAACAACCATCATATAATATATTAATATCGAAAAAAATATATATACATCATTTGCAGGAAAAAAACTATTTTTAAATGAATCATTAAAAGGAAAATACGATATTTTCTTTAAATAAACAGATTTAATATGTAAACGTATTTTTAATAATAATAATAATACATAGGAATTATCAGTACTGTAAAATTAAAAAAAATACAGCCTCGCTTTTCCAGCTTTATTTTCGACTAACTTTAGTCTACCTAAACAAAAATGGGGTTGTTGACAAATAAATACTTAAACTAAACACTTACTCATATAAAAAGAACGCCTATGGCAGCAGAATAAAATAAGTGAACATACATTAGGCTAATGTTGTTAATGTCGCTAATGTTTAGTCTCATTTCATCTTCCTCGCCAAACGTAAATAAATCAATCAATCAATCAAATGAGAAACAGCGACTCCTAGTGGCTTTATCAGTTATGACCGCGTCTTCTTTCTTTAGCCACCACAAAAAAACATCAATCACACTTAAAAAAGGTTTAATTTTTTAAGTACTGACCGAAGATTTGTTCATCGTCTTCATCATGTTAGAAAGATCACCACAATTGATCTGAGGGAAACAACACATTTTTTAAGTACGCTAGGAATAAAAAAAGAGAGTTAAGATGCTTCAGTATTAAGTGATCAGAACTAAATATAAAATAAACCAATTATACATTTAATGTTCTTTGATATTCTCACCTCTTCTCCTTCTTCTTGTGGCCTCATCTTCGGTTTCTTGCCATCTATAAGTGGGGAAAGATTCTGAAGTGCGTTTTCAAAAGCAACTGTGACGGGCTTGTCCTGAAGTTGTTCACTGAAAAACCATAAACATTTTTTTACATATTTTTGCAGCTGATTTATTAGGAAACATATATGCTCTAAACAAATGTCACATGCTGGGTTCAAATTTAAATCACCTTCCATCTGCAGCATCAGGCTGAGCTGAAGGCACTGGGTATCCTGGCAAAAAGAGGCGCAGAAAGGTTATTATTAGTTTTTATTTCAATACAAATTAACGTTTTCTAAACATCTGAATGAAAAACTACACCTGCTACACCCAAAGTCTTTCAATTTAATATTCATAATTTTATTGCCAAAGATCAATTAAATTAATGAAAAAAAAAGAAAAAAGTAACCTGTGAAGGTCAAACACTTTTATTAATTATTATTATTATTAATTGTATTTATTATTTATACGACACAAGTCATAGCAGAGACATAAATATAAAAAATAAGTCACCTTTCTTCTCACAGTTCCTCATCTGAAAGACAATGAAAAACATAATAACTTTTAATAAAGCTGCCAGCAGTAAATATGTACTGCTTTCTAGTATAAAAACACCTCTTTTACAGAAAGTTACTTTCCCTTATATTATTTAATTACAACGATTAAATCCGTTTATATCTTATTTAGTTATTTATTGAACTTTGGTGCAAAACTTTCATTTGTTATTTAAAGTTTATTCAAACTAACTTTATCTGCATTAACACTTGTATTCAACTTGATGTTTTCTGGAAGTCATTATTATTTAAGAAATAAATTAAAAAATTGAGAATTATGAAGATAAATACTAATAAAAAAACGATTTTTTCAAACCATTTCAAAGATCTTGACACAAGGCCAAGTAAAAACAATCCTCGTAAAAACACTACTCACTAGTTTGTGGATCAACCTCCTGTTGTTTTTTCTGATTCCAAGCATCCGACTTTGTACCTGAGCTTTACATAAAATCATGATTGTAATAAAATTACTTATGTATCTGAGATACTTGTGTTATTTGTGTCGTTCTTCTCACCGATGATCGCACACAATACGACGAGTCGACCAAGAAACTTCAATATATTTGGAGACATCATGAAAAGTGTATTTCCTGACAAGACAAGACAAAAAAAAAAGGTCATATAAATAATCTTCTAATGAACGATATAAGAATCCTTCTGACTGATCCTCAGAGAACCTCACACCGCTCTGCCCTGGTAACCATCTTTGTTTTGTTCCTCGGATGTCTTTAGAGAAAACATGAAGTAGAAACAAAGCAGCTTGTTTTGCCTGCATGGAAATATTTTCTTTCTTGCTCCTTTGACTTGTAAATAATCTCAAGTCAAGCATCAATGTCACACGGAAGCATATCCAGAACTCATTTAGTGATACTTGAAAAAACATTAAAACTCATGTTTACTCAAGATAGTCTCACCTAAAATATTCATAAATAAACAATATTCCTTCAAAACACATGTTGTGTCCAGTACTCACTGTGGTTGTCGTCCTGCTGGGCAGATGGACCAAAAAAAAAAAGTTCTTTGAGATGTGAAGTGAAAGATCATCCGGATGCGAGCGAGTGATCATGAAGTGACGTTCACAGGTGTGTGTGTCATCGACAGAGGTGTGTGTGTCATCGACAGAGGTGTGTGTGTCATCGGGTAATTGTCGAGTGTCGTGTGTCGTCTCTGTTACGCAAACCCGAGCTTTGTGTGAATACAATCGACGGCAAAAAGAAAACAGGGAAAGATGATATTTTAATTTGTTTATTTAAGTGGTGGTGGAGGGCGGACAATGACGTTTTGTTTCATAAGACTCTTGTTGAATCAATAAAAGTATGATTTATGACGATAATGGGGTTTATTCTGTGTTTGTTTAGGTGTTTGTTTTGCCCTATTATCAATAGATATTTGCTTAAACACACACTTCTCTTGAGAGAATTAAGTTAGTGTCTCTTGAAAACTACATGAGGAATTATTCATTATTGGAAAAAATACATTGATATAAAATGCTGCCTTAAGACGCACTTAATTGACATTAGCATTCTCTGACAATTATACTAGCATTGAGCTAAAAAAGTATAACAAAAAAACACTTACTTTGAAAGAATGGTAACGTCTAACATGTTCACTTGATCTTTATTCTGCATTATTTTTGGGAAACAGTGAATGAGAAATAACTCATTTTAAAGCGAAACTGTTGATAGAATTGCTAAGCTAACGGTCATATTATTGCTATGCTAACTAGCAAACAATGCTAAAGGCTATGCTAATGCTATGCTACAATGATATGTAGCATAACCGCTAAGCTATATGCAAAGATACTTTAAATAGTCTAAAGTTGGTAACACTCCTGTGTTGTTCTCAGTGTTATCTTGATCTTTTAAGTATGTATATTTTTAGTATTGTTTTGGTTGTTTAAGTGAGCTATGCTAATGCTATCTCTTGCACTCAATGCTGTGCTGATAGTGAAGCTAACACAAACACTGACATATTGTTGTGAATAGCATAGCAACATAGTTTCTGTTCTTATAGAATGATAGTTTAACGATTAACAGATATATAC
Organism: Callionymus lyra; assembly: GCF_982586985.1. Lineage (NCBI taxonomy): Eukaryota > Metazoa > Chordata > Actinopteri > Syngnathiformes > Callionymidae > Callionymus > Callionymus lyra. The sequence continues at coordinate 12,559,205 of NC_141834.1, forward strand.
TGTAAGTGCGATTTTACATTTGATTTAAATTGACACTAAGTAAGTAAGTGTGTATAATTTGTCACTGTTTTTTTCTCTTGTCTTCAAAAGTGTAGTTTAACCTGTAAAGTGTTTTGAGATTTGGAACTTTAAACAAAATTTAATTTAATTCAATCATAATAACTGCTATAAATGACACTTCCATGATAACATAGGAAAAAAAACACACGTTCGCATTTGTTGTATTATATCATTTTTATTGTTCATTAACAACTCAAATGTGTAATATTGTTACAGTTAACCACACGGACAATCCTAGTTACAAAGTCAAATACTAAACTACTGGTTCAGTCATGGACAGTTTTGGAAGTTTGGACAGAAGTTTTACTCAGTTTAGAACCAATAATGACATGAAGTTCAGGGTCGGTGAAATGATCTGAAGAAGCAGAAATACAAAGAAAATAGATCAGAATCAAACTTCACTGCACTTTACTGTGAAATAAAAAACAATGAGAGTGATGACAGTAGTAGCACTTGATAAGATAAGATAAGATAAGATAAGATGAGATGAAGATGGATCGTGCTGCACGCCCTTTACAAGTGTTTCTTGTTGTGATTAAGTGATGTAAACCTTAAAAATATTCTTAATCATAGCAAATGCAAATATGAGAACGGTATTAAACACGTCAACAGCTCACCGGCAGCAAAATGTCGTACATCTGCAGGCTGGTTCAGAAGCACTTTGCTGTCAAAGGAAAATACAATCTTAGCACACAAAAATCAAATAGTTGTTTCAATCTTGTCCTTACACCATTTCCTAATTTCGTATATCTGATCCACAATCAGACTTTTAATATCTTTCTACTGTTTGAAAACTTTTTTTGTCATCTGCAAATTACACTCTATTCATTGATTTGGTCATAAATCATAGCTGTATAATATGAACTAGTTGCATCCAAGTACTGATCCTTGTGGAACTCCATTTGGTAAGATTAGGTATAATCCACTTTTTTATGCAGCCTTGTTCATGACCTTTTTTTTCGTAACTTTCTAAGTTAGATATCAGCACATTATCATCAATTGTATAAAATGCCTTTTTCCCACATACAAAAAAATACATATCACATAAGTAAAAATATGTATATATACAGTACATTGCAGCTTTTGCATCGTCTAGAAAATGTATTAACGTCTTATTGATTATCAGTCAGTCACTAAATGTATTTATCCAATTTCTATATGGAAATCTTTCACACATTGGGTAAGGAGTCAATAGAGGTTTACATTTTCATAATGGCAGATTACATGTGCATGTCAAGGGTTGACAATCTTGTATATGTCATAGTACATTTTGGTAGTTATTCATAATTTTCCGTTTTGAAATTCTCTGATATTTTTTGTATTGAGAATTTACCAAAATAAAGTGACAAAAGTGCTCATCCAAAGATTATTTTAACCTTCAGATTATCAACAAGATTCCCAACAGATGGCAGGGTATTTACTAATGATACATCTACCTTCTGGCCCGAGAATGTCTTGGTCTCCTACAATTTTTTGCATGCAGACGATATTTATTTTTGAAATAATTTGTATATAATAATACATAATTTATAACAGTAATTTAATTCTGCTGTGACTTCATGATCACAACTGACCTGAGAAAATCCCCAACCAGCAGCTCCACCTCCGGATGAGAACTCAAATACTTCTCGTTGTCGATCCTGGTCTGGACCTACAGTCGCAGTGAAAGTGTCTTAAAAAACGTTATTTGACGCAAAATGAATCCATGTTACCTTGAACTGACGCAGCGTCTCCTGCTGCTCGACGCTCAAAACTTCCGGTTTCCGTCCATCAAGTTTTGCCTCCATGTTTCAGGAGAAGCTGGGAAAATAAAAGCTCAACAATGGAAACGTTTGTAACTTAGAACTGAGAGAAAAATAAAAAAACTAGCGGCGTCATCTGCTGCAGACAGACGGTTTGATACGTTGCCATGGAAACTGTGTGTACTAGTCTTGTCCGCTAGAGGGTGGTGTTCGACGTGATACGTATACATGTTGTACATACACGTAATAATTTAAAAAAAGGCACAAAAGAATACAATCATTATATTTTCATTTTTATTTTCTTTGCACAATAAGCTTCGTCATATTTACAAAAAACACACAGAAGGGGAATTCTACAAGAACAATTACAGACAGGCAGCATTACAAGAGCATAGTTTTAAACTTTAAAACGTTCATTCAACCATTTAATGTTGCTTATTTCTGGTACTTCTTCATCACTGGTCACAGTATAATCAAGGTTTTTTTTTTAAACTCAGATGTAAAGGTATTTAGAGGTAGTTCAGTTATTTTGAAAAACAGATTTTAAAATATTTTTTTTTAAACGGCAAATTTCTGAGGTTTTTAAACATTCCTTCTTAATCCGTCTGGATCATGAAATAACTTGTGTTGTTGAAATGAACGGTTTCTGTTCCTTCATTCGTTGTCTGTTCCTCATCATCTTCTTCTTCATCCATCTGGGGGTCATTAAAGGTCAGGGTCGTCTCCGGTGGAGGAGAAGACCCGCCGGACTGCCTCAGACCTGCGAGACTTTGAAGCTTCGACAGAAATCTCTGTCGGTTCCTGAAAGAAAATGTCTTAGGTTAAGTTGGTCCTTTTGTCGGTGTCACCCGTAGGCTCACCTGAACATGTAGGCGACCACGACGAGCGAGAGGACGAGGAACGAGATCGAGATCCACACGATGTGATGAGAAACTTTCACCGCAGATGAATCTGATTCCAAGAGCTCTGAGGAAAACACAACGTGACATGTTCAGATCCTTGATTGTAATAATTAAATATTATCCAACACTATATAGATCAAGCAATTAAATTCCTATTGAAATCCTGGATGAAGAAGGAAAACTACAGTAATATGGACAATTTTAAATGTATTTATTTGTTCTATTTATACTATATTGCACAATTTTTTACTTATTAATATTAATATAATTTTTTTTTAATATACATTAATTCTATGCAATATTTAAAACATTATTTATTTATTCTGTTTACACTAAATTGCACAATTTTAAAATTATTAATATTTATATTTATACTTTTATATACATTAATTCTATGCAATATTAAAACATTATTTATTTATTCTGTTTACACTATATTGCACAATTTTAAAATTATTAATATTTATACTTATACTTTTATAATATTAATTCTATGCAATATTAAAACATTATTTATTTATTCTGTTTGCACTATAATGCACAATTTTTAACTTATTAATATTTATATTTATACTTTTATATACATTAATTCTATGCAATATTTAAAACATTATTTATCTATTCCATTTACACTATATCGCAACATTTTTAACTTGTTAATATATATATTTTTACTTTTGTATACATTAATTCTATGCAATATTTAAATCATTATTTATTTATTTATTCTGTTTACACTATATTGCACAGTTTTTAACTTATTAATATATATCTTTATACTTCTATATACATTAATTCTATGCAATATTTAAAACATTGTTTATTTATTCTGTTTACACTATAATGCACTATTTTTAACTTATTATTATTTATACTTTTTTTTGTGCTATATAAATAAAAATTACTTACTTACTTACTTACTATATGTTGTGCTTTTTAACGGTTGCCAAGCAACGAAATTTCGTTGCCAGTTTCACTGCGGTGTTCTTCTGTGCAATGACAATAAAAGAAAGTCTAAAGTCTAAAAAAAATCATACTTAAGATATCAAGTTAAGTTATACTATAAATATCTAAAATTATTTATGATCTATTTTATTTCATTTATGATAAATTTTATTTAAAATCAAAATCAATGAATAACAAATATTAAATACGTATTTAAAATAAATACAACCATGTAAAAAGGAGAAAGGGCAATTGAGTCCAAAAAACAAAGAAGTTTAAGTTGTATTTACAGTAAAACTAATAATAAGAAATGTTAATAAGTAGTATTTTTTTTCACTTCAACCTAATGGGGGTCGTTGGAATACAGTCAAAGGGCTGCACACTTTTGACAACTCTAAGACGATCCCATCAGCATCGCCCATCCCATTATAACTTCTTGACTCAACAGTTTAACACTTGACTCGACACACACTATATTCTCGAAACTGTCCCGTCGATATAATCAACTATTATCTTTAACAAAAGTGTTACTGATGATGGTGACAGTAAGACAAGTTAGTGTCGGCGTGTGTTGAGCCATGTTTCCTCAGGCTTCTGTCGTTGAGCCACAGTTTTGTCGTAACCTGCTTCCTCTCTCAAGCTAGAGTTTTCAACATCCACTGGTTTTCCTCCCGCCTCAGACGAAGACGCCCCTCATTTAGAACAAAGTAAATAAACAACTTCAGAAACTCCCAAAAGAGTTGATGGCCTTTTCTCCATTTTATTTTCAGTCTCACCGTCAGTCACGTCCTCTGTCGCTCCAGAGCCGCCTTCATATTCGTACGTTGGCACCTGGAGGAGAGACGGAAGGATCAGGTGATCTTAGATCATCATCAACTTTGTTGTGATTTAACGTTTTTAACTTCCTGTCACATGTGAGTGATGTCACAACTCTTGTGGTTCACTCGTCAACAATCAACTTACTAAACACACATGGTTGACTTCCTCTATAACACTGAACAACAACACCATTTTCTTTACTCCAGACAATTTTTGTAGAATCTAACCTAATCGTTACGTAAGTATTATATTTGAAGTTTGGATTTTTTTATTTATAAAAATGTATAAAGTTTTTTTTTTTTTTAAACAGAACAATACAAAACAGTTTTTATTTATTAATACAAATATAATGAATTAAAGTTGCTCAAAGCACATCGTTTTTTTCATCCTTTTCTTTTGTAAAATATTTTTCAAGTATTGAACTTTTAACTAATCTAAAAAAAACGTGTTTAAATGTTTTAGTTGTGTTTTAATGGTGTCAGCTTTAAAACACACGATAGAAAAGAGGGTATATTTTTACCACAGTGGAAGAGAAGAGGTCGTCGTAGCCGTTTGTGTCGGGCAGTTCTGCAAAACAAAAGAATTATCTTAATTAGATACATAGACTTAATTAGTGATGGTCTGGTGAAGCTTCATGAAGCAGTGTCATTATGCTCAGAGTCCACTAGATGGCAGTCTCTGCACTTTTTTCCTTTGTTTTGAACAACTTTTCTAATGAAACATGACATCATTTTTAAACTGATGGCGCCACCTATTGACCTCTAAACAACATGACACTGCTTCATGAAGCTTCACCAGCACATCACTAAACTTAATCACTGTGTATCTTGAATGTCGCATAAGAAGGAAAAACATTGTTGCACCTTCAGATTCAAGATTAAATACAAGTAAATATTATGTTCAGTTTTACTATTACTTGAGAAAAATGTTGTTTTTTTAAAGCTGGTGCTTGATGACTTTCTTTAATATCGAAGGTCTGATTGAATTCCTGACCAGGACATGGTTGCCATGACTACCTTTGTTTGGTATCTACAGGCTTACTCGGAGATAAATTCGAACATCTCAAAATACTCGATGTCCCAGAACATGAGCCAAGTTCTTTTATTTTGTACCTTTCCAGCTGCTGGCGTAGACCGGAAAACTCCAGCCGCTCCACTGACCGTCGTACTCGTCTTTCGCCCGCACTTGTATCCGATACACAACTCCAGGGATGGCGTCCATGATGGTGTAGGAACGCTTTTCCTTCACCATCGCCACCTTCAAAGACACACGTCGAACATATGTTAAATTACTATAATTATTCACCGTCTTTTCTTTTTTTATTAATATCCTTTTATTTTAGAACAACATTTTTTATTATTTTAGTCAAACAATATGCTTTAACATGTCTTACTTTTCTTCAAACTAATACAAACTACTACTACAGTAGTATATAATCTTGAAATAAAATGTATAAAAAATAATGCTGAATATTCCTGAAATTATCATTTTTTGGATTGAATTCCACTTCACTGTAACAGTATATGAAATTAACATGTTTTTTAAAACTCGGTTCACCTGTGAATTTTGTTTTGAAACCAAAATATGTCCAAAAACAGCTTTTAAAAGCTGTTGGAGTTGACTGTATCCTCTCATCCTCAGTTGTCGTCATTCATTAAGCTGCATAGAACGTAATCACTGCTGTCACCTAGTGGCTGAATGATAGATTGCAACACAAAAATAATCAACCGCTGTGGATATTTGCTGTTAAATGTAAATAACAATAAAGAAAAATTGTATTTCATAAACACCTTGTTAAAAGATAAACCATACAAATAAAAATAGGTGTTTTCAGTGAGTACGTCTTGAGTTAGAACACTACACTCTAACTACTAAATATTTAAGGAACTAAAAGTTATTCTTAAATTTCAAAACGGAACTAAGGAAGAACATGTTTGTTTTCTGGATCAGCTCAACCTTAGAATAGAAATGGCAAGTGTTAAATGTCGTGAAAACTGAAGAGTCAGCTGGGAAGTTTTAGAAATAGTTGATGAGTAACTTCAGTAGGTATGTACCAGAGAACGTCATTTAGAAGAAGAGAATAAAAAATAGAAGCTTAAATCTCTTTCTAGGAATCCTCACCTGCCCATGTGAGTGCGACGCCTTCTCAGGATGATACTTGACTTCATATATAAGATCGTAGTAGTTGTCCTGAGACTTCCACGAGACCGGGAACCCCCACGACACCTTGATTCTGGTCGGGTGACCTTCCTCCAGCTGCGCCTTCACCGACGACGGCGGGTCCGGCTTCACTACGGAAGAGCAACGGTTCGGAAAAAAATCCCGAAGGAAGCGCCGGAGGAAGCGACTCACGGATGTTGAAGGGGATGAAGGGGAGGATGGCACTGGTCACGTTGGCCACGGAGCTGGAGACGCACAGGTAGGCGTAGTGAAGAACTCTCAGGTCGTCCTCGTTGTGGTCCAGAGCGCAACCGCAGCGGGACGTCTTGGCCCAGTACGAGCAGCGGTGCGACTCGAACGCCGGAGATTCACTGACGGATAAAAAAAAAAAACTTTTTTTTTTACTTATGGTTTTAAAACACAGTGTCAATAAATGTAAAAAATGAGAACAAATTGCGTTTTTATTGAGACAATCAAAAGTGAAACAACCGCATCAGCAGATTCACTTCTCTGTGCTATCAAGTTCTGACTATTTATACACTGTCGACATCTACTCTCTTAAATTATAGTAAGACTTAACGTGATACTTGAAGCATCTACATGTATAGCTATAAGTCAATAAAACATAAATATAATATAAAGACTTTTGTCTTTTAAACATTTTAAAGTTGAACAACATTCAATAAAAAGTGACAGACAGTTTATAAAAGTAGCACCTTTTCTTGACCAGGATGGAACAGTCGGGGCGCACAGAGGAACGACTCTGAGGCGACCACTCACATCGGATCCTGCTGCTGGGAGACTTTTTGTGACAAGTCAGGATCGGGGTCTCTGGTGGATCTGTGACATGAAATAATGAATAAAAATGATTTCCCTGGTGAGGAAATACAAAAAAATGTTCCATTAATAAAAGCCTAATACGATGTAATCTGGCGATACCATATGTATCACTATACAGGGGCAACTGTAGGCTATATTACTATATATTGCAATACTACAGTAACAAGGATATATTTGTAGTATTGTCGAGTACTTGACTCTGGTGTTGCAGAATTTACAGACCACATGACTCTTGACGAAGTCGTAACTACTTTCATTTGTTTTCAAACAAAATATGTCCAAACGTCAGCTTTAAAAGCTGCGAGAGTCGACTGTATCCTCTCGTCCTCAGTCATCCGCAAGATTTCATTGTTCCTTTAGTTGCGGAGGACGTAATGACTGCTGCCATCTAGTGGCAGAAATAACAATAGATGTATATACAATTGAATTCTATATGCATCTTATTGTAAGATAAAGCATAAAAACATATATAAATATAATATTTAAAAGAAACAAAATAGAACCTTTTATGTTAAATATCGAATACAGTATCGTGAAAATAACGTTTTTTTCTGACACTAAAAGTATTAAATAACATCCATATATGTTTTGGGACTAGCACGTGTTGAGTAAGAACCCTGCGGGATAAAAATTTAGAGGATTTTAAATTATTTGTTATATTTTTAAGCAGCACTAGTCATTTCAACAATGCCACATTTTTCAACAAAACATTTGTTTTTTTTTTGTTTTTTTTTCTTTTTCTGGAAGCCTCAAAAAGACGCTTTCGTGGATTCTTCAATGAATGCAACTGCCATCTCCGACATGAAAAACAGACAAAGGCGCGTAGAAAAGAGAACAATATGAACATTATACGAATATGCAAAAAATAGCAAGATTTATAAACTAAACAGGAATTGTTAATATAATCTGAATATTTATATATATATTTCTTATTACAATCCTCACAATTAAACATTATATTGTGATTTCCAAATAAAAATACATGAAAAAACTTAATATAATTGAATGTATTTCTCACAAGTGTTTATTTTAGAGTCTCTAGACTTACCTGCGATCGTTACTTTAACAGCGAATAGTTGTTTTCCCGCCCGATAGCAGATGTAAATCCCAGAATCATTCGCTCTCACCGAGCTCAGAACAAGAGAACTCCCATCATCCTTCACTTCTTCGGTCGTCTCCGTTCCCATCGTCTTCCCGTTCCTCTTCCAGTGAGACCCCGAGTCCACTCCTCCGGTCTTCTGTGTGGTGATTGACAGCCGGCGTCTCGACCCGACCGTGGCGGTCGTGGACCGGCCGGTGCTGTTGTGCGTTTGACTTCGGGTCGTCGGAGCGGGTCGCTCATAGTGAGACACGTTGACCTTGACCCCGTTGACCTTCACATCCCCGCTGCAGGTCAGCACCACATTACTCCCGGTGGACAAAACCAACTCACCCGGGGGAGGAACTGAAGAATAAAACAAGGTTTTATTACATTTAAAAATACACAACAACCGTTGTTTATCTTTATATTATTATTGTGTCTCTATTTTATTGTATTTTTATAAATGCCAAAAGTGTTATGTATGGAAAAAAAGGTTGTAGCATGTTAGTTGTTTATTCATTGATTCCTTGTTTACACAGGATTTTATAATGTTTTATCTCACAATTCAAACACATTCACTGTTATCTTGCGTGTGTTTTTGGAAATCCCGGCGACCCCAGTGATCACAGTGACCTCTGACTCTTGCCCCATATAGTTATATATATTTGAGACATTAATTCAGGAACAAGAGAATAAATAAATGAATAAAAATATTTCTCATGTTTTTGGCCGTTTTTAAATTGCTAAAATATTAATTTACTTGTTTTGAAAACGGAGCGGAAAACAACTTCAACAAATATAATAACATACAAAACGGTAAAAATACGCTTTATATTAAGACAAAAACATATTTATATATAGTTTTTTTTAACCATATTTACGTGATACAGCGACAGTTGCGTTCAATAAACCTCGTAATTCTTACTTTTAGCCAAATCCTAATACAAAAGCGAAAATCCCCACAAATCTTATTTAGTTAAGAGATATTTTTGGGGGGGTTTTCCGTAGTATAAATACTATATTCTTCATTTATATATTCAATTAATGTCAGATATTTGTTACAGGAAAGCGGTTTATAGAATAACGTTCGTTCGACGAAATAACTTTTAAACTTATTCAATTATTAAAAATATATGATCACTTTTATGACTTATATTTAAGTTTAAATATATGTTTATAAGTCAGTGAACAAACACATACCTTTCCGAAGACATTTCCCTTCGAGTTCGCCTCTGAGCGGCTGGGAAGAGAGAAATAATAGAAGTAAAAGTAACATTTTTTTTAATGTTTGTCAATCATGTCGTCGCCGGACAGAAATTTGGTTCTGTTCTAATGTTCATGAAGATTTCGTTTTCTTCTTTAAAACAATTCCGTGGAGAGCAGAGAGTCGTTTACTCTAATACTCCGGAGACCACCCCGTTGTGAAATCACTTTTTTTTCGGCGGATGTACACGTGCTGCCAAAATAAAAGTGTACAGTTATTTAATTTTTTTTAATAGCTAGTTCATAAATCTATTTATTAATTATTATTCATTCATTTATTAAAACATTTAGTATAAACTTCAGATACATTTTATTTTGTAGAGTAAATTTTTGATTTACACATCTTTTTCCTGTTAATTGGCTTTTACTGTTTATCAGGAATTTCATTTTTTCATTTTTCCATGATAGCTAAACGGCTAATTCGCTATGATGCTAATTCTAAAAGTTAAACATAAAATAAAAATATATCTATATATATTTTATCTTTAGTCCCAAGTGATAATTAAAACAATACATTTATTATTTAGCCTCCAAATAAATGTATTTCAGAAAATAATTTTAAACTATAAATAACAAACATAAAACGTTCATTTGAAAATTAATTAAAATTTTCATGCATTTCATGCATTTGTATGAAATCGAAAAATGACATGTAATGTTTTCTTTTATTATATATATATATATATATATATATATATATAGTTACTTTTACTTCTATATATATATATATATATATATATATATATAGAACATTTTGCAACTAATAATACTTTTGAAATGATTAGGGCTTCATAAGCTGTGGATTCTTTAGCATATTTTAACATAAAATGTACATTTTGCAGTTATAAGTTAATGAAAATGGCTCCTCCAGCATCATAATTTAAAACATAATGTCTTCATCTTACTAAGCCTTATACATTTTCAATTTCTATTGTAATATAGCTAATATGATGGCCATACAAAAGTAAGAAAACATTAGATATACAATTAAATATGTTCATTACAACATACTAGTAAAGAGGAGTACAATGTTCACATGCTTACTAGACCTAAAACACAAGTCACTATGAGTTAAATAATAAATGGTTAATTCATTTTGACAAACCACAGAGATATCTTTGCATGTTTGCCTTTTATTTGAACAAGGAAATGTCTATTTCAACATCTGCAGCGTTGTTATTCCGACATATCTGCACAGTAATAAAACAAATAAATAAAAAATAAAAGGTATTTTAATGATAAGATCTGTCATCAGAGCAAAAAAAAGATGACCCACCTTCACACACAAGAACATTTAGATATATAAAAAAAAACACATCAATATGATGCAATAAACAATAAACACAACACTACGTCTACAGACTTCCTCTATAAGATGCTTTCTCACCGAGAAATGTAGCTTTTAAGAATAGAAATGTGTGACTCTTTAAGCGGCAAACTCCCCCTGATATACTCCAATGTATCCGGACTGACAGAACAACTTAAGACATCAGTGAGATCCTGAAATAAGAGCGTTGTCGACGAAGTTCCTGGAAAAAGTATCTTCAGACTTTTGCCTCGGTCTGTTCGGGAACCGGTCGACCTGAGATGCCGGTCCAGCCAAGAACCTGCACGAGAGAGAAGAAGTAAACATATGTTTTGTTAGATTAAAAATTATTATACACTATACGTATACGCCATACTTAAATTAATGCTAAAATATAATCAAAATATAAAGTATAAATTACTCGCTTCATCTAAGAGCTTAAACGTTTGAATACACATTCACAATCAACATTTCACTCAGACTGACACACTGTCTCAAGACAAGCTTGGAACAGAATTAGAGAAATGACACCGGTTATTTAAACATCTGTTCGTCTGCCTTTTCACACCAGTGGAGGGGGGGCTGGAAGACAAAGGCATCCACCCACGCAAGAGGGCAAGCTAGGAAGTTTCTCTGCAGTTGATCGAGACATAGACGACTTGAAAGAGCCATTTGCCGGAGAGACGACCCCCTGGCCGGGTAAATTTGCCTTAAATATAGCGATGTTTCTACAGCTCGAGACCGTTTCTCCCAGGACTATTGATTTGTAAAGTCGCCGGCAGAAAGCGCGTCCGATCGATCGTAAAGCTTGTATTTTGTTTGACTTGAAGCGGTGAATAAACGACCCGTGACACACTCTGCATTGACCATTTATCTCCACAAAGCAAAGTATTAAGACCCGCGGAAGTGACGGCGTGTTGGAGCGACGGAACGGACTCCAGTTTAGACCGTTTTAGTTTTAAATATCTCTAGAAAGATCTCACCTGAGTAAGTCCCAGGTTGATCCTCCAGCCTCCCTGTGGCTCATCTGCTGTCGCTTCACTGCACGGATGCTCTTCGGCCAGATCTGGGACTGGTGGGGATTGAGGAGGCGGCGAGGAAATAGCTGCTGTAGTTTCACATGGCACTGAGACGGACTCCTCTTCGATGGGGGTTTCTTGAGAGCACCCGAGGACGGACGAGGAGGTCGACAGCGGCGGCACCGACCCGGAGACGCAGCTGTGCGCGGGGCTGCACTCCCCGGAGGCGTTCTTCTTCCTGCGTAACGTGTCGATCCAGCTGGTGCTGTGTCTGGAGGCGAAGGAGGCCAGAGCCAGGGAGGAGAGACGCATGTTCTTCCCGGAGGTGATCAGCTCGCCGAACCCTTCCTGATGAGCAAAGGCGTACGCCGATCTCCGGGAGCCGCCCCGGGCCCCCAGGCGGCCCTCGGATAAGCTGCCCGCGCTGCGGAAGAAGCCGCCGGCGCTGCCTCCGGACGACCTTCTCTTCTTCTGGCCCACGAGCTGAGAGTAGCGGACCTGGAAGTTCAAGGAGAGAAGAAAGATTAATTCCTCTCGTGGTCTTATATAAATGTGTCAAAATTTTGTCTCTTGACTTTTTATGAGGCCCCCAAAATAATAATGTTTCTCTTCTAAGGAAAAGCTGGACATATTTTATAACATTTATAATTAGTTTTATGATTTCCTTAAAGTTAGTTCCATGTCAATGGAATGTTGTTCTGAGAAAAGCTGAACATTTTATTTTATTTTTTTTTACAATTTATTTGTAGAGTGTTGTTCTACATTTTGAAAGAAAATCAGTAAATAAATGTACTTTTTTTTATTTATTTTTTATTTATAAATATTGTCTCTTAGACCTTGGAAAAGTGCGGACTGAGGGCCACATGCAGCCCTTTGCCTGTATTCATGAGGCCCTCAAGACGTTAAGACAAATAAGCAGCTATAATTTCCTCTATTTCAATACTAGTTTAAATCCTGTCACTTACAGTTTGTTTACGACTAAATATTGACATTTTCTACAACCAATTGTGTTTGTTATGATTTGCTTTCAGCAGAACAGCCATTTTGAAATGATTAATTAAAATTGTATTTGAAAGACAATGCACTTGACTGTCACCTCGTGAAAATCTATTCTTGTATTTCTTGTTTATCTTAAATGCTTGTTTAGATTGACAATGTCATTATCTACAGGATGTGGGGTGGGGTGTGTGTATGTGCGGACCCGGCATGTTTTGTTGTGTTTGTGTTTTTCTTTCTTTTTTTTGTATTTTTGTTTTTGTTTTTATTTTGTGTTTTTTGTTTTAGTTCTTTTTTTTTCTTTTTTGTTAATTATACAAGTATGTATCTTTACATCTTTTCATATATTTTTTAAAGAATATACTGTATATGTTTGAGTATGTGTGGATATATATATATATATATATCCATATATATATATATATATATCCATATATATATATATATATACTTTAATTTTTACAGCTTTCATATTTTGTATTTCCTATGTGTATCATTCCATTTACACTGTTGAGCTGTACTGGTTGTTTTATGTAAAAAATCAATAAACAAATATATTAAAAAAAAAAAATTGTATTAAAAAGTTATGCATTTTTCTTGACATTAAGCAAATATACAGTATATATATTTTTTTTTCACTCAAAAAGATCAAATGCTATGTTATAAAGAAGATAAATATCTTATTTTTAATTAACAATTAAAAATAAAATGTATATAAAAAGAAATAATATAAGATGAAACAACATTTTAGTTTATATATTTATGTTTGTTGAAATAATTAAGCTTCAAAATTGAATTTAAATCCTTGTATTAATTGAATATTCAGAGCAGCCGAGTCGTTTCCTCAGAACAACCACAAGCTTTCGCTCGACTGCTCAGACGAGGGTCATAAGCCAAGCAAACACAATCATCTGCTCATCCAGAGAATTTAACAAATACATTTTAAGAAAACCGTAAACATTTATCAACAGCCCGGTTTGTTAAATGATCTGCTCTAGTGAAAATAGCTGAAAACCTTGGCTGACCTTTAACAAAAAGACCCAAAGGTCAAAGCAGGACAACATCTCTGAGGGACGCACAGAAAGAACAGGGACAGTGTCAATATTTGCCGAGCGTTTTCCGGCTTCGGAGCGTGACCAAACAAACGAGTGTTTACTGTCAACCCGAACTGCGAGGAAGAAACAGTTACGAAACCAGCAGGAGTTGACACATCACTGTTTTTAGTGTGTTTTTTTTGTTTTTTTTACCGTATCTGTGAGTTGAGGCTTGAGGTCCAACTTGAGGAAGCGGAATGCCAAAACTGGAACTATGCAGATTACCGTTGCCAGCGCAATAGTTAACCACACGACCGGCTGCAATAGTGTGCTCTGGGCACTTCCTGTACTCAGAAGTACACAAAAAAAAAGGTTTGGGTTACATTTTAGGAATCTTAAATTTGCATATTTAAACAATATTTTTCTTCGATCTGTACATTACTGTGTAAATTCAGACAAACATGTGTTGCAAAAAAACCTACAAGTGTCTTTTTAGCCTTAGCTTGTTAGCATGCTAGCAAGCTGAGGCTTTTATTAGCTTGACTGATCAACGGTCATTCATATGACATCATTCATATGAAATATTTTTGTAGTTTATTGTGCTGAGCACGGAGTGAGATTGGGGAGGCAGCCAAGCAGTGTTTCAGCAGGGATGGGTCCCGATACCATAATGGCAAGAACCTTATACATTAATCAGAGTCTGTTACAATAGACAAAATAATATTTTTAATTCTATTGTTCATCATTTGGTCACTTTCATCATAGTTTTTGGAGAATATCTGCCAGTGTGTTTTTTTTCTTTTTCTATTGCTCTTTTGTGTCTTATCTTATTTTATTATATTCTGTACTAACAAAAAAAAAAAATGGACCAACACTGGCAATAAAAGTTTCTGATTCTTATATTTTGCGTTCATTACTTAAGCATCATCTTCGGTAAAACGTAAACAATCATAGGGGTGTGTATTGGAATCTGACGATAGGATCAAATCATGATACAGGGGCAACTGTACGATATATTTTGATACTAGTAACAAGGATATATTTGTAGTATTGTCAAGTACTTGACTCTGGTGTTGCAGAATTCAAAGACCACATGACTCTTGACGAAGTCTGAACTGATTTAATTTGTTTTGAAATCAAAATATGTCCAAACATCAGCTTTAAAAGCTGCTGGAGTCGACTGTATCCTCTCATCCTCAGTCGTTAACGGGATCTCACTGGATATCATTGTTCCTTTAGCTTTTGACTGCTGCCATCTAGTGGCCCGAGGAGGTTTAATTGCAACACAAAAATGTCAATATGTACATGTTAATTGTCAGAAATTGAAATACAGGTCTTAAATATCAAATTTGAAAGAAAAATATCGCAATATTTAAGTGTATTGATATTTTCTCACACCATTAAACAATACCTCATCCTCTACGTCCAAATTGATTTCCTTGTGTTCAATACTGAAAAGTCGACTTGGTTTTTAAATGTGAAAGAAACACGACTAACCTACGAAGTTGAACTGAGAGATCTGGAACAGGCTCTGACTGTGCAGGACAAACATTACGCCAAAATAAAAGCCCAGAGAGCCCCAGACGAACACATGGTTGATAACGGTCCAGTAGCCGGTGTCGAGGGAGATCTACACACAACAGAGGAAGGCGGTTTAACACACATATCAGATGTTCGTAAGAGAGTCACTCCCTAGTCTCACCCACCTGCACACTGACCACAATCACCAGGGCGGTTGCTGTGGTGACTGCGAAGGTCTGATAGTCGGCGAGGGGCTGCCCGGAGGTCTGAGTGGCTTCAGACAACATGATGTAGGGAACGAAGAAGAGCACCAGGGACGTGTAGATCCCCTGAGTGATGCAGATGAAGAACTCCCTCTTGTTGAAGAGCAGGTTGAGTTGACCAGGCTCGTACAGTTTAGGATACTCCAGGCTCTGCTGGTCAGGAACGTCCTAGAATATATATTCACAACAAAATGGGTTTATACGCTAACATATCCCAGAAACTATGGAAGTATATCTGAGCCATCAGAATATTGAATGTTGAATTAAATATTTCAAATGTTGAAATATTTTTTATTAAATAATTGAATTAAATGATTTCTTTAATAAAAGGATACATTTCTTGTGTTGGTGTAAATTTAGACAAGTTACCGGTTATTCATTGAAATGTTAATAATTTCATGTGAAAAAATATGAACTATTTGAAAATAAATCTCATTTGTATAATTCAATATTTTTTTGTAAGTTTAATATTATTAGTTTTTAATTAGTAGCCTTTTTAATTCAATAATACAAATGTTGGTATAGTAGTGACACCAGAAAATACCAAAAGAGTACAGACCCTATTGACCGTTTGCTTGTGTTTTTTTTGTCGCATGATTGGTTGCAATTTTGATCAAGGCTATGAATTAAAAAGCATTTAATTAATTGCATATATTTATGAATCATTCGAATTATAGTAAAAAAAAAAGAATTTAAACATTTTAATCATGGGAATTTTAATATATATAATAAAACATTAATTTAGTAATATTTTTTAAAGTTCTATTATAAAAAACAACATTTCAATATACAAATTATTGCATTAAACTATTCAATAAAAAAAACAACAATTTACACCTTTCAATATTGAAATAAAATAAGCAGACATAATTTAATTTCAATTTTAAAAATAAAAATAAATGCTTAAAACATCTTTCAATAAAAGCATTCAGAGTTTCAATTCAATACTCTAATATCACTGATATACCTCCATACATTTACATCACCATACCTGGTCAAATATTCCCATGGCCAGCACAGGAAGAGACGTGTAGACAATGTTGAAGAGTGTGATGAAGTACTGGTCGTACACAGTCTGAAAGAAGAAGAACGCAGCTTTAAACACGCTTTTACGTTTAAAGAAGATTTTCCAACACGACCTCCGACCTGAGCAGAGAAGCCGCAGAAGAAGGCGAACCAAAAGTGCACCATGGTGAAGGCAAAGTTCTTGTAGAAGAAGTAGCAGAGGAAGCGGCACATGCGCAGGTAGGACCACCTGCCGTGCACCAGCAGCAGACGCTGCAGGAAGCGGAACTGGGAGAAGGAATAATCGCTGGCCAGGACGGCCTGAATCCCCTCCTGGCCGGAGATGCCGACCCCGATGTGAGCACCTGAGAACACACAGAGGGTTTTAACACTAGATTATAACTGTCAAGCTGCACAAACTATGTTGTTCTGTGGCGTCAAACTCTATCATACAAGGAGCCAAAATCTGAATTGTGGGCTTAAATAAAACTTATATTTACCTAACTATCATGTCATGACATGACATCGTGTCAGTATGAGTCTGGTTGCGAAATTATTTTCATTGGAGGTTCAATAAATCGTTATTTTCTCTGTGTTTGTCCTTCTCTAAACTAATGACAATTTAACGTCCGTCTTCCTTTTCATTATTAAAGGTTTAATAAAAAAAAAAAAGTTTCCACATCAGTTATCGTCAACTATTATCTCCATCTGCGGGTAAACTTTGATCTTCTTGCTTTATCGCTGTCACTTGCTTTGAGCAAAAAACATGTATTTAAGGCTATTATGGGATTTTTCACATGACTTTGGTTTCCACATGTGACCTTAGGGTCTTGGTTTTTACATGTGCTGGATAGAACACATCAGGCATGTCTAGATTGTGGCCTATAAACTATTTTATTTAACAATTTTTTTAAAATATTTGAATCCTGTTTTAAATGTTACACAATCTTTTTGTTACAATTTTAAAGGGAAACACCAAGGAAGTCAAGCTACCAATTTCTAAACACTGAAAAACATTTTTTCGTCTGTGTCTGGTCAAAGCTTTTATTTTGAAATCTCTCCACGCATTTGGCCCTCGCTTGTTTCCACTGCACAAAATGTTGGCAAAGGTTTTTAAAAAATAGAGATTATGAAGAGTTAAACTGATAGTGAAGTGAAGGAATTTGCTTGGTGAAGAAAGAAAAGACAAGTTGAGCCTCATGAAAATATCAAAATCATGCTCTTACTGTAAAGTGAATCTGAATGATTTTGTTTGGTTGGTGACTTCACAAGAGAGAAATGTACTTTAAAACCATACTTTTGATCATGCTAACGTCGTTAGCTCCGTCGCCGATGGCCAGCGTGACGGCTTTCTTGTGCTTCTTGATCATCTCCACCACCTGAGCTTTCTGCAGGGGCGTGACCCTGCAGCAGATCACCGCCTTGCATGTGCACGCCGTCGAGAGAAACTCCGTTTCCATGTCCGGCTCCAGCGCGTGGGCCTGTTGGAACGAGCGAAGATTCTCATTGTTTTGCTATTAAAAACAGGATGTGATCGCATACCAGGCTGTGACCGTTTATCACGAGAGCGAACTCCCCGGAGACGTTGTCCAGAATAGTCGACGGAGGAGGTCTTGTGTCGCGGTCTCCTCCTTCTTCGCAACCGTTTTTCTCAAGAGAAGCTTGTTTCGATGTGTCTTTCATTTCGGCGTCCCCACAATCTTTGCTCTTTGACAACTCAATCATCATTTCCTTGGCTCTCCTGACAAGGAAGAACAAAACACTCACATTTATGTCACATTTAAGAAAGTTTAACCACGGAAAAATGTATGTTCATGTTCTTAAAAACTTGTAATGAAGTCTAGTTTCGGTTTGTAGTCATTCTGCATTTTCTTTAAGGTCCTGTGATTTCAATAGTTTTACTTCCTCTAGTTTTTTATGATATCCTTTTGCTACTTTGGGTTTCTCTTCCTGTTTTTACGACCCAACCCTGTCAAGAGTTCCAGATCATTTTTTTTCACTGACCTGAGCTCTCGCCGGACACCCTGGACAGTTTGCCCGTTGATGACAAACACCTCGCTCATGTCGTCCGTCAGCATCTTACAGGAATAGCCGATGTTGACCGCCGTCTCTGCGGGAAGAACAAGCTTGATTTGAAACTCACTTTTGAAACTTTTAATGAACTAAAGCACATTTTTACCCTGTTTGTCTCCAGTCAAAACCCAAATCTTGACGTTGGCCAGTGAGAGGACGGCGATGGTCTCTGGGACACCATCTTGTAGCTTGTCTTCTATCGCTGTGGCTCCCAGCAACTACTCACACAAACAATTATTGAAAAACTTCTTTAAACGTGTGGATGGAAGAAGCCGCTCAGACCATCATGTCCTGTTCGATCTGCTCGTAAGCAGCCGACACCAGGTCGTCCCTGCAGCTGGACGCCTTCTGAGCACAGCGATGACTCTCTGACCACGTCTCCCACTCAGCTTCAGACAGATCCTTGTAGGCCACAGCGAGAGTTCGAAGCCCATCTGCTGCAAACTCCTGAAACCAACCCAGAATAAATATGGTTTGTTCTAAATCGTCATGAGCTTTTAAACATCTCAAAACTTGTCAAAATGTTTTTAAATTGAATGACACAAAACATGTCTCAATGTCATTTTAAATACACACCTAATTTTTACTATATTGTATTTATTTTCACAAGAGCATGGACAACCACCATGTTTGTAGTAAGTTACAGATACAATTTTAATTAATTAAAATTTCTGACAAAATTCACATTAATTTCATTAATAAAATTACAGCCCTTGATACTTTACTTAAGTTTTGAGATAATACAAGTATCATTTATTACATTCAAAATAGTATTTTAAATCCAATGGACAAGGAAAATTCCCACATATAAAGCAATTCTAGAATATAATTAGCAGCTTATATATTAATTTTAATATATATATATATATATATATTTATTTTTGAAGCATTTTAAACACAGGGCTATAATTATTGACTTTCTTTATTGAGAATAAAATAATTATACCAACACCCTCACAGCGAGTAGTGTTTAAATAAAAGATGAGTGGAAACAATAAAAAAATTAAATAATATATATATATATATATATATATATAAATGATTGTTAATTGAAATCATTATTCTTTAAGATCAGGGGCTCTCACTGTTTTTTTTAAACTAATGAATGTTTGTTTTACTCAATTCATTAAATAAAGCATTTTAAATCACTATACCTGTATATATATATCCTCCCCAGAATATTGTATTATCTATTACTTTTTTGCAGTAAGATATTATTATAAATATTCACTTTTAAAACCCCGTAACTGACAAAATAATAATTAAAAACTAAAAAATTACTTTTACAATGACTGATGTCACAAAAATAAAATTGAAAATGAGTTTGTGATGAAAAAAAACCCAACGTGTTCTATGATTTTCCCTCCACTAGATGGCGGTCAAGCGCTTACATTGAGGTGGTCTGAGGTGACGTGGATCAGATCTTGGTTGGAAGGATGGAGTCTCTCCAGCAGCACAGTATCAGCTCCTTTACAGTACAGACGGATCCTGCCCTCGGGGTTACGCACTGAAATGTATCAAACAGGTGAATAATGACTTAATAATGATTAAAAAAACATTTGTATCTTCTTGTGTTTATTTTTTATAACGTGTGTAACTGATGTGTAATCAATGTTTATTTAGTTGTGTACCTATGACGGACATCCGCTTGCGTATGTTGTTGAAGTCCAGTATGGCCAGCAGGGTGTAATTCAGGGTCCGACCCATCTCAGTGGTGGTTACGGTTCCCGGCGTCCGAGAGCGGAACACGAAGCCGAAACTTCGAGCCGCTGTGACTAGAGCGCCCTCGTCTGGAGACTGAGCCTTGTACACCAACTCGCCTGCCCCGGGGAACACGGACCATGAATCTCACTGGTTTCACTCTCCAGTCGCCCGACTCACCCTCGTTCTTCTCCTCGCTCATGACGGTGTGACAGAGCGACAGCAGGCGGAAGAACTCGTGAGCGTGACCGTCGCCCAACTGCACGGACTCCAGCAGGGCGTCGTCATAGAAACAGAAGTCCGGGTCAGCCAAGGGGTTGAAGCTGAAGTCCAGTCTCTGCAAAAAGATATTACAAATAGCTGAAGAAGAAGATGACTTATAGAAACTCTTCTTACCTTCTGGTGTGATCCAAGTGGGTTCAACACTTCACCTAAACACAAAAACTCAGATTTCATTCAAGCTTTTATATCCAAATAAAAAGTGTTTTTTAGAATTTACCGAATGATTGTCCATTAATGGAGCACTTGTTGAAGCTCATGATATTTTGAGTCAGTGTGCCGGTCTTGTCGCTGAAGATGTACTCGACCTAAAGAGGATTAAAGATGAAGCAACTGATGAGTATTTCAGTTGGTGTAGAAAGACAAAAGCAGAAAGACACTTTTTCAAGGCAAATTAAATTGAGGGACCCACAAATATTTGAGTACTTTTGATGCAAGTGTGAGAAATATCTCAATGGTTTGTACTGGTAAAAAACTAGAGAGATTAAAAGCTAAATTGCCTCAAAGCTGCTGTAGTTGTATGTAATTATTTATATAGTTATTTAGGTAAGTTATTTATATTTATTTTTAATATTTGATCACTTTAAAGCTCAATTAAATAGTCTAATGACTATAAACACTCATTTACTGTGGGCATTAGGGATGTAAGAAAATATCGATACACTTAAATATCGTAACATTTCAAGAGACTGAATCGATAAACAACAAAACTGTCATTTTACTACAACTATTATTTTTAAATGTTGTACTGTATATACTGTACTGTACTTGTATTGTATAATATATTCATATATTGTAGCTTTTAAATCTCATTTTGATTTTACCGTATACTATTTAGGTTTTTTATTTCATTAAAATGAGTATAAAATAAAACAATTACATTTTTTAAAATTTACAATTACCATGTTAATAATCACAGCATTTGTTCATTTGAGTCTTGCAATTAAACTTCCGGCCGCTAGATGGCAGAAGTAGTTGCATCCTCAGCAGCTGATGAAACAATTAAATCCCGCGAGATCCTTAGCAATGACTGAGGACAAGAGGATACAGTGGACTCAAGCAGCTTTTAAGCTGACGTTTGGACAAATTTTGGTTTCAAAACAAATTAAAGTAGTTACGACTTCGTCAAGTGGTCTGTAAATTCTGCAACACCAGAGTCAAGTACTAGAAAAATAATACAAATATATTCTTGTTACTACAGTAGTACAATATATTGCAATGTATCCTGATAAGTATTATGTCTTCTATTAGAATACACAGCCCTTGTGGCGCATACATGTATTACAACGTGTGTTTAAATATAACTAAAAACACTTAATAAAGGAAAAGGATGGGAGATTAAATCAGTTTGGAACACGAACCTGTCCAAGTTCCTCGGTCAGAGTCGTGGTTCTGGCTTCAGCCGCCGTGTTGAACTGTGAGCAGAACATCTTCTGGTCCCAGTTGATGAAGTAGCTGTGACCCCAGCGGATGACCTCCACGCTGACACACCAGAGCTTC
The DNA here is from genome assembly GCF_982586985.1 of Callionymus lyra. Classification (NCBI taxonomy): domain Eukaryota; kingdom Metazoa; phylum Chordata; class Actinopteri; order Syngnathiformes; family Callionymidae; genus Callionymus; species Callionymus lyra. The sequence continues at coordinate 12,581,714 of NC_141834.1, forward strand.
ACTTTGTGAACTCATGACTCAGTAGCCGGGATCATATTTCAGCTTCTCACCTGACGTAGAGAGAAATGGGCACCACAGTGTTGAGGATGATGATGTAGGACCAGAAGGAGAGGAAGGCGGAGAACATGAAGTTGTCCACGGGAGGATCCCACGGCAGGAAGCTCTGGAAGAAGGAGCCGACCTCGCGCTCCCAGATGGCATTTCCCACCGTCAGTATCACACCCATGCACACCAGGAAGCCAAAGATCTAGAAGAGTGTTTTTATTTATATCAGCTACACTTTTGAGTGAACTTTGTTGATCTTTCACACACCATATAGAAATATAAAATAATAAGTGATTTACAACTTTACAAAAAGATAAACAGACCATCAGACGAGACCATCAAAACATTGTTTAAAAGCTTATAGGTTAGTTTCATTAAAGATGGTTCGGTTTCAGAATCACCTTCGTTGTTCAAGTACATTTGAGTACGTTTGTGTTTCAGATTCAAAGAAATATGTATTGTAAAAACAAAAATTGAAATTTACCTTTCAATAGATAAAATCAAATGGACTGAAATATTATAAAGTATTTTAAATAAAATACATTTACTTAAATGAACTTAAATTTAATTAAATCAAAATACACGAAATAAACTAAAATAAAATAAACAATGAACATAATATAATAAAGTATATTAAATTTAAGTAAAATATAATAAAATCAAATCTAAATAAAATCAAATAAAATGAACTGAATATAATTAAGTATTTTAAATTAAATTAAATCAAAACAACATCAAAATGGCATATATAAATGACACCATTAAATTAAATAATTAACTAACTAAACTAAACTAAATTCTGGGATTCCTGGATCACCAACAAGCAGCCGCAATCTATCCTGCCACAAAAGGAATGACGGTTTGAATCCCAGATGCTTTTTGAATTGAAATATGCTCACATAAAAGTTAAACTACATGCTATATTTACTCATTTCGACAAAAACAAATGTTTTGTATTTAATTAAAACAAATTATAAATATAAATGAAAAGCATTTACAATTATATCAATTATCTTAGCCCTAAAATTCATTAGAAACATATTTTGTGATTGACTTTTATTATCTGCTATTCGTCTATTAATATCTTAACAGAGGCAGAAACAAGTTCATTTCCTACCCAAAGAACCAGAGTATTCATCAGTCGATCGATGCTCGTGCGTTTAAATTTGGTGCTTCCGCTGTTCTGCATCAGTTTTGTATCTGGTCCTGAGACAAAGAAGATATTTTAAAATCAGTGTTTGTGGACAAAATGATGCAATGAGAAATGTAAAATTGTACTATTTTTAAAAATAATGATCCCTCTAAGAACATGTAGTTTTATATAAGTTACCTGCAAATATGACCAGACCAAAGCAGGCCTCAGTGTTGCGGAGCACACATCCTCGCAGCAGCATGTTCTGGTTGGAAAGTGTGTATTTCTTGTCTCTCCACTGCAGGATCCCACAGAAACGATCCAGTTTATTATTCGGAGTCTCACACACAACCTCCCCTGCATGAGCCAACAAAAAAAACAAACAAATCAGAGGACAAAGACATTTCTCGGTTACATTTTTGTAACAAAAATCGCGCAGAAAGACAAAATCAATCCGTGTAAGTTGATATGTTCCGAAAGTGAGGGTTTTTTTTGCCGTGGTGTGTCGAGGCAGGTGAGTGACGGTGCTTCAGGTTGCAGCTCAGTGTTGAAAAAAGGTTTGAATGTCTTCAGGTGTTTTCAGGGTCTCACCATCAAACGAGGACAAGTTGTTGGGGTCTCCGAGCTCCGACGTCACTGAGACCGACTGTCGCACCTTCATGTTGGTCTCACTGAGACACAAGAGAACAATCGTGTCGCAGTCGTTTATTTTATGCTTGTGAGTGAGAGTACTGACCCGTCCAGCTCAGCCGTCTCGATGTAGCAGAGCCCGTGAGGTTCAGTGCTGGACAGCAGCAGCACGTCGGCCTGTTGTACAGCAACATACGTTTGAGAAACAGTGATAATCTTCGCTCTTATTCATGTTTATTGAGGCATTTAAAGACTCACGGCCACAAACTGGTTGTTTTCCAACTTGATGATATCGCCCACTCGTACATTCATCCACTTCTCCTTTTCAACTCTGCTCAAACACAACAATATTTCACAAATTCATCAACAAATAAACTCAAAGAACAGCAAAAAAAGCAGACGGAAACATTCACTTATAGATCCTGAGCTATAAATCCCGCCTAAACGAATGGGGCGCCCCCTACTGGTTATGTCTACCATTACAGCTTTCAAATGAACGAAAAAAAACAATTTATGATCACAACCAAATATTAAATACTAATATATATTTAAATAAATATTTTCATGAGAGCTTCAGAACCAATCGTCTATTATATTAAAGTGTATCCCACTGACTTTAAGTCTATCTATTAATTAGTCTTTGTTGATATGGTGGAAATGGTGGACAATATATTCTGTCAAATTTAAGATTTTAATGGGTTCAAATCAAAAGAAACAATCACAAATTGTCTTAAAATTATGGGGGGAAAAATGTTTTTATAAAACTTTTTATAAAATGTTCAATGCATTTTATTTAAATATAAATCATGGATCGAATGTGAAAATGCGATGAACAAGTACTTTATTTCAATATATTTATATTATTTTATTTAAATGTATTCAGAAATAGACCGCTAGCTATGAATGTAGCTAGCTGCTTATTAGCTTCCACGTAATCAGTGTTTTATTGTTGTTGTAGTAAAATTTAGGAAACTATTAAATATAAAACATAAATATACTGTATATATTTTTTTAAATCTAGCTGAAGAGATTTGAAATACCAAAAAATCTAATTAAACGGTAAAATTGCAGTCGACTTATTCAACAATAGTGGTAAAAAAAATCAACTTACGAGCCGCGCATCAGGACCTGAGACTGACGGTTGTTGACTTGTTTGTCGCTCTTGTGACGGAACTTAAAAAACACAAAAACATATTTCAGCGCCCGATCGACAGTCGTTACAAAAGGTTTGTGAACAGAGTTTCCTCACGTAGTCATCGGAGGCGTCCTTCACCGCAGTGATGCTCAGAACCAGAGCTAAAGGCACGATGGTGGTGAACCAGGAGAGCGAGGAAATCTGAGGTATCAACTAGGAAAAAGAGTCATCTTTAAGATTAAGGTTTGTCACCCCGCGTCATCAATCCCGGAAGTCTCCACCTCCAAGGGACTCGTTGTATAAACAAAGCTTGGCATGATTAAAGCTGGCTAGAGTAGGAGTGAAGCCATTATTATGTCATAATGGACTCCGCTCTCGTAACCTCTTGTTCGCCGAGATTTCAGACGGGGGAGAACTTTATCAAGTAATAAGTTCAAAACATGGTCATGATGAGGAACTTACTGCATCTTGGAGAGGAAGACTTGAACATTTGAAACATGTGAGTCAGACTTTACGATTTAAACTTCCTTAGAAAACACCTGCTTCTGATTGTTTTATTGTTTCTAATCCCTAAAATAAACCTCACTTCCTTCTGACTTCAGTCATGCATCTGATATATTTTAAAAATGTCTCTTTCACACAAACCTCAGGAAGGACTAAACGAAGCTGCTCTGGATCGACTATAACATCATTTTAATTGTAACAATTTAGTCTAAAACCTGATTGCAAATACACTTTAACAAAAATATTATGATAACAAAGCAACTAAAAACTTTAAAAAATGCAATGAATAAAATATTAAAGTTAAATTTACGTTGATTTGTACTAAAATTTAATTTTTAGTGTCAAATATTGGATCAAATACTTATAATTCTACATTCTTAAAGGGTTGGTATTAAGATAACAGTTGTCAAATTATGCATAATAATTAAGTTAAGCAATATTAAACCTCTGCTTTTGGAAACTTTAAAGCAAAATTTAAACTTAATCCGTTCATAACGATAAATGACTTTATAGACACTTTTATATTTGCCACAATTATAAACTTATGAACTTTTCAGCTATTTTTAACTGAGATAAACAAATCATAGTTTCCCTAAAATATAATAATAATTCATTAATCATGTTTTTTAATCTCTTTAAATAACCACAAATCACAGTCAAATAAAAACATAATTATTATTATTATTTAATGTCTGATACTTGCACACAATAAAGAATAATCCAATTTTCTGTGTTAGACTAGAAGATGCCGTTTGACCTGGACTGACCTGAAGTATAAGCAGGAACAGGAAGTACGTGTTGGCCACTTCCTGGAACTGCTCGAACAGGTTGATTGGCAGAAAGGTGAAGAGGTTGTATTTGGAGGTTTTGATGCAGTTACTCTGCAAAGAGGGAGAAGAAAAAAATGTTGACATAGTCCAGTTGTGATGTGTGTATACATGTGTGTGTGAATGTGTGTGTGACGCTTACTGCATATTGAAACTTTTCGTTGTAGTCTCGGTCGTTGGCTCGGACCCTCCTCTCCTCCTCTGCACGGATCAAAACGAGTCATTAGGTCAGGATTCCTTCATTATTATCAGAATTGTGTTGCAGTTACACAAACATGAAAGTCCCCTTTTTAGAACAAAGAAAAAGGGACATTCTCACACGATTTATATGATTTTATTGTGATTAAATCAAGTTACATTAAAAGAGAAAACAAGAGAAGAACATTTTTTTTTTACTGAAAATTTAGAACTAAAATATACGGTAAAATGTTGCGTTAGATAGAGAAGCTTCAGATTAACATATACAGTATAATATAAAAACATTTTAAGAATATTTTTTTTAATATCAAACATGATTAAATATGATTAAATTCTTAATATTTACATTTATTTTTTTTAAATCACTAGTTTATTTCTTTCTCATTTAAAAAAACATAAAACGTAATTTTCTTTGTTTGTTTTTTCTTTAACTATTCTCAAGTTGGGTATTTAAATATAACTCACCAATATTATGTTTCTCTTGATTATATCACTTTTCTTCATAACGTCAAAACTTCATTTTTTTCCCATATATTTAAATAATAAAATCTTTTTTTCTCCTAAAATTGAGCATTTTTCAGTAATATTTTCTCATTACCCATCTTTAATTTTATCATATATTAAAAAAAAGTTTATAAACAAAATAACTGTCCTGAATTTACTATTAAAAAAAACAATAATGTTTAAAAAAAAAGGTATTCATTCACGTGTTACGCCCTAATTATTTGACCAATCATGTGAAATGATTCTTTATAGATTAGTTGCATCATCAGTGAATCACGTTACGATCCAGACCGGATCAGAGACGACAATGAAATCACACGACGTGTAATTCGATCTCGTAGATACGTTTGATCCGCCACTGGCGGTCATTACGCTGCCGTCACAGACAAAAGTGCATTAGTTAGTGCAGCGTCGCACACTTCCCAGCATCTGCTGTCCAAACCCATCTTTAGCCAAATGCACGTCACGTGTTTGAACCTGTGCCGGGCCAGTGTTGAAGGGCATTAGAAGATCCTAACAGTAAATCCATACAGCTCCATTACTGGGAGGTCTTTGTCTGCAGCACGTAAACAACACAAGCGACTGTATTAATATTGATAACAGTTCCTAATACTTAACATCTCAGACAGAGTAACTAAAAAATAAACTACTGTCAGCAAGTTCAGTAGAGCTTGAACAAAAATGAAAGTCGACTTTTAACAAGAATAAAAGTGAAATATAAACACTACATATCAATGTTATTGTAACATTAAATATATTTATTTAATCTCAGATCTTATGTTTTTCTTTTTGTTGCAAAGGAAATAAGGCCCTGATAAGGTGAATTTAGTGCATCCATGATTTTTTTTTTCTTCCATACACCAAATTATCTGATTCACTTGAAAACTGATAAATGTATCAGAAGTATTATCATCAATTGACCTTTGACCTTGAGAAAAACTAAATTTGGTCATTTGAAAATAAACTTTGAGGGACAAGAATGTAAACAAGACTCAAGTTTTCCTGTCTTTAGATAATTTAATGAGACAAACAGAGACAGTGGAGTCATTAGCACACACACACATGCACACACACACGCACACACATGCACACACATGCACACACACACACACGCACACACATGCACACACAGACACAGACACACACACACACACACGCACACACATGCACACACAGACACACACACACACACACATGCAGACACACAAACATACAAACAAACACACACACACACGCATACACCCACACAAACACACATGCGCACACAGACATACACACACACACACGCGCACACATGCACACACAGACACAGACACACACACACACACATGCACACACACGCACAGACACACATGCAGGCACTACTCCCCTCCCACAGACATACACACATGCACACACTCACACACACCCAAACCCCTGCACACACGCAGACACACACTTGCACAACTACAAACGCACACACATGCGTACACAGACATACACACACACTTGCAGACACACACCTACACACACACCCATATACACATCAGACACAGACATGCACACACACATGCACACACATGCGTACACAGACATACACACTCTCAGACACACACCTACACGTGCACCCATATACACATTAGACACAGACATGCACACACACACACACACGCACACCGTCATACACACACACACTTGCACACACACACACCAACACACACATGCATGCACACACATGCACACACATGCACACACATGCACACACACACACCTACACACACACGCATGCACACACATGCACAAACACACACACACACCTACACACAGACACACAGGTCACCTCTAGGTGAGCATCAGTGTGATTTGTGTTCATTGGTCTACAGAAAAGGTAAAAGTCGAGGAGACATCAGACGCTGGCGCCACAAGATTGATCAGAGTCTCAGACCAGAGAGACAAGGACACATTGAAAGTGTCTGATCGTCCAGAAACAGGTGTTTGAAAACGACAAAACAATAGATAGTAAGACAAATGTGAAGCCTGTATTTAAAAATATTCAAACTGTTCTCTGTTTACTTAGCTTTATTTAAGATGTAAGACATTTTGAAATGAATGATGAACATGCTAGTTTAGCTAGTAAATACCTAGTCAGAGCTAACATTGCAGCGTGATAAATAAAATGACACTTGTATTACAAGTGCAAATACTTATACAGGTTAATGATTAAGGTTACAAAATATTTCATATATGGTTCAAATGTACAAAATTCATGTAGAAAAACCCACGTTTGTTTCTTTTTTTCTACATTTTCTCATCAAATCTTTTACATAGATCAGTGTCATCTGTTTTTTTTTAAACTTTTTTTCTTAAAAAAGAGTTAAAGATCTTCTTAAAAATTAATTTAAAATGGTTGTGGCGGTTGATGGTGATGATGATGATGATGATGATGGTGATTGTGATGACGATGATGATAATGATGAAGAAGAAGAGGATGATGGTAATGGTGATGTGATGATGATCATGATGATGAAGAAGAGGATTATGATGATGATGAAGAATAAGAGGAGGATGATGATGATGACGATGATGATGATGATGATGAAGAATAAGAGGAGGATGATGATGATGAAGAGGATGATGATGATGATGATGAAGAAAAAGAGGAGGATGATGAAGAGGATGATGATGATGATGATTATGATGATGATGACGATGATGATGATGATGATGAAGAATAAGAGGAGGATGATGAAGAGGATGATGATGATGACGATGATGATGATGATGATGATGATGATGATGAAGAATAAGAGGAGGATGATGATGATGAAGAGGATGATGATGATGATGATGAAGAAAAAGAGGAGGATGATGAAGAGGATGATGATGATGATGATGAAGAGGATGATGATGATGATGACGATGATGATGATGATGAAGAATAAGAGGAGGATGATGATGATGAAGAGGATGATGATGATGATGATGAAGAAAAAGAGGAGGATGATGAAGAGGATGATGATGATGATGATGGTGAAGAAGAAGAGGATGATGGTAATGGTGATGATGATGATGATGATGATGATGATGAAGAAGAAGAGGATAATGGTAATGGTGATAGTGATGATGAAGAAGAGGATGATGATGATGATTGTGATGATGAAGAAGAAGAGGATGATGGTAATGGTGATAGTGATGATGAAGAAGAGGATGAATATAATGATGGTGATTGTGAGGATGATGATGATGAAGAAGAAGAGGATGATGATAATGGTGATAGTGATGATGAAGAAGAGGATGATGATGATGATTGTGATGATGATGATGATGAAGAAGAAGACGATGATGGTAATGGTGATAATGATGATGATGATGATGATGATGATGATGATGAAGAAGAAGAGGATGATGGTAATGGTGATGATGATGATGATGAAGAAGAAGAGGATAATGGTAATGGTGATGTTGAAGAAGCGGAGGATGATGATGATGATTGTAATGATGATGAAGAAGAAGAGGATGATGGTAAAGGTGATGGTGATGATGAAGAAGAGGAGGATGATGATGATGATTGTGATGATGATGATGATGAAGAAGAAGAGGATGATGGTAATGGTGATGATGAAGAAGCGGAGGATGATGATGATGATTGTGATGATGATGATGATGAAGAAGAAGAGGATGATGGTAATGGTGATGATGAAGAAGAGGAGGATGATGATGATGATTGTGATGATGATGATGATGAAGAAGAAGAGGATAATGGTAATGGTGATGTTGAAGAAGCGGAGGATGATGATGATGATTGTAATGATGATGAAGAAGAAGAGGATGATGGTAAAGGTGATGGTGATGATGAAGAAGAGGAGGATGATGGTAATGGTGATAATGATGATGATGATGATGATGATGATGATGATGAAGAAGAAGAGGATGATGGTAATGGTGATGATGATGATGATGAAGAAGAAGAGGATAATGGTAATGGTGATGTTGAAGAAGCGGAGGATGATGATGATGATTGTAATGATGATGAAGAAGAAGAGGATGATGATAAAGGTGATGGTGATGATGAAGAAGAGGAGGATGATGATGATGATTGTGATGATGATGATGATGAAGAAGAAGAGGATGATGGTAATGGTGATGATGAAGAAGAGGATGATGATGATGAAGAAGAAGAGGATGATGATGATGAAGAAGAGGATGATGATGATAATTGTGATGATGATGATGAAGAAGAAGAGGATGATGGTAATGGTGATAGTGATGATGAAGAGGATGAATATAATGATGGTGATTGTGAGGATGATGATGATGAAGAAGAAGAGGATGATGGTAATGGTGATAGTGATGATGAAGAAGAGGATGATGATAATGATGGTGATTGTGAGGATGATAATGATAGTGATGATGATGAAGAAGAAGAGGATGATGATGCTGATGTTGATGGTGATTGTGATGGTGATGGTGATGATGATGAAGAAGAAGAGGATGATGGTAATGGTGATAGTGATGATGAAGAGGATGAATATAATGATGGTGATTGTGAGGATGATGATGATGAAGAAGAAGAGGATGATGGTAATGGTGATAGTGATGATGAAGAAGAGGATGATGATAATGATGGTGATTGTGAGGATGATAATGATAGTGATGATGATGAAGAAGAAGAGGATGATGGTAATGGTGATAGTGATGATGAAGAGGATGAATATAATGATGGTGATTGTGAGGATGATGATGATGAAGAAGAAGAGGATGATGGTAATGGTGATAGTGATGATGAAGAAGAGGATGATGATAATGATGGTGATTGTGAGGATGATAATGATAGTGATGATGATGAAGAAGAAGAGGATGATGATGCTGATGATGATGGTGATTGTGATGGTGATGGTGATGATGATGAAGAAGAAGAGGATGATGATGCTGATGTTGATGGTGATTGTGATGGTGATGATGATGAAGAAGAGGATGATGATGGTGACGGTGATGATGATGATGAAGGAATTTGAGCGCTGATTGGGAAACAAACTCATACCTCTCCGCCTCTTTTCTCTTTTAAATCCTTTAAAAACATTCTCTTTCTTTTTCCGCAGGGAAAGAAGGAGTGACAGAAACTTGTCTGAGAAGTCTCCAGGTCTGCTCATGTCTTCTCTAAATCCAGCTCTGAGGTCTTGAAGTTTTAAAGTGCACCATCACAGCGTCCCGCCTTCCCTTCCTTCACCTCCCATCCAGCAGCATTACGTAATGAGGCAGAGTGTTACCATGACGACCGCCTCCGCCGGGGCTCTCGCTGAGTGAGTTTTTGTAAGAGGACGGTGACGGATGTGGAGGTCATGTGTTCACACGTGCTTCCATTTCTGACCTCCACATGTTTACACACATCCTCCGCTACACCATACACACCGCCATGATCACATGATACTACAGCTGAGTCGGCGGAAACATCACAACTTGTATTGACCACACGTTCAACAATACGTCTTATTTGTTTTCATGTGACCAGACCAAGGTTTATTGGATCATTTACAGAATATGCTCCTTCTTTTCCTGTCATCCTCATCTTTTTTCTCCCTGTCCAATTACTCCTCCCTTTCCTCTTCTACTCCTTCTGTTCCTATCTTACTACTCTTTCCCATTTTTTCTGCTTGTTCTAGTTCTTTTGTTTTCTCGTCTCCTGTGTTATCTTTCTACAATATTTCTTTTTATTCTCCTCTTCTCCTCCTCCCCACTTTTGAGCCAAATCTAAATCTGCAGAGTTCTCGCTAAACTTTATGGTAACTTCCCCTCGACTTAAACGTTTGACTTTCAAATTAAGAGCATTTAACCAGTTGCGTCTTCCTTGTAATCCTTTACTTAAAGGTATCAGATCATTAAAAATTAAAGATTTTGAATACAGAATTTTAAATAAATTGATAATAAAAGCATAATATTTCAGCTATGACTCTTATGTCAATGTCAAAGATGACAGGTTTATGAAGCTGAAAATAAATGCTTTAAAATAAATAAAAATCCATCCACAATCAATGACTGTCATAGATCTAGAGGATGTAGACTAACATCCCACAAAATATCACAACAATTCAATATAGACTTGTTGAGAAAATATAAATTTAACTCATTGTTTTTTTAAACCATCTTAAACATGTGATATTGTCAAAGATAACAGATTTATGCTATACCTAGCATGGAGGACATCAGGCTCATTAAATCATCTTTTAAAAATTGTACCCAAGACCATGCGTGTGTGTGTGTGAATGCTGTTGAGATATGAAATAACCGGTAGTCAATTAAATAAGCTTCTCTTTTGGGTTTATATACTTGTAAATCTGATACTAAAGGAGTCCATGCCTCACCAACCATGAACCTCACCGCACGTCACTGTTATCAACAGTATATAAAAATATTTTATGTTGGTTAAACTGCTCCACATTAAAATTGTATTTTTGAACAAACTAAAGTAAAATACTGTAAGATGTGTTGTGTGTGTTACTGTTCCTTTAAGACTGAGACAGGTGAGGGAGGAGAAGCAGTACAGTAGATAACTATGATCCAGCGTACATTTCCAGTGAATGTGCAGATCAACTTTGAAGAAGTGAAGCTCCATTTTCAGCACGTCTACAGATTATTTTTGCTACTTTCGTAGCAGATATGAAACTTATTCTCATGAGACATCTGCAGGTGTCACAAGATAAGAAGTTGCAGCAGTTTTCTAATGCTGTTGTTCACTAAAAATAACTAAATAAATGCAAGTTTAAATTGATAATGTAGTTTGACTGTATATATCTACCACAACACTCCTTATATTGATCAACACATTCAAATAATTCACTGTTAAAACTAGTTAAATGTGGCTGTAGATTCAATTACTGACCTGGAGGAGGTCTCTTTCTGAACATCTCCACTCTGACAGCGTTCTTCTGCTTTGGCCCATGAGACAGTCTGCTGAGAGAGAGAGAGAGAGAGAGAGAGAGAGAGAGAGAGAGAGAGAGAGAGAGAGAGAAGAGAGAGAGAGAGAGAGAGAGAGAGAGAGAGAGAGAGAGAGAGAAAGAGAGAGAGAAGGACAGAGAGAGAGAGAAAGAGAGAGAGAAGGACAGAGAGAGAGAGAGAGAAAGAGAGAGAGAGAGAGAGAGGGAGAGAGAGAGAAAGAGAGAGAGAGGGAGAGAGAGAGATAAAAGATACTTATTTAAGTCAATTCAAGGCGTTACTTTTCATTGAGCTTGTACAAAGTGTGATGTATAAACTTAAAATATAATACTATGAGAAGAAAGGTAATATTAAGTATGATATTTTTAAAATATACATAGAAATGGATGTTTGTATTAATTAATTATGCAAGAAAATAACAAACATAACAAATATGGAATATTTGTGAAAGGAAAATTAATTATTATACAGGAAAAAAAAAATATATCCCACAAAATGGAGTTGTATTTTTGTAATATGTTATTTATAGTCATGATGTAGCTTAACTACATGAATATGTTAATATGCAGTATATTTAACATACAAACAGAAAACATGTAAACATATATTTTTCTGGGAAAACGGATGAAGTTAAAAAAAAAAAACAGTATAAAAATCACTAAATAATTTGATATCAGTGGCTCTATTTGTAACGAACAATTACAGTATTAATTATTAAATATTAAAATGTATCTGTTTAAACAATGTGATGTTATACTATGAAAAATAATATTTAAAAAATAAATTAGAATAAAAAAAAGAATAGGTCCAAGTTAAATTCTTTCTCCTCAGATGGAAATAAATTCATTTTTTTATTATGTTTTGTTTATTTCCGGCAGCATCACTCCATAAACGTCTGGATCCTAATAAGAAAATGAGATTCAGCAGTGAGCGTCTTCCGTCTGTCGCTTCACCGTCTGCAGCCACTTACTGTTCTTACAAAACAAAAGTAATGGAAGCTAAATCTTCCTCCATCCTGCTGAGCTCGCGCTAACACACACCTCGCCTGCTTCCACTCTGGCTTTTATCTCCGGAGCCCAGAAAGACGAGAGACGCTCTCGCTCGGCCAATCATCTGCGCTCCAGGATTTTTTAGTGCTCAGCGAGCCTCCGATCGATAGGCTGCTCGTTGTTCCCTCCGAGAGCCGATCGGCTTTCAGCTTCGGTTACCAGATCTTGTGCTGTCGCACACTTTCACCGTGTGGTGACCCTCCTCACCTCTGCTCCACTGATCCAGCAGAGATTCATATGAGGTACAGAGTAGTGGCTGGATTTGATTCAATCTCTCGGTTAAAGACATCCCCGTCCTTGCCCTGACATTACATGAATATATATCAAGTATAATCTTTTGAATTTAAAATGTTAAGAAGATACAAACCCAAATTCTCCAAAAATATTAAACTTTCAATGATTAATTTCTGTCATTCTTAACTAGAAAAGCACTTAAAAGTACATACATCCACCAAATAGCTCCTTCCACGTGTCATTAAAAAACATGGCGTACAACAGAGTAAATAAATCAACAGGATTCCCAAATTGTACTGACACTTTCTAAAGTACTGCTTCATTTTTGACTGCTCCGCAAAAAAAAAAATATTATGACTGGGAGTTGAACCCGCTGTGATCAAATTGAAAAATCCTATGCTGTGTCTAAAATCGCATACTAGCGTACAAAAAGTTAGTATTTTTAGTGCGTGCAGTTCAGTGTTTGATTTGAGACATACTATCTGTGGAGAATTTGCGTACTAGTTAGTACGTACACTAAACTGATGCATACTAACTTCTAGTATACTAAGAGTAGTATGCGATTTGAGACACAGCACTAGTGACATTTCCAAGTTTTTTTTTAACGTAGCAATGGCGCATGAACTGAGCTGAAACGGTAGTAGCCAAACAAGTTATTGACTAATCCTTCAATATATTCTGGGATCCAAATGGAACTCCAAAAAAAAACAACCTGAATTGAATCACAATTTCAAATGTGATCAAATGGAAAAATCCTAGTGACATTTCCAAGTTTTTTTAATACAGCAATGGTGCATGAACTGATCTGAAACGGTAGTAGCCAAACAAGTTATTGACTAATCCTTCAATATATTCTGGGATCCAAATGGAACTCCAAAGAAAACACCTTGAATTGAATCACAATTTCCTTGTTGCATTATGAAAACTTCCTGAGAAACTATGGCCCTCACTTATAAATAGTATAATATATAAACATGTCAAATATATTCCGTCACTGGGGATATAATAAAAGTTAAATACAGGAAGAGTTTGTCAGTCAAAGGTTGTTTTTTTCCCGATGTTTTTCCTCCACACACTTAAACAAGGGTTTTATTGAGATTTCACAGTCAACACTGGCATCGATGAGGCTCAAGTTTCAGTGCAATATGAAGATGTTCTATTTCTGTTTAAAACACACTCTCCAGTGTCCAGTTCATATGAATAATAGAGTCTCTTGATATTAAAACGAGACAATAGTTGGTTGACTCCTATTGTTAGTGGACTTTGGTCGCCATTTTGTTCTGTTTATCACTTTAATATTTAGAAATAACGAATTGTATTTTATGTTACATTGATTTACAAAAGTTTAAAACTTATTTTATAACCTTAATCCATAAATATCTCTTCTCTGCACATGGTTTCAGATATTATTAGTTTTAACTTGTTTGTAAAGCTTAAGATAGTTAGCAACAACGAGAAGTGTTGCCGTAAACACCCGGACAGAAGTCGCAAAACCTTAGGATTAATGAAGACTTTTCCTTTTAAAGAGCAGATAATTCTAGAAAATAAATAAATAAAGCAAACACACATACCGTTCCGAGGGTGATTCAGCGGAGGTGTTCGGGCTGAGACATGCCGAGGTGTCGCGGGCGAGGATGCGAGGATGAGGAGGGATGAAGGTGAGGGACGCTCCGGTTACCACCAGCGAGAGCACCCTCTACTGGTCATCTTGGGAACCTACACCAGCTATTTGAAGTATAATTCATATTTAACACTAAAAATAAATACATTTACAACTACCAGTGTGAAGAGATACAACATTAAAAGACAGTAAATCATTCTTTATTGCATCAGATTACATAGCATGTCCACAAACCGGATATTTGTTTTGTATTTATTTACATTTAATGTTTGATGAACAGGATTTTATATTAAGAAGACAAAATAAATAGAAAAAAACAAAGACATTGTAAGAGAACATTTTCGTTACACGACAAGAAAACTACAGTAGTTACCTTATAAAATAAATTAAAATTCATGTAACCCATGTTCCTAAGAAGGGCTTAAGACATTCTAATAAACAGTATATACATGGATGAGGGAGTCACTTTATAAGTAAAA
The DNA here is from genome assembly GCF_982586985.1 of Callionymus lyra. Classification (NCBI taxonomy): domain Eukaryota; kingdom Metazoa; phylum Chordata; class Actinopteri; order Syngnathiformes; family Callionymidae; genus Callionymus; species Callionymus lyra. The sequence goes on from NC_141834.1 coordinate 12,596,981, forward strand.
TTGATTTTAAATAAGATAAACTTCTTTTTACAAGTCATGTCATACAGTTTTTTTTTGTTTTTTTGGGGGGATTTAAAAATGTTATCCAGTATTAAAAATATTCAGTCTTTAACTCGAGTCCGCTCTCCACCTTGGTCCTGTTCCGTGTGATGTGTTCGCTGGCGGTGGGGGTAGTTGGGGGGTCTGCAGGCGGGTCAGGATCGGGGAGATGCCACTCGATAAAGATCAAATACATAAGACTGCCTAGAACTCCTCCGATGGGAGGCGCGACCAGTGGGACCCAAAACCAGTAGTTGAAACAGCTGCGGAACAGAAAATGATTATTACTATTCTTTTAATTATCAATGTTAATATAAAATACTTACTGTAATTATATTTGTTTACACAGAAGTGATACATTAAAGTTAAACTAATGTGTTGATTTAAGTGTGTCTTAAATAGATCTTGGATCTGTATTGTTCTCAGCTTTGTTTATCAAACCACACCCACTCTGCTGTAATTGGTCAAACATGAAGGTTCGTCACCGAACGTTATCAATCCCATAATCCCAAATTTAAACCATAATATGAGAAGAAAGGTAATATTAAGTATGATATTTTCAAATATACATAGAAATGGATGTTTGTAATCATTTATTCTGCAAGAAAATAACAAACGCTATGAAGAAATATGGAATATTTGTGAAAGGAAAATGAATTATTATACAGGAAAATATTTGTTTATCCCACAAAATGGAGTTCGTCACCGAACGTTATCAATCCAGGAAGTCTCCACCTTCCGAGGGACTCGTTGTATAAACAAAGCGGGCGTGATTGCAGCTGGCTGTTTTCAGTTTGTTTTCTGATTTCATTAGTTGACCTTTTTACTTCATTTTAATGTCATATTTTCTTGTGTAACATTTTATTTAAAGATCTTTTTTTAAACATTATACTATCATATTTATTGTTTTATACATACTCCATAAGAGTAAAGATAATTAACATGGAAATGTAGAATTCTAAATGGGGAAAACATGTTTACAACATAAAAATAAGAATATACAAGGCAGTAATATTTATTAATTTTGCATTTAAGCTAAGCTAAGTTTAGGAAAAGCTTTTTATTGTGAATATAAAAACAGGTAACATATTGAAAGTGATTTACTGAAGCAAGATAGTCATTTTACTATATTAATCTGATAAAATTACCTTGAAATAACTGACACACACTATCTTAACAAGGTTAAAACAATCAGATGCTTCCACTAATAACACTTAACAGATCATTTCCTGACTGATAAACACTGACAAACACAAAAGAAGGCGACCAGCTCAGATAAGACACTTACGTAAAGACCTCGGTGCCCCAGCCCGCCGTCAGAGTGAAGAGGCGTGGCCCCAGATCTCTGGCCGGGTTTATGGCGCCGCCACAGTTCCCCGACATGGACATGGAGATCCCCAGGACCATCACGGCCACGATGGGCGGGATGAGCTCGGCGGGAGCCGGACTGTTCCTCTTCTCGTCCAGGCACAGTATGCACAGCAGCAACATGCCGGTTCCCACGACCTGAGCGCGAATTCAGGGTTAAATACGAACACGTTTCTGGTTTCACTTTACTGACCTGGTCAAGAAAACTTCTCTCCAAAGATATAAACTCGGACGGGTACGTGGCAAAAATAGATGCTGTTTCGTTCGAACCGTGAACAGTCAGAACACCTCCGCTGAAATCCATGATGGCGTCTGGAAAACGGGAAATATTCAGAGTCTTTTAAGCCGTTAAAAAAAAAAAAGTGTACTTCTACTATTTGGTAGAGAATTGAGGGTATAGAACATCATCATCAGAGGTACAAATATACTTCCACATATATCTTTATATAGCTTTGTTACATAACGTCAAGACATACACTTCATTTCCAACACGGAATTTTTAGAGCATCAAAATCAAATTTTGAATTTGAAAAAAAACATAAAATCTGAGGCACCTTTTTTTTTCAAAGCATAAATAAATTCAGTGCCAAATTTAATGTGTAACAAAATGTAAATAAAACCCCAAAACATTCAGTTGGAATAATTAAGTGTCAAAATTATATATTTAGAACTAAATGCAAGAAAAAAATCAATAGGATTTTATTTAATGTATAAAATTAATGTTAAAAAATTCAGCAGCTATTTTTATGTTTTATTCTATTATTTTCTTTCTCCTTTCCATTGGCTTGACGGCCCCTAACAGCAGTCCCAGTATATTAAGTGGCCCCTGACGATATTTAAATTGCTCACCCATGAGATCGGAAGAGGGAATTCTTGACTAAACCTCTTAGAAATTCATACTTGAATAAACAGGATTATATTTTCCTCAGAGAGCAGAAGAAGACCAACCATAGTAGACCAGGTAGACGAGTCCAGATGCAACATAGGCCCCCAGGACCTGGGCCAGACAGTACGGCAGCAGTCGCCCCCATCGGACCTTCCCCAGCACGCAGAAGCTGAGGGTCACGGCGGGGTTCAGATGTGCACCTTCAGAGCAGAGAGCAGACAAATGAAGATCCCCGACCACAGATTAAAATGATGCTCTGGTACCTGAGATTCCCTTGGTGAGGTACATGGCCGACATCACGCCCACAGAGAAGGCCATGTTGACGGACAGAAACTGGCCCTTGGTCTCCCGGCTGGTCTTCACTTGAGCTGCAGCCGAGCAACCGAAGAGCTGAACATGAAACAGATAAACGAGTAAATAGAATAAATAAAGTAAGTAAAGACTAGACCGTCTAGTAGGGGTTTAAGAAAATAATATATGTATGTTTATATTATGTTATGTTATTTTATGAATTATATTTAAATAAAGTGTGTAATATATATATATATATATATATATATAATTAAAATGCAAATATTCATGACATTTGTTCATTTTTGTGTTGCAATTAAACTACTAAAGCCAAAGGGACAATGAAATCCCGCAAGATCCAGTCGTTGACTGAGGACGAGAGGATACAGTCGACTCCAGCAGCTTTTAAAGCAGATGTTTGGACATATTTTGGTCTCAAAACAAATGAAAGCCGTTACAAATTCGTCAAGAGTCATGTGGTCTGTAAATTCTACAAGAAAGACTCAAGTTTTCGGACACTATCTGGATCAAAGGAGTCTAAATTACTCGCATTAATTAGAAATATAAGCCGGAAATCCATGAATATCCTCAATAGAAACCAAAAGCATGATCATTTAAACATAGTTTGTTCATATTGAAGTGACGAGATAGTCAGTAGAAATTAATGCATTCGATTGTATAATAATCACAATTTGCAGTTTATTATTATATATGTGTTTGGTGTACTTTATTTAAATTATTGCAATTTTCTACGAACAAAAACGTAAACAAAACATTAGGTGATATAGTGACGTCAAATATTTTTAACTTTTCTGTTAGAAAGAGATGTGATAGTCAATTATTCATCTATGTGGACGAGTGTAGGTTTTTTAAAAGGGTGGTCCTGTTCTCTGTTAGATCATGAACTTTGACTTTGTAATCAAATGGGCCCCTTCTTATCAGCACCGCTGCAATAAAGAGTGAACATGTCACTACAAACAATGACACACATGGATCCTCCTGAGGCCTCTCAGTGGTCAATCTTCAGAGCTAATAAATCATTATTATCTACGTTAAAAAGACAATCAACTGTATTATAATCTACATACATATAACGATATACATATCATGCAAACAAGGAAGCATTTAGGTCAAACGAAAAAACATGTAATTATTAATTAATTACATAATAATACACTTTATCGATCATGACTTACCAGCAAAACAAAAGTTCCCAGAAACTCTGCCATTGACTCTCGCACCAGAGCGTTCCTGATCTTCAAGCCTTGAATCTTCTTCATGATTGAAAGTTAAAATACTTAAGTAAGTAAAGGTTATTTGTAAAGACCCGGGTCTTGTAAAGACCGCGTGCTTCTCTGCGTGGAGCCGCTGATGGAGTGAAGCCAGCAGTGGAAGTCCACTCGTCGTCCACCACTTTTTCACCTTTTCTGCGCGGCTGATCAGAAGACCCGAGCACTTATCAATAGAGGTGTTACCCCTCTGATAAAAGTCATAAAGTCAGAAAAAAGATAATATCGCTCGCGCAGCAAGAAATTCAAAGAATTACAAAGTTTTTTTCATAAACAAATGTTTGATTTTTAATGAGGTAAAAATTCTGGTTTAAGTCAAAAAACTGATCAATTAATTAATTTTATATTAATATTTTTAAATTATACTGTTTGGTCAATAGCTTTGCTGAAGCTGCAAACATAGTTTAACTTAAAACTGTTTAGAAACTCTTAACGTAATGTAATTATACATTTACAGGTGTAGTAATGATAATAAAACATGAAATATTTGGTTGCTAATCATGTTTTTTAAACGGAATAACAGGAGTGACATCTTTTTTTTTTTAAAACATGCAAAAATAAATATGTAAATATGAATAGAAATATGTTTCTATTAATAAAATTATTTCCACTTAAATTTCCTTTATATTTTTCAAAATTATTTCATTTTATACAGGTGACATGATTTAGAAATAAGATATATAAGAATAGTATAAAGATGGAAAACGGACACAAATGAACGTACAATAACAGTATATGAATACACAGGAATAAACATAAATACAAGATATTTGCCCTTTTTTCCTAAATATTTCCTTTTTTTTTAATTACATGACTTTCATCCCATAAATCAGACACATAATCAAGGAATAAATGTGGAAAATAGAGAAGGAAATAAATGCATTTATTATTTATTATTTATTTTATTATTTAAGTTATTTTGTTTTTTTATATACACATTTCCACAATTATTTAAGAATTACACTGTTGTTATAATGTCTTATTTTATCGTTAACAGATGTTTAATGAGGCCTTTCAATCCTTTTCAACCAGATTAAACAACCCTGTGTGGAAAAAAAAAGAAAAAAGCAATAACTAATAATTACTTTTCTTGAACTCAACAGGTTCCAGTGACTAATGGTCACAGTGTTGGACTCTGGAATCAAGTTGTTATTATGTAACAACTTTCTGTACATTTATAAGAACCTGTGCAGGAGGAAGAGTGAGGAGCAAACAGACTTGATGAAGTCAGATTTTAATTTAAAAACAGAAGGAAAACGATCCAACGTGTACGGCAGTGGCTGGTTATTACTGGAATGAAGCTGCGTTACATTAAAATCAGTGCATATTGAAATTTGGCCGGTTCATAAATAGAGGTAACTACATATTTATACACAATTCTTTTTAGCTGATGCGTCATAAAAAATACATGTATTTTAGTAAAATAGCTATTTAACGACAGGATGTTGAAGTTCTATTTACAAATGGCACGTTGGTTTGGGGGTCACGTGACCTGGTCAGTCCTTATGTCTCCTGCTTCTTTATTGCTCGCGAGAGAATCACGTCCACAGGACCAGGGGGGAGTCGTCGGATCAGGGTCCAGGCCTCCAGGCGCCTCATGCCCACCATGCTGGACCCTTCCACCTCCAGCAACTCGTCGCCGGGGTACACCTTGTCCACCGGACCACCTGAGAAGCGTTTGAATAAGAATCTTCCTTCCGTTTGACAAATGTCTTCTCACCCTGAAAGATCTTCTGCACGGTCAGAGGCCGGTTCTCCAGACCAGCTCCGCCTTCCAGGCTGAAGCCCAAGTCTCTGGTGTTCTTCTCCAGACGCACGCAGACCTGTTGAGCTGCTTCAAAACATGACAACAACCCTCTTAACGGATGAAGGAACAGTCATCAGGGAAGCATTTGAGTGTCTTCAGAATGATTGAATATGACGTTTCAAATGTTGAAACTGTGGGTCATTTTTTAAAGCATTTAAAAAAAAATTTAACAATCTAATTTAATAGTTTCTTTATTGAACATTTTAATTCCTTTTAAATTAATCATTTAATTCAATAATTTCTATATTGAAAGTTTTAATTGGTTTTAAATGAATAATTTAATTCAATAATGTCTATATTGAACGTTTTAATTGGTTTTAAATTAATAATTTAATTCAATAATTTCTATATTGAAAGTTTTAATTGGTTTTAAATGAATAATTTAATTCAATAATGTCTATATTGAACGTTTTAATTTGTTTTAAATTAATAATTTAATTCAATAATTTCTATATTGAAATTAAAAACGGTTTTAAATTAATAATTTAAATGAATCATTTCTATATTGAAAGTTAAAATTTGTTTTGAATTATTAAAGTAATTCAATTATTTCTATATTGAAAGTTGAAATTTGTTGTAAATAAAATAATTTCATAATGGAAATTTTTGATTTGTTTGAAATTTCATTCAATCATTTGTGTATTGAAAAGTAGATTTAATTTGAATATTTTTAATGAAAAAGAAAATGATATTTGAATAAAAAAATAAATGTTCTAAATTCGATTTATTTTTTTTTTAGCTACAAAATTCAACATTCTGATGGAACTGATGCAAGTCCTTACCAGGCTCCGTGCTGCTGGTCTCTGCTGGCCCCTGTATGGAAACCTGGATCCCCCTCTTCGGTGCACCGCCCCCCTTCCTAAGAACCACCACACCCATCTCACGGGTCTTTGCTCTTCTCAGAACCCTCAGCGCCTCCCAGTGTGCACAGCCGCTCAGTGCGGTTCCATTGATCGACAGGACCTGGTCCCCTTCCTGTACGGATCCCTCTTGTGCCGCCACGCCCGTGTGAAACACCCTGTGGACCTGCGACAAGAGGTTCAGTGACAGAACAACAGCGGACAAGGAGGATTGACGAGAGGAAGGTTTTCTTACAGTGACGGGTTTGTTCTGGTCCACTCCTCCTGCCAGACTAAAGCCCAGTCCCACTCCCACTTCCTTGTGAAGAACCACCACGTGCACGTCCTCCTTGATAGAAACACACCAGCGTGATTATAAACAAACATCATCAGGAGATTCTAAAGGTTTATTAGCTTGTGCAACCTTCTTCGCAAAGAGATACAGCAAGTAAATAAACTTTCATTTGTGCCGACTTCAGCAAACATCGTCATGAGTCAAATATCATAATATATTTCTCAAGATTAACAATTAGAATTTTTGATTTACCGCATTTATAGACAAATTCAACAAATACAGTAGGCGAGGACGAACGTTTCTCTTTTCAAATAAAGATGATTCGTCCTTTATAAGATTTGTGGATCCAGATTCTAATCCTGAACAATCACAATTTCTAAACAGGAAGTCTTTACGTCTCTATTAATTCTTAAATGCTAATGTTAGCATAAAGCATAGTTTGTGTCACAGAAATTGAACTCTGCTTCTTAATTTCTGTTAATCTGCATCATTTTTCTTTTTTTAACGCTTTGGATTAGAAATCTAGAACATGTGTCAAAGGGCACAGGGGCTAAATCCGGCTCGGGCAAGTCATTTTATGTGGCCTGCTGGACGGTTCGTTTAAAAAAACAAGTAGATTAGTGGTGATGTTGATATGGTAACTGATAAAGAGGCCAGTGATTAAGATAAAATAAAAAAGATTATGGATTATGGAACAATTATATAGAGATTTCAAAAACAGTCTAACTGATGTCAAAAGAATTTGAATGTACACTGTTAGGGACAGTTTGGGTAAATATTAAATGTGACCAGGATTGCTAAAGATACAAATACAAAGGTTTACCATCGTAATCTCTGTGAGTTCTGATGTAAATACTTCGGAAGTAACTAAGCTTTTGATTCACTTGCAACTACTATTTTATATTTCTCACTCAACTATGTATTCAAATCTCTTGTGGGACTGGATTTTTCCCTTGACTTTGACCCTTGGTGTTAAAGTACCTGGAGGCTGTTTTCTCCCAGACCCTTGACGTCGTCGATTAAGCGGTCCAGCTCCTCAGCAGGCAGCACGGATACGTAGGACAGAGCCGACATGTCCGAGCTCAGCGACGCCGACCGCCGGCCTATCGACTTCCACTCGTCACTGTCGGTCTCCGAGTCGCAGTCGACTCCAGCGAAGTTATAAAGGTCAGACAAACTAGTGGAGCACAAGAGGAACATATTAGACTCTTAAAACCGTAAGATTCTCGATGTTCTCACCTGACACTGAAGCTCCTGTTTTCTGACTGGCTTATGTTGCTGGTGATGGTGATGGACGACTCTCCGGAGTCGGAATCGTAGTTGGAATCACCGTCTTTTTGTGTGCCTTCGTCGTCCTCGTCCTCGTCGTCGGTGTCGTTCCACACCTTTATCTCCGACTTCCAGTTCGACACCCAGGTTTCCAAATCTGAAGACGGTTTGGACGGCTTCTGAGCTTCTTGGGAAAGAAGTCGAGGGGTGCTGCTGTGAGAGGCGGAGGCGAGAGGAAGCAGGGGAGAGTCTTGTGAGTCCGGGAACGTAAAAGAGCCGTGAACATTTGTTGAAGTGGGACGTCTGGCGGGTGGTGTGTCTTCTGAAAGAGCAGGTGAGAGCTTCGGTGTGTTCGTCGGAGTCTTGTCCAGGTCTGAGCCGGGTGAGGCGAGAGCAGGCGGTTGTTCCGTCTCCTCCGTTTGCCCACTTTCCTGAATTTGTCTTTTGGGTTCAGAGGTGGATTTGGAAAAATCAATCTCGTCAAGCCCCTTGTGTCTGGAATAAAACACTAAATCCTTTTCTGGATCTTGAAAACTTTTAACTTCCTTCTCTAAATCTACCTTTCTTTCCTCACCTACACTTTTGAAATCATCCTCCCTTTCTTCAGTTACTCCCTCCCATTTGTTCTTCAGATCTCCTATGGCCCTAGCCGACCCGCTCTTCTTTACCCCGTCGACGGTAGCGTGGTGCTGGATCGGTACCGAAAACGCCCGTCTTTGCATCAGTCCCGGTCCCGATCCTTTCTTCGTCATGGCTTCGAACTGGTTGATTTTATTCCGCACACTTGCCGCGGGCGCAGAGAGTGCTTTCCTACGCACTAGTTTCAGTTCGCTGTTTTGTGGGTCCGTTTCAAAAACATCATCCGTGGTACTGAACCTTGACTCAAGGTTTTGGATAATATCTTTACCTTTATCCTGTTCTTTCAGTGTTTTTTTCTCCTCACTGATATTACCGTTTATGTTAAGCTTGTTATCTTCGGCAGGGTTTCTTAAAGATGCGTCGTCCGATTCAGGTCCAACGAATCTGTTGAATCTCGCTGTTCTTATCTGCCCTGAAATTGTGTTTCGACTTCTGGCCCGATCCAAAGACTGAGTCCCCGACGTGATCCGGTCCCCTTTGATGAACATGTGACTTTGGTACTCTGGTGCTCTCTCCGTTGTCTTTGCCCAAAGTGAAGAGTCAAAGCTTAATCTGTGTGAGTCCATTTGGACTGGAAGAGAGTTTCTGGTCTTCATCGATCTCTGGCTGTTCCTTTCCGTGGTTGACAGTCGTCTAGGGAAGGTTCCATGCATCACCTCCGATGACCTCCGATTTGGTGACGTGTAAGGGTCACTTGTTAATCCATCAAATTGGGACGATGAACTTTTTCCTTTTGGGTCGGAGGATGACAGATCTCCGGACTTGCTGTAATCCTCCATTGTACCAACGTTAGTGGAGCCATAGAGCTTCTCTATTCGCTCTAATATGCTCTGGCCTCCTCTTGCCCCTAGTAAGGAATTGCTCCTGAAAACAGAACCAGTCTGAGTTGGTGACTTTAGCCTGGTAGGAACAGAGTGACCCCTACTAAGCATGTCTAAAGATTGAGTTGTGGTGCTCCTGGGCAGAAAGATACTGGCTCTACTGCAGTGAAACGTCTCAAGAGAAGGCACCACTCCGCCTCTCGTGGCGTTCGTGTCCTTGACCGTGACGCTGCTTTGTTCATTCGGAAGTCCTGAGAGTCCATCTGGGCTTCTGGATCTTCTCCTGAAGTCCAAACTCTTGCTTCTGTTCGATGCGTACAAACCCTTCCATTCTGCCCTATCTCGTAGACTTTGAGAAGAGTCTCTTAAATCAGTGTTCAACCCTTTAATAGTGGAGTCTGTTGGTCCAGTCCATGGGACTTTACTAGCCTTTCCATGGCTAGATTTGTCATTTTCCTCCAGCTGAAGTGTCACACTCACGGATCCCCTCGGGTATGCCCTAGAAACAGCAAGTTTTTCCTCAACATCAATCTGTGTCTTTTCTTTACAGTCCTCAGTATTCTCCTCTTGAGATTCCGCTCTTGCTTTCCTGATGCCATGCCGGCGGTTGAGTCCGTATGAGGGCGAGCTCGCCGATCTGACAGTGAAACGTTCTCCATTGCTGAACTGGCTCGGCGGCCTATGGAGCAGGTGAAGGTCCATTCTCAGATATGATGACTGAGTAGAAAATATCACCCAAGAACTTTCATGATCTCCATCAGATTAAACCTCAACGTTGAAAATACAGATCTGACTATGTGATACTTTCAAGATGCCGTTCATGCAGCTCGTTTTTTCTCCAAAATGATTATACTCTGTTGCACCTGATAGCCTATCACATCCTGCCAAAGACAAAAAGAAACAGGTTTAGCTTCTTATACTTATATACATACGTTTTGTTCAAAGTTTACCATATTGAAAAATTTCGATCCACCGATATATCACATGTTTTTCCTTTAAAATCACATTTTTCAATCATAGTTCTTATATGATTTACATTTCAATACATTGTGTATACCATGACATTTTTTAAATATTTATTTACAATTAACATGCAAATAACTATATAGCAGAAGTAAATACCCAGGAATTAAATACCACTAGTCCTTAGTCATTGACGGCAATGACTAAGTACGAGAGGATACAGTTGACTCCGGCAAATTTTAAAGCTGAAGTTTGGGAATAGTTTGGTTTAAAAACAAATGAAAACAATTTCTACTTTGTCAAGAATCATGTGGTCTGTAAATTGTGCAATACCAGAGTCAAGTACTTGACAATACTACACATATATCTTTGTTCCTACAGTATTGCAATACAGCATCATTGCCCCTGTATCGTGATACAAATCACATCCCTAGGTTCTTGCCAATACAAACCATTAATAAAAAGTTTTAGTTTTAGTTGATATTTATCTAAAAACAACTTGTGAGATTGTACACATTATTTGAAAACGTGGTACTGAGGAATATTTAAGGTACTACGCAGCAAATATGGTAAAAATGCAAGGCAATAAAAATACTGGAGCCTAACTAATAAGAGGTTACTGTGAAACGTACACAGACCTCAGACTACGAGTCATTACGTTAATTTACCTGGAGGATGTTTATAATGGATTCTGTCTCCTTTGTTTACACAAGCAGGCTGTTCATGACTGGCTGGTCTACGTCAGCTAAACCCGAGGGCAAGAACTGGAAGAACCTACCGAACAACAATCCGATCGGTGACAGCGATATCATAAAGTGACACAGTCGGTCTCTGTGCTGCATGTTTTTGATCGAAACCTGAACTCTAAACGACGGAAATCTGTAGATAAACAGGACAAAGTGAGGCGTCAATATTGGTTTACTTGCAGCGAGATAGCGTGACAAGAAGACAATGGTTCAACAAAGATAATGTACAACCGCCATTGCTGCTGCGAAACAGAACCTCAAAAATATTTCCAGATTTAAACAAAGTCAGGTGTAACATATTCTCACAACTAGGCTCTTTGTTGACACATTAAAAATGCCTTGAAGTTGAACAGATTGACAAAAAAAAACTAATAACCTGCAGACAAATAAAGTAAATCCTTTAAGGATGTTTGTTATGAATGTACTTTTTTTTGCAGATATTCTCAGAGAACCGAGTAAATAGTTGGACTCTTCTCCACGCCTCTCCCAGATGACAGAGCTCCAGAGTCCCAGTCATATACAAAACAAAAATATTAAACCTTTTGTCAAAATATGTAGCTGCAAATATAAATAAATAGATGTGGGAAACACTTTAAAAGCCTGTTCACAAATAGAACAAGCAGAATATGATTAGAAACATCAGAATATACTAATTAAAATGAGGGTATATCAATATACAGAGAAAAGTAAAAGTGCTTAATAAAATTTATTGTTTCCTTTCTAGGGTAATAATGTTTGAGTCCCTCTGAGCCAGGGTGGGACATTCAAACAGAGCTTGTAAGAAAAGAGAGGGATAATAATAGGAAGACATGTTTGGAGGCGATGTATTATGAAATCACATGAGTGTCAGGATGATAGAAATAAATCATAATCTAGAAAACGACGTGTAACTTCGAGAGAGTCTCCGCCGGCGCTCTGAAGCAGCAGCGTATCGGTTTACAGAAACACCTGTTCTGCTAACTTACCTTCCCTGTTCCCAGTAACCTAGACTGTGTAAGCCGCTTAACTTGAACCGTCATCAACTCAAGAATAAACCCATTTGTAAGTTTACGGATAAACTTTGACTCAACAACAACTTCACAGAAGAATTAAGAAACCTACCTTTATTATTGATTTCTGTATATTTCCTTTAAATGAGTGTCGTTTTATTTAAGAGACATCCCCGACCATCTCTTCCTCTCGCACTCTTTCTGCCTTCTTTCTGTTTCCACATCAGCTTTGCATGATGGGTTGTGTACGATGACGCAAACTAGATACACTGGTTTCTCCTCTTGTGTTCGTCAATCGCTCTGTGTCCTCTGTTTCTCTCTCTCTCCTCCCCTTTCAATTGTTTTCTCTCTCATTTTTTTTCCTCCCATGGCAACATTCTTGACCTATGTTCAACGTGATAACCACAAAATCTCCAGAAAAGATGAACTCACCAGATAGTCTTACATTCCTCCCAATAGATCACGGGACACAGTCATTACAGTCAGTAAGCAGCTACTGTGTAGGATTGATCATCATGACATTCCCTTTAGTTATTCGCACGCCTCAAAACAAGCCTAAGTCAAATCACTTTAAAAGAATTGCTCCGGAAATATATAATTACAGAGCAGTAACTGTACAAAATATTATGAATGTTTGCAAAGGCGGTAAAAGTGAACCCAAGCACAACAAGCAGACAAACTAGTCCCATGGCTTTAAGGATTTCTGAAATAGAGAAATAATAACATTGTTCAATTAGGAAATTTTAGAAGTAAAACATGTTGTTTTCCTCCCTCATTGATTTGTTATATATAAAAGGTATTAAAAGTACAGCAAAAAAACACAAAAATATTCCTCCCAATGTAAAAATAATGCATCAAAATGCAATTCAAATTTAGGAAAAACAAAAACAGAAATGTGTGAAGATGTCACTGTATTAGTTAACATGACAATGTGTTTGAATATGCAATAGTGTTGCACAAGCAGCACAACTATAACTTCTTTTTTTTGAGGTACTAGCTTTTTTCATTTATAAACGGTGGACATTTGGTCTACTATGAACGCTAATATTATTATAATGAATTATTTCGTACTAAAATGTGTTGAATTAAAAGCTATATGAAACTATTTTAGGTGCATAAAAAGTATTTGTTTGTAACACAATTTAGATTAAAGGTTTTAACCGTTTGTTTTTTAGCTGCCCTGGAGGCATTTGGTTGACGTCGTGCTTTCACTGAAAATGATATCACTACATAGTAAGTAAGTAAGTAAGTAATTTTTATTTGTATAGCGCTTTTCCAGACAAGGGTCACAAAGCGCTTAAACAATCAAAACAATATTCAATAAAGTATATATTTTAAAGGTCACGATAACACTCAGGAGTTCCAGAAAATCAAGGAAAAGCCTGAAGAAATAAAAACGTCCTGTATGTAATGTTAATACAGCTAAACATTGATAAATAATCACTGTAATACAAAAGATAAACGGTATTAAAAAGCTATCAAATTTGGGAAAAACATAAAACAAAAATGTGTGAAGATGTCACTAAGATATTTTAATGTGTTGAAATGTGAAATAGTGAAACATATTATACCATGGATTGTTGTTGTACATATTTAAGAAGGTTTTCTTGAAGCTTTAAATCCTTCAGTTAATATGATTCATAAATAAAATGAGGATGTCACCGGAAGACACTTTTTGACACATTTTTTTGTGGTTTAGTTTGAAAAAAAACAACAAAAACAAGCAAACATATAAAACGTATTTTCGCAGACAAAAAAGATAGTTTAGTTTAGTGAAACACGGGCTGAAAATAGTAAATAAACATGTGACTACTTACAGTTTAAGCTTCTTACTGTTGTTCTGCACCTGCTGCTGTCTTCAGTTGAGACTCCAGGAAACTGTGGTCTAACCATCAGAACACATCAGAACACAAGCACCAAGTGTGTCCTCGTGTCAGCCTAGACTGGGTCAGAGACAATGATTCTGGGTCACGGACTTAAGTCTCTAATAATGATCCCATCAAAGATTAGCACAACACGATTAGCACAGACACACACAGAGGCTAAAAGTGTTTTGCTAGCAGCACAGAGACAACTTTGTGTTGAGTCGTTGTAAATAGTTCCAGTGCTTTCAGTGAACAGTTGCTTCCTGGAGCGATGAATAGCATCCAATGTTTCTCTGGATAAAAAATTAAAAACACACACAAAAAAAACACAAAACATTCGACACACGTTAGCTTCATAGCTAACTTAATTGACAAACTATACTTCTTAATTAAACTCAAACATGAAAGATAAACTATTTGACTCAGAACGATTAGGAGCAACTTATTTCACTTAAAAAATAAGTTAATATGTGGCAAAGTTTAAATTTTAAAATATCACAGAACGTTTTTTTTGTTGTTGTGATCATTCAAAATAAATACAAATATTAAAATAGATGGCGCTCACTTCCGATTCCACCTTCAGAATAAAAGAGATGAAAGCGGAAGTTGAGTTTATTTCAAAAGGATTTTTGACGTCTTACGTTAAGTTATTTTTTTCGATTGGAAAACATGTTTTAAAAATAAAATCAACTAATGTTGTCAATACCGTGTTTGTATTTGTCGTCTCTTTTCAGCTGTATAATGTAATAAAATAATAAAATAAAAATATATAAAACATAACTTGATAATTAAATGTATGTCTTAGAGTAAAATATTAAGAACAGTATAAAAAATGATGCTTTTCTTAATTGTAATTTAGAAAATCGACAAAAGTGCCTGTTTACTTTAATTCTAGCCGCTAGATGTCACAAGAGCCGTATGGACATCAGGTGTACGTCACAAGTCCTCGGCGATCACGTGACTTATCAGGAAGTCAACAAACTAGATTTAGAAATGGGTTCGTTTTGAAACTTCTGTTTCCAGTTTTCGAGCGGAAAAGTAGTTTTTAACTCGGTCCAAAAGCGCAGCCCTTTATAAAACTGTATTTTCGGGTTCGATGCATTTACGTCAGTTGTTTGTTTGTTTGTGAATTAAAGTCCAAACATGCGTGAAGACGACGGTCCTCTTTCGAACGTCAACGTTGTACTTGTCATGGCCTACGGGAGTCTGGTGAGTATTCGACTCAGAAAAGTATTTCAAACATTGTGTTCTTTCGGTCTTTTGACGTTGCAAAAGCGAATACTTGCTTAAATTGTGAAATTAACATTTGAAGTCCTTTCTCTCCATAACAACCTTTGTATCTTCATCTTCTCCAACTTCTTCATTTTTAAACCCATAAAGAAGGAACAAGATGTTTATAAATATATAAAAAAAAACATTTAAAATGTTGACATGTTTATTTTAAATGTACACAATAATTATTTTATGGGACTTCTGTGTTCGTCTTATATGTCTTGGCCCTTTTATAGTATATATTTTAACTGTGTATTGTTTTTGGTTGTGAGACCCTAGTCTAGAAAAGCACTTTACAAATAACCTTTACTTACTAACTTATCTTTCTTTCTTCCACCCTATTGGAAAAGCAGCATCTCGGCACTAAACTTGGATTGTATCATCTTGTTCTTTCTCTTTATTTCTCTTTGTTCTTGTTCTTATTTTATTTTGATTATTTTTTATGAAAAATTGCCGTATTTGCTGTGGATAATTTGGAAAAAAAAAACAATTTCCCGAAGGAGAACTCCTGAGGGATCAATAAAGTTCTACCTAACTACCTACCTACCTACCTACCTAAACCGAACTTGTTCTCTTGCAGGTGTTTGTTCTCTTGTTCATTTTCGTAAAAAGGCAAATCATGAGATTCGCCGTGAAATCTCGCGGAGGACCTCATGTTCCCATTGGTCACAACGCTCGAAAGGTAAATGTCCATTGACTTGAACTCCTCAGCAAAGTGTGGAACTGAAGGAGAGTTTGTTCTCGTGCAGGAACTGAAGCAGGAAATCGAAGCCAAACTGAATCACGTCCAGAAGATCCACTTTGAGCCTCGGCTGCTGACGGCAGATGACAACAGATTAGCTCAGTCCGGTGAGGGTCGCCCACAGACATGCGTTGAAACATCTTTGGCTTCAGGTGGGTTTTTAAAAGTGTGTGTTGCAGGCGGCTCTGACACCTTGTACAGGATGAGAGCGCTGGACGCCATCAGAGACGCTGGTGAGTTCATCGTCCAGTTAAGATGTTTGCAACACTAATAAAACGTCTGTTCTTTAGATTTCCCCTTCCGGGAGCTGGGCGGAACGTCCACAGCCGTCACAGCCAAAACATTTAGATCGTGGCTTCTGCAACTACGGAATTCCCACAGTCTTTTCAGAGATAACCAGAGCGGCCTCATCGACACGGTGCTGGACGGATACAACAGAGCTCGCCATGAAGCACAGGTCTTTATTTTCTCTCAGTTTCCCGAAGTTTGTTTGTTATTTGAGCATTTAAGACAGTTTACACCTATGAAATACAACATTATGCTCACTTTCCATTCCTTTTTTTGATATAAATGTATTCATTATTTACCTAATTTTGTTTGGGCCCCTTGAAAATTGTAATTGTTTTTATTTTAATTTTGTTTAGAGAGGAAAAAGACAATTGTGAAGGACAATAATATTAAGTCTGTTCTGTAGTGACGCCTTCATTGTCCAACAACCATTTTTTTTCGAGTACACAGCCGATTTTCAAACATTTTTGCATGTTTTTGTTAGGCATATTTGTATTTATTACATATATTTAATTCATGGATTAATGTTTGGATATTTATATTTTCAGTTTAAACTTACCTTTTACAAGCAGTGCAGAGGAAGTGATGTCAAAACTTTGGCTGGAAAATTGCCTCGATCATGACCATTTTCCTGATCTTGGATAGTGGCCCCAGGGGCCACATGCGGCCCTTTCCAATAACCTTTGAGTCCAAAGAACTCCAAAAAGGTCTTGCCTGGGACAAGTATGACCTAATAAATAAAATAATTACTATATTATGTACATTTTATTGGCAAGAACATGAGTAACATAAAATAGGACATACATTAGATTTTTTTTTCAAAAAAGTTAACCACAACATATACTTAAACAAAGGCAGCTCTGACGACTTTTGTTGACATTTCTGCTGTTGTGTTTCCACTGAAAAAGGAGGACGTTTTGTGATACCACCACAAATGTAAACACCCCCTGATTATCTAACATAATCCAGGTTCTACGATTGGTGGAAAACTCTCTAACCGAGTTAAGCTATTGGTTAATCCATAGCGGAGCTCAGTTAGAGGAATATATTAACATCTGTTTTGCCTGAACTCGGAACACAAACACTTCTAGCTCAGTATTTAAATAATGTATTTGCGAAGTAAAGAGAAGATGGTTATTGTTTGCAGACTTTCAACGAAGCAGAGTTCCAGAAGTACCGAGAAGCTCTGACAGAACTGGCATCTTTGTAAGTAACTCCTCTCCCTTATGTGGACCGAGCTGGGGACTGTTGATCCGACTCTTTCCCCCTCCCCAGTGTGAAGACGCACGGCGGCATCACGGAGAACCAGTACCACCAGTCGGCGGCCAAAGATCTGACCCACACCGCCGACCCGTCCGCTCCCGCCACCTCCTCCACGTCGCCCACGCACAGCACCTGCCTCACGTCTGCGGCGCAGCAGCGCAGCAAGAGGCCCAGGAACTTCCTGGAGCTGAAGAACTTCAAAGACAACTACAACACCCTGGACAGTTCCTTCTGAGGCACACGACGGTAACACCGACGGATGTTCTGGAGTCTTGTTGGAACCCGTAGCATTATTTATCGCCTTATTTATCGCCTTATTCCACAAACTGAGCTTTACCGTCCAACTGAAGGGTGTTTAGCTCAGAAAACAAGCTTTAGATTCAGTGCCTGGAAGTATTTGTTTACAGGATCTCATTTCAAAGTGATGTAACATGAGTTGGTGAGAGATGAGACCGAGGTTATGTTGCCAGGATTATACATCATGACAGCATTATTACATGAGTCAGCAGTGTTGTAATGTGGCGCAGCTTTAAAACATGACTCGGCGTTACGTGACACAGTGTTAAAGCACAGAGTAGCCCTTATAACATGACTCAGCTTCATGATGTAGATGTAAAGCATGTCTCAGCCTTACAACACGATTCAGCTTCATGATGTAGATATAAAACATGACTCAGCGTTATAACATGACTCGGCTTTATGGTGCAGATCCAAAACATGATTCTGCATTAATGCAGCGTTCTGAAGCAACAAGGTAACATTAGCATTATAGCCTGGTGCTTTGTGGTATCATTACTCGGCATTAAATAGTGACTCAGGTACTCAAAACATGATCTTGTGTTATAACTTATGCATGACAGAGTATAGCATCATGACAAGAAGCAGCTTCATAGAACGATGCATGGGTTCTAACATGAGTCACAGAGTTGTAACATGACTCAGAGAATCATAACATGACTTAGATAACCGTAACATGACTCAGGCAGTCATAACATGACTCAGAAAATCATAACATGACTCAGATAACCATAACATGACTCAGGCAATTATAACATGACTCAGGCAATCATAACATGACTCTGGAAATCATAACATGACTCAGGCAATCATAACATGACTCAGGAAATCATAACATGACTCAGGCAATCATAACATGACTCGGATAATAATAACATGACTCGGATAATAATAACATGACTCAGAGAATCATAACATGACTCGGAAAATCATAACATGACTCGGAAAATCATAACATGACTCTGAAAATCATAACATGACTCAGGCAATCATAACATGACTAAGAAAATCATAACATGACTCGGATAACAATAACATGACTCAGAGAATCATGCCATGCCTTTGAGTTATAACATAATTCAGAATAATAACATGAGTCAGAGTTACGAGTTGTATTAATAACATGACATAGTTATAACTGAGTCAAAGCTACAACATGGCTTCGAGATTTGACGTGGACAGAGTTATAACACTAGAGTTAAACATGATTCAGTGTTATAGACAGTTATAGATAGTTCTGACACTAGTTAAAACATGACTCGTAGTTATTGCATCAGAGTCAGAGTAATAACAAGGCTTTGATTTATAGCAGGCAGCCTTGAAACGTGAGTCACTCAAAAGTTAATATTATAGTGTTATTACACGAGTCAGAGTTCTGACATGCAGGTCAAAGTTATTGTAATATACTGATGAAATGTGGTGTTACAAATGTAATACTTAACCACATATCTAATCACAAGTCGTATATCCAAGTCATTTCTACTATCAGTCAATTATACATATCATTTTTTAATTGAAAACATAAGTGGTTAGTAAGTTATTTCAGTTGACTAGTTAGATATGATCTTTCATGACATGTTCTTGAACCCTGACCAAACCAAGTGCCAGAGCTTTATCACGTCAAGTGCTACGTTATTATGTAACGACACATGGCGACACAAGCATTATTTAAACTCACCGTCATGTGAATAATCAAGTCTGTTGATCGCTTTAACTGATTTCTATCAAAGCCATATTTTTTAATATATAAGTGCAATTTAAAAGTATGATTTTTTTAAACCTCATTGCCTTCCGGACAGTGTTCCAGTGCGTGTCGGTATTTCACTGTGGAATGTTGTCGGCTTTTCTTTGCTCTCGTCTGCAGCCAGATCTTTAGAACTTTACGTGCCTTCCACGTCTGATATTCTTCAGTGCTTTATCTTCTGTCAGGTTCTGCAATTCTCTTCTTAAACTTTGTGCCTTGTGACGAGTTGAAATAAAAACAAATACAATCACTTACGTTTTGTTGCCTTGCTGGTTTGCTTGTAGTGCGTTGATTCTCCGACAGAGGGCGTCATATCCCAAACGGAGACTGCGTGTACGTTTTCAATATTTTATTCTTTAAAACCGCAGACGAATGAAAATTTTGCTTCATACAAAAAACACTCCCTATCGGGAGGTTTCGAGTCATAAATAAATACAAAGAAAAAAAGGTTAGAAAAGATTTCATGTACAAAAAAAAGGGTGGAAGTGAAATGCCTGACAGGAAATATTAAACAATAAAAACGTCTATCAGTAAAAGTCTTCATCACAGTTAAAAACCTCAAACAAGCAAGTCCTGGTTGGTTCACGCCTTCACTTGACGGTTAATAAACTTCAAACTGATATTTAAAGGCGTCACACTGTGTCAACAGAGAAACGCACCAGCTTAAGCGTACATTCATCAAAACCTTCTCCTTCACGAGCGTCACTTTGGTTCAGTCGGCGAAAGCTTTGGTGGTTCTTTTCTTCTCTCCCCAGTAACTCTTCATTCCTCCGTCGCCGCTCCCTCAGGACCTGATCTCGATGACTTTGATGAAAGGGAGGGGTTTCTTGGAGGCGTTGGTGGGCTTCAGGGGTTTGCTGGGAAGACAAAACAAGACGATTGCTGTTGAAAAATGTTCCAGGAAACATTTAAAATCCTTTAACTGAACTGCTTTATGATGGATGATGCAACATTTTTATATTTTTAAATATCGTAGGATTAATTGGATTTGAAGAGAGAGTAACCTTTTACCTGTACACGATCTGGGGGTTACGCTCGGAAGAGAGGTACGAGTTCGACTTCTGTCCTCCCAGGAAATAATCCATCTGGTCGTGCATTTCTCGATTCTGCAAACACACAAAAATCAGTTTTAATTTAGAAATCTTTGCACAAATATCTCATCAATCAATCACTTTTTGCAGAAGTATATTTATTAAAATACAAGTTTATTTATTTATTAACTTGTTTTACTATTTGATTATTAATAGGGTTATTTGAATAAATTGTTTTTAAATGCACATTTTTACAAGCAAATCAAGAAAAACTGATCATGTCTAAAAATAATAGTATGATTTTTTTTACTTTATGTTCTTATATTATATTTCCATTATTTATTTACTGGTTAAAATATCTCAATGTAACTTAATAATGTTATTTTCTTCATCATTATCCTTCTTTGTTCCTTTAAAATATTGTCAAATAAAAGTTTTGACCAAAATTTTATATATTAAATGAAACGATAATTAATAAAATCCCAAAGTTAAGTGTCATTTTTTCAGTAATCCAGGATTCATTATCGTGGATCTTATGCATTTAATCTTTTTTATTCTATTTTTATCCCTTTTTCTTGAATAATAAGAAATGGATTCTGACAGAGGTTTATTTACACAATAAAAACAATAGTTATAAGTCATTATATGCACAGTTGAGTCTTCATTCTCCGTCCTCACCTCAGCCTCCAGGAAAGCCACCTTCTCCTGCAGCTCTCGGATCACGCGGTCGCGCTCCTGGATCACCATGCGAGAGTTCTGGAGCTAAAGTCCAAACAAACCCGGAGTCAAAACCCGTGATTATAAACTATGAACACACGTGTGCGTCTCACCTGCTCGATCATGTGTCGCACTTTTCTCTGCTGGCTCTTCAGCATGTCGTCCAGATGGTGGATCTTCTCCTTCAGGACGGCCACCTCCCTCTCCAGCTGCTCGGCTCTGAGAACATTCCGGAGACAAAAAACTTGTATCTCTGAGGGACTCTCTGTTTGTGTTCCTCAAGTGTCTTTGCTGACCTCTCGCCTCCCGTCTTGCCCTCCTCTCTGATCTGCCGAAGCTCCTTCAGTTCTTCTTCACGACTGCGGATGGTGTCCCTGAGGGTGGCGCTCTCCTGCTCCATCCCTCCCAGCAGCCTCTGCAGATCTTCTATGCGCTCGTCTTTCCTGCCGGACGCCGCCTCGGCGACCATCAGCTGCTCCTCCTGGTCGCTCAGACGCTCCTTCAGTCTGCTCCCCTCAGCCTTTAACACGTTTATATCCACACTTTAACACTTGAACCTCCTGACCGTGGATCTTCTGGCTCTCACCTGCAGCCGCTCCCTCTCCTCCTGGTGCTTCTTCTCGGCCTCCTGCATCTGGGCGTACAGACGCTTGCTCACCTCCCTCAGCTTGTTCCTCTCGGCCTCCTCGTCTGCCTCCTGAAGGAGACGCATTCTTTCAGTCTGACGTAACGTTTCAATCGTGAGCTCAGGAGACATAATATTTTTTTTTTAAAACCTGGGTGTGTCCCGGTTTTACTGGATCAGAGTTTCTGCAGTTAAGCCTTCGACAATGTGCTCAGAAAAATGATTATGGGATGGAACTCGTGGTATGAGGAGGAACCGCCACAAATATTTACTTGATCTGCTGGTTTATTAACATATCCGAGGGTGTGTTATTACGTCTGCCAACGAGGTCATGTATTTGCCAATAAAATTCAAACCTGTTGCTCAATGACCTCCTTTGAACTTTTGCACACGTCACTATATATTTAAATATATCAAAATGACACAGTTCCTTGTCATTTCTTACTCTGTTATAAGCAGCTGAATTCACTTTAAACAAACAAAGGAAATTACAGCACCCAACCCTAGTTATGGTGCCAACAAAAAAGTGACCGAAATCCCATGATGCCTTTCCACAAACTGCTCTATTTAGTGACACCTGATTGGTTGATTCAATACTGTATTTGAATTCTACATTTATGTTGTGAAAAGTGATCGACAGCTGTGATTTGGTTGGCTGGGCGGCAAAGCATTATGGGAGCTGTTCACCATTACTGAGAGAGATGACACGTGTAAGCTATGTTGAGTTTACAAGTTCGGTTACATGTTTTTAATTTTAAAAAGTGAAAAAGTAAATGGCCACTACTACTGGGATTTCGTTTAACGCGGGGGGTTCCCCCGAAAAACGAGGGACCACTGTATTTTAAAATGATTAAAAAGGTGTTGGAAAATTCTGTTGGAAAATGTGCTTCTAAGGTGAAATTCTACGATCTTTTGAGTGCTTTTCAAGATATTGTTTAAAAATTTAGCTCAAGCCAAACTGTTAAAGGATCATGGAAGGTGTACCACAGGGGTCGACTATTGGCCCGCTGCAGTTAGCACCTTTAGTGAGTGACTCGTACAAATCTATGGTGTCATAAGGAAATCTAGAGGATGATGTTTCTACAAATCAACAACAACATACATTGAAATGTTTTCTGAATATTGAATTCATTTAATTGTGGTTATAAACACCACAAAGGCGGGAGCTTCTCACCTGTCCGTCAACTTTAGTTCCACTCTTCTTCTCTGTTCTTCTGAAAGGAGCTGTGACCTTCCATCCATTGGTCGGCATCTGAAGCGTGAGATTGTGAGTTGACCCGGAGCAGAGCAGAGGAAAAAAAAGAAAAAAAAGACTCGATCGTAGACGTACCTTCGTTTTGGCGGCCATCTGTTCCCTCAGCGACTTCAGGCAGTACCTGACCTGAGAGCAGATCAACCCGTCAAGAACACACGACTTCAGAGCGACCGTGAAACACTGACCTCCTGTATCTGTGAGACTTCGTCCGACAACATCTTCAGACTCTCTTGTTGCCTGTGATTCTCTTGGTTGCGAGCGTTCAGATAGACCTGAAACCGAGGAGGGAATTGAAGAGTCGGATCCAGAAACACCAAACAAAGAACAAAGCGTTCTGAGCCACACCCACCTTGATGACTTCCACTTGCTCCTGCGGGCGCTTGACTGGTTCGGGCGCGAAGGTTCTGTCGCTGGGCGGCTGCACCAACGCGAACGCTCGTCCGACTGGCTGCGGATGAAAGAACCCAGTTAACAATGAACTCATGATGCTTTTGTGAGGCAACATTTAATCCTCAGTGGCTTCTATGGCAAGAAAAATGACCTCAAGTCTTATTTTTTATGAATTATATCTCTAAGTATATTTTAATAATACCTGCTTAGATCCAAATATTGTCTGTAACTTTTTCATGCTTAAGAAGGAAAACCACAAGGATACAAATTTGTTTTTTAAAAGTTTAAGAAATATATTTATTTGATGTGTTTTATCTTTTTGCTGCTAAATTCTTGGAATTTATTTTAAATCCAAATATCTTTTTATACATCCATCACTTTTCCTTCCAAGGTACTGGAGGCAGCAGCCAAATTAAAGAGGCCTGGACCCCCTTTAGCATTTACTGTAGGTCAGTTTAAACATCAACTCAACTACATTGTATAAAGTAAAAAATGTAGCATTTTTCAGGATTAATCTTTATTTTGTTTAGAACTAAAAGGACAAGATATCCATTTGTACGGTTTAAAATGATTATAATCTATTACAAAGTATAAAGTACCTGAAAACTACTACCGCTTTTTATTTTTTGATGGAAGCGGATTATGTTTTGAATCTCATAAATAAAGCTGAAGTTTAATCACAGTTCTTTGCTTTTAGAGTAAAAAAAAAATCATTATCTGACTCATACATAAATGATCTATTGTGCAATATATAATTGTACTTGATAATTGTTTCTCGAAGGACATTTAAACACGTTACAGATGTTAGTTTCTTAATAAAAACCACACAGACTAATGCTTTACGTGTATTTTCAGAGGTGTGGTTGACGTGTGTGCAGCTGGCTGTGGTCTCGTCCAATCGGGAGGCGATTATCTGGGATCAAACAATCCCGCAACCAACATGTGGCGCCAGTGTGTTTGGATGCAACATGGAGTGGGAACTCCTGGTGAGAGGAGGGGCCGGTCCTGATGTTACATAACCAGGTCCAAATGTGTTGCTTCATTGTCCACAGAGAGCGGTCAAATCCAACAACAACAACTCTCAAAGGAAAACTTGTCCAATTGCATCATTGCTACATTATTTTTCAGTGAGAAAACATATATTATTTTTTGGCCTCCAAAGTCATCTAAGTCAGACCGGAAAAATGTTTTGATATGAAGGTTAGTCCGTGAATATAACGCCCACATTAAACCGGACTGCGCTGCCAAAAAGTTTGGGGACCCCTGAACTAAGGGACCCTGAACTATTTCCTCAAGCCTGAGCCAATCTTCTGTATAAAACTTTTTATAGTTTTAATCTGTTGATTTCTGTAAATACTCGTGAACAATTCCAAGTGTTTACAGTGATTCTGGTTGGGACCCCTCACTCACACCCACTTTTTTATGATTCTACTTCCTTATTTGAAGCTATTTTAGATGAAGTTTGATGATAAAAGTGTAGTTTCTAGAGGTCAGGTTATTAAAAAATTCAATCATCCGACAACATTTTTATGCTTACGATGCGTTTTAATGACATTCGTTGGTTGATTTAACGCCAGACTCTCTGTGGAATGTCGTGATAAAAATTCCGACTACATTCATTTGTGCAGGAATGTGGTGAGATTAGTTTGTAAAGAAGGTACAGTAGCTCCGAACTTCATTCCCGATGATTACTGAGATGATAAATTATAATTATAGTCCATAATATTGTCGTAAACAATCAAGGTCAGACATGCAGAATGGATTTTTGAAGCTTTTCCCATCATTCAAAGCCTCTTTTGTCGCAACTCTGGTCGTGGACTCAACTCTATGCAGATGATACTGCAAAAAAATATGGTTCAGAGCTCAATTATTTGCATGATATTCCATTTAGAGCCTTTTTTTTTCTTCATACAAATGGTTTGTCATGTCTTTGGAGTGGACCCTCGAAGGATTGTCACCTTTGACCTCTGATTTTTTAAATCATGCAAGGGAATGTTTTACGAACAGGAGGTTCAGGCCACTGAGTTTAAAACCCTCACAATGAATGCTCTATTCATAGAGTCCTTCGGGTCACTAGTTAGTCTGATAGCAGCGACTCTTTAAAGGGGGCTTACCTTGTCCCGGGTCTGCTGCCCGGCCTGGTCCTGGTTGTGCAGGGTGAGTCGGAGTCCCCTGTAGCGGTCCTGGAGTGAAGAGAGCAGAGCGTGAGTCCACAAAGAAGCCGTTACGTGAGGGAGTGTGATGGTTATGAGCTGAAGGAGAAAGCGAGGGGCTCCACAGAGGAGGAGAGACTGAGTCATACTCACTCAGGGAGGGCGAGAGTAAGGAGGGAGAGGGACGGGCGGTGACCGGGAAGACAGAAGGGTACGAGCGTCAGAGTGAAAGTTTTTTTGTTTGGTTCAGACGTCATGGAGACGGAAACTCTCCAGAAGCTTCCCAGCGGGTGGAAGCTCTGCTCGGATTTATGGGTATTTTCGCGCCGAGAATGTAAAGTGTGGAATATATTTCCATGACAAGAAAGTCTCCGGCTTTACCAGCGTCTATCTTTAGCTACAACAACAACAACTCTGTCTTTATTCTGGTCACAATTGACTTGAACAGGAAATTCTTCAGTGAGGATGTGAGTGGGTGTTTCCCTGAGTAAAGGGACCCCCCCCCCGCTCCGTCTCCCTGTAAGTGCGTAGAACATATAAACATTGTTATATCACGGGTGAGTCTGGAGGGTCTCACTCTGACCCTCTTGTGTCTCTTGTCAGCTGAGACACAGAACAGAGGTGGACAAAATGTCTTTATTTGGATGTTGAAAACTCTTTCATATGCTGATGATCGACTTCTCTTCTGTCCGAAAACAAAACTTGCTCATCCATGTCAACTTCCTTGTTGGGTCAGAGAATGAAAGAATGTTCTTCTTCATTTTTTGCCTTCTAAACAAATCTGTGACCCGAACTATTTAAATATTTGCCTGGATATTTACATTTTTACTCTTTAGAGTTTTTGTTCAAGGTGTGTGTTTGTCTCTTGGCTAAGAAAGACTCAAAAGGTATAACGTGTATTAAACCTTGCAATTAAAATGTTTCTTTAGTTTTCTTTCATCTTGAAATTTGGATACATTTGGTACACCATTTGTTTTTGTATCTGCTGTAGAACTCTTTTGCTGATAATCCCTCCATTGCGATTTCACTGAAGTCCCAGAACTGTTTTAATGACTCAACACGATGGTGAATTATTATTATATATATTTTTTAAGCTGTGGTATCAGGATGCTAGCGTCTCAGGAGGTGAACTTATACGCGAAATTTCCTGCGGATTGTGTATTTAATTCATGAGGAAGTGTAACGACTTGATAAAAATGCACCACTTTAAGTTAATTATTACACCTTTAAAGATCTTCTTCTTTGGAAAATCAAACAAAGGTGTGACAGTCCTTGAGAATATAATTTCACACATTAACTTCTAGAAATCTGTCTTCTTTAGCTGTTCTCTGTTGCTACTTTTTAAGGATTATAGTGATTAATAACGCATTAAAGTGGCTGTAAAACCATTCATAACTGTTTTAATTGTACTTATTATCGCATTATAAAATACAATGGTCATTTTGATTTAATTTAATGGGCAGTAATTTAATAATTAATAATTTGTGACCTCTATTGTGATTCTTATCAACAATAAGTGTCAAATGTTTATATAACAGCGGGTTAATATTAACTACATGACACACACGGCAATATTTCTCAGGTAAAATGTCGAGAATGTCAATGAAAGGGATGTTAGCGGGTCGATAGAAAGAAGGAAACATGTTTGGATCGACGACGACAGTAAATCAAGGTGAGGTCAACGTGGCGTGAAGAGATTGCGTAACGGAGAGAAAGAGAGGCCAGGGAGAAAACAGAAGTCGGGAAATGAAAGTGAAGAATCCCCCCTTTTGTTCAAGACGTTTTCTTCTCACGTTACGCCAAAAGTAAAAGCTCAAACAGAGAGATTTGTGAGGGGGAGCGAGGAGGGGGCGGAGAAACAAACAGGCCGGTTGTTAAGAATCCATCATGATTTAACGTCTCTTCACGGTCAGGCGGACAAAGACTCTTCTGCCACCGACGTGCTCTTTAACTCGGACAAAAATGCAGCCACTTTCCGAGATAACCTGTAATTCTAGACCTCGCAAAACTGTTCACTTGTCCACGTCAGGGTCGAAATGTGAAACTGCAGCAGCCATGCCGGCGGGCACGTCAACAATGGGCACAAAAGACGAGCGAGTACGACGCGACCGAAGGGCTTATGGAGCAAGAACACGCTTTTGTTTTGGTACCAGAGAACAGAAAGTCATCTTCAACTGAGGGGAGCGATGTCTGTACAAAAAAATGACCCGGAGCAGGGAAGGAATTCTGTTGCTGTGAAACTCCATCTGCATTCCATTACTGCCCAATGTGTGCGTTTATTGTGTGCAAACTTTAATACCTGTTCGCCCTTTTTCCAAACACCTGCAGGCCTTATGTTACTTTGTTCCGACTCTTGCCGCCTCATAAATCTTTGAGCTGAAGACATTCTGTTTTTTTTCTTCTATAGATTTTTCACTAGCAGTGACACGCACACAAAGAGCAGACTATTCCTAAATGTATGCGTAAGCTACGTAACTATTTGTGTTTTATGCAGAGAATAGTGACTTTTATCAACATCGAGTTACTGTATTTATCTAATAGTTAAATCAATTTAAAAAAGCAAAAAGATACGGATTAAGAAAGTAGAAATAAAAAAGTTGTTTGTTCACTGGCTAACCAAGCCAAGCTAACATTAGCTTGTTAGCTTACCAGATAAGAAATTAATTTAATTAAATAAAAATGTTGTGAAATTTTAGTGTTTGGGTTTAATTATTTAATTATGTTTTTATTTTTATTTTTTTATTTTAAGTTCACATAAAATAAGCTCAACTAAACCAAGTTTTGTCTGTTTTACAAGAGTAAGCTTCTCGGTGCTAATTTAACAAAGGAAAATATTGAGGGTCACTGTGGATTATCTCAAAATCAAAGTTTTATCTTTTTATTCGCACTTGTTTGAGTTTTATTTTATGACTTCTGCATGAAATTGGACTAACTTTCAACTTTTATTTTCATGACTTGTATTTCTACAATTTTTTTTAACAATATATATATATAAATAAAAACTCTTACCCACTCATACTTTCAGTGTTTTATATCAGTGGTATGAAGACCGTTACCTGAGGCATTTGTTAATGGTCCACGCAGAATGATATATTTAATTTATGTTTTATTGATTATTACTGTATTAAATGTGTTTTGTTTTGAAAAAATATGGAATTTTCTCTGGGACTCTTAAAGTTTACCCAAAACAAAACGTGTAAACTAGTGAAAATGAGTGCAATACAAACTAAATACCTTTTATTTTTAATGTTTTTATCTAAATATTGGTCCGTGAATAAAATGCGGACATGAAACCAGTGCAAAAAATGTTGGGGAAACTCGGTTTTGCAACATTTAATTCAGGTGTTTCCTGTCTTGTGAAGTAATGTGTGGAATTACTATCCATCGAGGTGTGTTTATTCGTTTTTACTTCCTTCTTTGTCGTTAGTTTAGAAGTTCTTTTGTTTTAAAAACTCTCCCAGAAGTTGAGAAATGCAAGTAATTCCTCAATGGATTAAAAGGGTGTCGAGTTCTCAGCCGTCGCTCGTTGACCTTTGAGTCGATCGCCGACCTTTGAGTCGCTCGCTCTCGCATGCAAACTTAACCGCTGAGTAAATTTTAACTTTGGAGCTGAGGTGTGAAGTGTTTGCAGGTAGTGACATTTATTGAGTGTTCAGTCGGGAACATGTTGTTAAAAAAAACCCTACAGACACCCCTTATAAGTCCTGTCACAGAGACTTGCGTGTGAGTCGGAATGTTTTGGCTCCTCGTTCATTTACGTGGACGGGAGTCGCGTTTGGCCGTCGCCCAGATCATGAGCTCACGCTTCCCCGACTCATGCCTGATGAGGAGAGGCGGCGGGAATGTGTCTCGTCGTGATGACGGGAAGGGAGATGAGTTTGGGCATATTTTCAGCTGGGTTCCGACGTCACAGGTTTGTTTCTTCAGAGGGTTGAGAAATCGCTCGCACGCATTCCAAAATAAAACAAAGAATAATAACAAAATCTATTTTTAACTGCGTGCATAGATCGAAAATAGTCTACATTTTGATGTTAATCAAATAAGAGCCAAAGGCAAATACAAAAAAAAAATTAGGCATTCATTATTTAAACACATTTTAAAATTAATATTAACCAAATAATATCATTAAAATTAGTATTGCCACAGAATAGATTACATTTGAATTAGCCTCCACCTCTTTTTTCCAGACGCACCTGTTTTTTGAGAGTTAAAAAAATATTGAAATCCAACAGAGTTTTCGTGGGCAAAAATGAAGAAGTTCTGACCAAAAGAAAAGGTTCTCTTTTTAGGCATTTAATTCTAAATGTAGTTTTTTTTCAAGGGTTAGTCACACAAGAAAACTAAACACTGAAGTAAAAAGAAGATAAAATCCCATTTAATTCATTAATTATTTAGCTTAATATACATTTTAATTAAAATATCATTGATCCCCAATGATTTCTTTCAATTTGAATGAATTATACTTCAACTAATACAACATCTGCTTTCATCTTCCTGAAGCACATCATGAGTCGCAGTATCGATTGTTGTTCTAGTCTGATAACAGAGTTATTTGCACAGAATAAGCCGGCGATACCAGAGAGGTAAAAGTCACAGCATTTATAATGTCCTCTTGATAACCAGCAGACACTCGAACAAACAGCCGATCTTTTGCTTCACTGCACATTCTTCATCGCTTTATTGCTCTGACCTTTCATCTGACGATTATGTAACGATTGGACGCGAATACAAGGATCTGCTTTTAGGCTGAATTTGTTTCATATTTGATCGCATCTGTCGCTCATATAGAATCGTCTAAAGTAGTCTTGCTGATAAGAGAGAGTGACATGTTTCTGTGGAAGAGCATAAAATAACATTTTAAGGTGAACTGTTTGCACAGGCGGGTGAATCATTAAACCTTTTTATGACGACAAGCTAAACATCTACATCATGGCACATCATCATCCAGCAGAACTGAACTCTAGTCCGTCAACAGTTTTGCTTTTTAAAAGTATTTAAAAGTTCCTGCAGTGATGTCCAATACATGTTTGATTTATTTATTTAGTCATGTTTGTTTTTATTCCTGTCGTTGTGTCTGGAAATGTATCATTAGTTAGCAAACTGCTAGCATCAGGTGCTATTCTACATACATTAAAATCAATGTTGTCGAAAAATGATATGTCAATACAAACAAATAAAGACTCATTTTGTGGAGATAAATGACTAATCTCACAGGAAAATGTGTACGACTGTCACCGCAAGTCGTGACCCAAATTTTGAGTGCAATCTTTGCGTCATTAAATCGCTCAAAACCCACTCAAAAAAGGTATGTAGGACAATAAATGACATGAATATTAAATGAGAAATAGGTGTGAAGACGTAATTACATTCTTTTCAATGTAATGTATTTTGTTTTATTGATTAGTTATTAAATCGTATCCACTTTAATCTCTCTTAATTGAATTATTGTATTTTATTCATCTTGTTTATCTCTTCATATTTATTTCATTCGTTTTATCTGTGCCGTCATCAACCCCCAAGAAAAAGAAAAATGTTTCGTGTTAGCAACACTGGGAATAAATGTTTAAAAATAAATAAATTGATTTACAAAACATACAATAAAATCATTAATTTCTTTCCACATTTTCGACCTTTAAAGTATATACTTTATTGAATATTGTTTTGATTGTTTAAGCGCTTTGTGACCCTGGTCTGGAAAAGCACTATATAAATACAAATGACTTATTTACTTACTTATTTACTTATATTTATTCACACGTTTATTTATTTATAAATTTAGTTAAGTATTTATAAGTTTAAACATGCATTCATTTATGTATAACTGTGTCATTTATGGTCCTTCATGCAGATACAATACTGATGCAATAATTTCCCCTTGTGGGACTAATAAAGGAAAAACTTATCTTAAGTTTAAACCCTGCAGTGATGGAAGTAAGTAAGTAAGTAAGTAATTTTTATTTATATAGCGCTTTTCCAGACCAGGGTCACAAAGCGCTTAAACAATCAAAACAATATTCAATAAAGTATATACTTTAAAGGTCAAGATAAAACTGATAACACAACAGGAGTTCCAGAAAATCAAGGAAAAGCCTGAACAAATAGAAGCAGAAGCTCACAGAGACACTAACACCTTTAAACTCCGAGCTGTTGTCTTAAACACTTGTGCGCGAGGAAAGAGTTAATACTTTAATTGGGAGCGACTCAAAGACCCCACAGAGAGCAGATGCAGATCCGTCAGCGTGAAACCTCAGACTAAACAATAGAGTAATATCACACGTACCGCATTGTCTTGATTCCTGATGTCCTCAAACGTGCACAAACTTCTGGTCACAGCGCTCATCTTGCCGGAGTCTGATCCACAAATACCCGGGACTGTGTTTTCTGCTGGAGTATCTGGGACTGCTCCGGGTCCAGGGTAGCCGGTGTCTGAGTGGAGAGTCGGTCCCTCCTCCCAGGCTGTGGGAGTGATCCTCTCTCTCTACGTCAGCGCGGGACACTCCCGCCCTGGAGTCAAGCTGAGAACCAAGTAGGGAATTTGAGTCACGGAGAGACAGAGAAAAGGCTGTGAAACCTGTCGAGGATGGAAATAAGAATTGGATGGAAAACATAGATTACAACTTCATTTATTTGAATTTCCAACGAACACTGTGATCGGTCTCAGATTACACACGAGTGAATAATTTAGAAGCTGTCAGTAACGTGTGGATTAAGATCTAGACTGGATTCTTAAAGAGACATTTTGTTTTATCGTTTATAAAATATTTTACTAGAGTTGTAGACGTTCTCTTACTTCTTGTCTGAAAGGACGGTTGTGAGAAGCCGTCGAGCAAAATAAAGGTGCGAAAAGTACAAAATCAGGTTAAAAAAATCCAGGTAAATATACTACAAATCATATTTTATTCTATTTTAAATAACGTTTATTTGAATTTAAAAAAAGAAAAGTTTTTCATAGTTTTTTTCACAAAAATGACAGAAAGTCATCAAACAAGAGAGTTATATTTAGAGACAAGCAATGAATTAAAAAATACATATAAATTAAAATGAATAGAATAGAGCCTAAAGGTCGCACTTCGCTCATGTGTGTTAATGCTTGATTCTTCAGTCGCAGTGCATTATGGGACTCTTGTTCGGGGCAGTCAAGCCAAAATAACAATAGCGAAAAGGTAAGAGGTAATCATTCTGTAACATTGTAAACATTATATAATAATGTTGTCATATTACAAATTATTTAATTTTAGAACATTTTCATTTGGCGTGAAAATATTTGAAATTTTGCAGTTTATTACAAAATATACATTTTGTGTGACATTAATCCAAAAACATATTTAAAAAATGTAAAAAGAATATAATTTATAAAAAAAAAAAGTGAACTATAACTGGAGGGGAAATCAAACTTACAAAAAAAAGAAAGGAATCAAAAGAAGAAGAAAAACTAAGACTGTTAAAAACTAAAATAAATTGTTTTTTAAATTGAGACATTAATACAAATATGATATAGATGTTAACAGCAGAGTTGTTAGTTAGCAGCCAGAATATTTATTCATCATCTTTTTGAACTGAAGTCAGTAGATCATCAAACACAGAGGGAGATCGTTCCAAAGCTTAGGAGCAACAGTCTGGAAGGATTTCTCTCCTCTGGTCTTGAAGCGTGTTCAGGAACCATCAGTAGATTCTGATCCACAGACCTCAGAGCCCGAGCTGGGGTGTAAGGCTGGATCAGATCACTGATGTAAGGAGGAGCCTGACCATGAATAGATCTGAAAGTAAGAACTCGAATTTTAAAATGTAACCTGAAAGAAACTGGCAGCCAGTGAAGAGTTTTAAGGATGAGGGGAAATGTGAGTTCTTCTACTAGAGCGGGTCAGAATTCTCGCTGCAGAGTTTTGTATCTGCAGGTGAGACAGATCCTTCTTGTTTAGACAAAAAGTAAATATCTTATGTTTCATTCAAAACTTTAGCAGTGAAATGATGAACAGGCTCAAATGAGCTTTGAGATTTCATAGCTCATAACGTGACGAGATTGAAGTCTGACTCAGATCTGCTTGAGAAAAAAAAAGATTATAAATAGCAACGTAGACTCGGACCTTGTTCGAGTTCAACACTGCGATGACAAAGCAGAAGTGACGGGAGGACATTTTCTTTGCCGGCATCTCGCTGACTCCAGCAACAGCTGATCCAGAACCAACCAAATTGGATTAAGACCTAAATGGACTTAATGGCTGTCAGGCCGTAAACAACAGCTCGTGGTGGAAAACAAGAGAAGATGCTGATTCTGAACCCAACAGTGCTCAAATTCAGAAGCATATTTCTGAGATGTTATCGCAACCATCCAAAAGAATGTGTCGACCGAGAACTCCCCGCGGATTAACGAACCCACTTCCTGTTATTATGTATTTCACAGTCAGACACACTGATCCATGGATTAGACGGATGTTTACAACCACCTGTGGAGTGACTTGAGTCGACTTCATCTGATGTGCAAACCGATTATACCAACGATCAGACTGTGATGTAACCAGACTCTCGTGCATTCTTTCAATGCAGAAACTATTATTACTCAATATATATCAGTGCCGGAAGAAAGACAGACATTAAACTATGTTTTTAACAAGTATCTTTGTATTTTAATTCAATATTTTTCTTTCATAAAAACTTGTAATAATACACTATTAGACTTTCATTTTTTTCTTGGAAATATAACCTTAATTATTACAACTTTTTAATTTAATTTCATTATATTTAAACAAATATATATTTTACTGAAACATTCCTTTTTATGTATTCGAATTCAAAGCATTATAGACAGAAATTTTGATAAACATTTCTGACCAAATACCAGTAGCTAAACTTTTCATACAACCTTTTAGCTTGATACGTCTGTTGCAGTGCATTATGGGACTCTCAGACTCTAAAGCCAAAATACTTTAAGATTAAAACATAGAAAACAAAACCAAGACAGAGAGACAAGAAAAACAAGCTTCAGTTATGATGCAAAAATAAATCCTGAATCTAATTATACCATGACTTTATGAATAGAAAATATCTTCTAAATATACATTATTTAATTGTATTAAACCTTTATTCAAATTCTGATTATTGATGTGAAGATATTTCAAGGCAAATAATGTAAATATGACATATATGCACTTTATTTACGACAAAATAGTTTTTAGTTGAACGAGAGACAAATAAAATAAGGAAATATTCATCAATAAATAATGTGATTGAATAAGGGAAGAGTGTTGATAACTGTTATATGAAACAAAAGAAATAAGAAAAATTATATTACATTATAAAATTAAGATCTTCCAGGATTTAGACAATAATAAAAAACGATAATAAATTATAGTTTTGATTTGTTTAAGTCTCACCTGTAAATGCTGAAGCATTTCTTCCAATTTTTAACCAGTACGCCAGTGTCATAGGGGGGTGGAGCCTGTCCCAGCTACCCGAGGTGACGGCCGGGGACACCCTGGAAAGAACTCGGATCATTTATATGCGAAACAACCTGTAGAGAATTTGAAGTTAGAGAAATTCAGAGAATTACGTGAGGGTCGTGATAAGAAAAGTACAGCATTTCGCCACTAAAAAGGTGTCAGGTGGTCATAATATTATGGGTAATAGTTAAAAGATTTAAAAAAAAAGAACATTTCCAGTTTCCAAACTTGTTTTGACTCAGCTTCACTGAATTCAAAATAAAAAGACGTATTTTTTTCAGATGGTTTTCCTGCTGCATTTTTGCCCGATGACAACGCTGTAGTAACACAAGAAAAACAACACACCCCAAACACAATTACAACACAATGTCATAATGATACGGAAACCCGATCCTGCCCACGCAAACTAGTTCTAGTCTTCCCTGGACGAGTTGTTGTTGTTTTTGTGTACGAGTTGTAACGTGGACACAGTGCTTCGGCTTAAGCTGGGTGCTAAAGCTAACGGCTAAAGCTAACGGCAAAAGCTAACGGCTTAAGCTAATGGCTAAAGCTAATGGTTTCAACTTTGAGGTTCAAAAAACATGTTCAAACTTCAAACCTGCGACATGAAAGAATGGAGGATTGAAAAGGAGGATGTTGTTCCAGCGTTTGTGGATCAGAGAGTTGTTGTTTTTTCCCCTGAAGTCAGCGGGAGACGTCAGACCAAAATGTTTTGTTATCCGTGCTAACAGATAAGGGTCCATACAACACTGGGAGGTTTTTCCAGTTAGCTTTGCTTTCTGTATAAATACTGATTTTTGTTTATACTAAAGACTGAGGTATATCTGCAAAATAATAATACAAAACTATTTTATTTTATAATACGTTATTTAATTTAAAAGTTTTTCATAAAAAAAAAAATTAAACGCAGATGGTCATTAGATAACTGTGATTAAAATGACTTAAATGTGAAAATATAGAACTTAAAACAATCTGGTTTAAAATGTTAAAATAGATAATTATTTAAAAATAAATGCTATTTAAATAGAGTTATATATATATATATAAAAAAAACAAGGCAGTTGAGGGAAATACATTAAAAAAGGAATTATTAATAGAAAAAAAATCATTTAATCTTTTTTTTTTTATATTTGAAGTTAATCACTTGTATCCTCCTCCTAAAATGTGTCAAAAATATATATTTAAAAATATAACTGTCAAATGAAATGTTATTTACATAAAGCATATTTAGGGGGCTTTGAAAAAAAGAGAAAAGTATAATTTTTTTTTGATAAAATCATAAAGTATATCAAATCCTTCATCACCAAATAAGGCTTTCATGTTCTTTTTACTTAGACAGAAGACATACAATCATAAAAATAATTCAGATGCGGGGTTTTATTTAATATAAAACTATGTTTTTATTTATGATTAATGACAATTTAATTAGAAATGTATATTAAAGCTCTGTTGTGTTATAAGTTAAATAGTTAATAAACAAACAACATGTTTGTGTTAAAAAAACAAACATGTTGAACTTCACTGTGATGTTTCTGTTGAATTGTTGTCATAGATCCGTAACTCGTCTCCTGTTTCCATATCATCTAACACTGAGTTCACATGAACATTTCAATCCCCCCTTTCAATATTTGCCCTCAAACCAGCTTCTTTGTATACGTAGTCATCATGAAATGTCCCGACAAAACCAGCACAGCCGGTATCATGTGATCATCCTGGCACTCCTTACGCTTCAGTCTAAACACACTTTGACGAGAACATGGTGTTTTCCTGCCAGGTGTTTAATGAACGGCTTCTGTGGAAAGAGATTAGACTAATGTTTTGTTTTAATACTTTGGATAATAAGCAGCTGGTTGTTCTGTCAGATGTTAAGCAAGAGTTTTCAGTTTGGAAGGGGTTTCCTTTTTTATTTAAAATAAACTTGAATAGGAAACTCAACAATGAAGTGGAAAATAGATTAAAACTTGAATAAAAAAGTATGAATAAGTCGCTTGACTTCAGTTCTGGTTGATCAGTGAGACTTCTGTGGTGTTGTTTACAGCAGCTCCACTCATCCGCTTTCCCAAGAATCCAAGAGAAAACCCCCTAACATTTCTCTTTTAAACGGAAGAGAGAACATGGATACTGAAAACAACACAAAAGAATGAGATTCAATGAAAGAGAGAACATAGCAACCTTAAAAAAAATGTTGTTCAATCTAAAAAATTACATTTTTTATGGTCATAACATAGTTGCCTTTTTTTGTATTTAAGATAAAAAGTTGTTGAAAAAATAATGAACCAAGACAGAACTAGTTTGTTTAAATCAACAACAATAACACTAAAGACATATTTGGATCACATCGGTTAAAAAGAGTCGTAGGTCTGACTAAATCAAAACACAACTTTATTGACAAACAAAAGGTTAACGAACAGAGTAAAACCCTCCAGAAAAGAACTGTATCATCGTGAGCAAGTGTTAAGTTGGAGGATAAAAGAAAGTCAGAGGAGTGTTTTCATCACGTCTGTGTGTGTTTGTGTAGCTCTGTGTGTGTCTAGGGTTGGTTCTGTTGAATGAGGGTTTTATACAACGATAATGTCTGCTGAGGACACTACGGTTAAAACTCTGCATCGTGTGGAGAGAGAAGTGTAGAAGAAGAAGAGGGAAACTAAAAACAGACATAAAGAGTTTCCTGATCTGAACGCAACAAAACATTTGTGCTGAAGTGTGTTAAAGACTTGTTGCGTCAACACGAGGTCGAGACACGTGAAGACACTCGACATTTCATCAGTTCACGTCTGGGAACCACATCAGCAGCTGCCGGAGATAATAGACGTCTGTGGTGAAAACATCCATTTCTGCATTAGTCACGTGACGTCAACTCACCCAACCAACTATTACCGTGATCCTGGGCTGCTGCACAAACTCCCACCTGTTCGAAATAAAAAGGCTCGCTATTTTCAGATACATTTGTAGGTTCAAGAGAATTTCCTTGGAAACTTCTCCATGTTTCCATATCTGAGTACAATGTGATTTATAATATTGTTCAAGGTTCTTCTAAAATAGTTTTACTTTTCTTTGGTGTGTGTGTGTCTGTTTAAGGGTGGTGTGTGTATTGGTGTGTGTGTCTGTTTTAGGGTGTGTGTATTGGTGTGGTGTGTGTGTGTCTGTGTTTGGGTGGTGTGTGTATCCATGTTGGGGTGGTGTCTGTGTTTGGGTGGTGTTTTTAGTGTGTTATGAATGATGGAGTGGTGTGTGTGTCTGTGTGTGTCTGTGTTGGTGTGGTGTGCGTGTCTGTGTTTGGGTAGTCCGTGTCTTGGGGTGGTGTGTGTATTCATGTTGGGGCGGCGTCTGTGTTGGGGTGGAGTGTTTTTTGTGCGTTATGAATGATGGAGTGGTGTGTGTGTGTCTGTGTTTGGGGGGTGTGTATCTATGTTGGGTTGATGTGTGTGTTGGTGTGGTTTGTGGTGTTATGAATGATGGAGTGGTTTGTGTGTCTGTGTTTGGGTGGTGTGTATCTATGTTGGGTGGATGTGTGTGTTGGTGTGGTTTGTGGTGTTATGAATGATGGAGTGGTTTGTGTGTCTGTGTTGGTGTTGTGTGTGTCTTGGGGTGGTGTGTGTATATATGTTGGGGGGGAGTGTGTTTGGGGCGTTATGTGTGTTGGAGTGGTGTGTGAATTGGGGTGGTGTGTGTGTTGGGGTGGTTTGTATGAATTTGGGTGGTGTTTGTGCGGTGTGTGTGCCTGTGTTGGGGTGGTGCGTTTGTGTGTGTTGGTGTGGCTTGTGTGTTTTATTGGGGTGATGTGTGCGTTGGTGTGGTTTTCATTTGGGGTGTAATGTGTGTTCGGGTGAAGTGTGTTGGGGTGCTATACGTGTTGAAGTGGTGTGTGTGTGTGCACAAAAACAACACATACATATGCCAAGGAGCTTCACACCATCAAATCAATGTAACATTTACAATTAAAAACAACAAATAAATGAATCACATTTATTTTTACTGTGAAATTCAACAGAAATATATATTTGTGAAGATTTAGGCAGAATTTACAGTGACTTTCTTTCAACTACTTTACATTTCACACAAAAAAAACAACAGTTTGGACTAAGAATTCTTTAAAGACTCGTACAACATGATCATAGAACACGTTTGTTGGTGACGCTATCGTTGCATAGAAGAGGTGCAGAAGGTAAACATGGTCATCGTGATCATTCATGGGAAGAACTGCGAGTATAAAAGCGTCTACAAAAGAAAATAAAAAAAATACTTGACAGGTAAAAATGTATATATACTAGTAATGATGTGCTTTTTGTGGTCGGATAAACAAAAAATACCTTTTTTTGAAGTTTAAAAGAGTTTTAAAGGAAGAGTTTAAATATCAACTAATATCATAGAAACGTTTCTGTTCAAAGTTTGGTACATCGTGTGATTGAGTTTGACATTTGACTCTTTTCCACGGAAGATCAACGTACCTTCGTGAGACTGTATTCATTATTAATCAATATAATTACAAGACATGAGGCTACATGTGTTTAAACACTGTCACGAGTTGAACCTCTGATTCACAAGAATCAGAGAAAGAGGCTCCAACATGTTTTAATTAGTCTATTGAAATTTGTCACTTCTCAGGAAAAACAACGAATCAGGAAGTAACTGATGTTATCGATGAGAAATCACCTTTGTTTCAAAATATCTTTATTAAACTTCCTGTTGTGTTCACCAAACTCCTCGAACTTTAGTGTTTCTACTCGACTTCAACTTTGTGGCACCAAACCACAAAACACCAACAGCTTTGGTGGTGTGTGTGCCTGTGTTGGGGTGGTGTGTGTGCCTGTGTAGGGGTGGTGTGTGTGCCTGTGTAGGGGAGGTCTGCCTGTGTTGGGGTGGTGTCTGCAAATAAGTAGGTAATTTATATTTGTTAAGCGCCTTTTTGCCATCTGTGTCGGGGTGGTGTGTTTATGTGTAGGGTAGATTTGCCAGTGTTGGTGTGGTGTGTGTGCCTGTGTTGGGGTGGTGTATGTGTCTGTGTTGGTGTGGTGTGTGTGCCTGTGTTGGGGTGGTGTGTGTGTCTGTGTTGGGGTGGTGTATGTGTCTGTGTTGGTGTGGTGTGTGTGCCTGTGTTGGGGTGGTGTATGTGTCTGTGTTGGGGTGGTGTGTGTGCCTGTGTAGGGGTGGTGTGTGTGCCTGTGTAGGGGTGGTGTGTGTGCCTGTGTAGGGGAGGTCTGCCTGTTTTGGGGTGGTGTCTGCAAGTAAGTAAGTAATTTATATTTGTTAAGCGCCTTTTTGCCATCTGTGTCGGGGTGGTGTGTTTATGTGTAGGGTAGATTTGCCAGTGTTGGTGTGGTGTGTGTGCCTGTGTTGGGGTGGTGTGTGTGCCTGTGTTGGGGTGGTGTGTGTGCCTGTGTTGGGGTGGTGTGTGTGCCTGTGTTGGGGTGGTGTGTGTGCCTGTGTTGGGGTGGTGTATGTGTCTGTGTTGGTGTGGTGTGTGTGCCTGTGTTGGGGTGGTGTGTGTGCCTGTGTAGGGGTGGTGTGTGTGCCTGTGTAGGGGAGGTCTGCCTGTGTTGGGGTGGTGTCTGCAAGTAAGTAAGTAATTTATATTTGTTAAGCGCCTTTTTGCCATCTGTGTCGGGGTGGTGTGTTTATGTGTAGGGTAGATTTGCCAGTGTTGGTGTGGTGTGTGTGCCTGTGTTGGGGTGGTGTGTGTGTCTGTGTTGGGGTGGTGTGTGTGTCTGTGTTGGGGTGGTGTGTGTGTCTGTGTTGGTGTGGTGTGTGTGCCTGTGTTGGGGTGGTGTGTGTGTCTGTGTTGGGGTGGTGTGTGTGTCTGTGTTGGGGTGGTGTGTGTGCCTGTGTAGGGGTGGTGTGTGTGCCTGTGTAGGGGAGGTCTGCCTGTTTTGGGGTGGTGTCTGCAAGAAAGTAAGTAATTTATATTTGTTAAGCGCCTTTTTGCCATCTGTGTCGGGGTGGTGTGTTTATGTGTAGGGTAGATTTGCCAGTGTTGGTGTGGTGTGTGTGCCTGTGTTGGGGTGGTGTGTGTGTCTGTGTTGGGGTGGTGCGTGTGTCCTTGTTGGGGTGGTGTGTGTAAGTAAGTAAGTAAGTAATTCATATTTGTTAAGTGCCTTTTTGCCGCCTGTGTTGGGGTGGTGTCTTTGTCTGTTTTGGGGTTGTTTGTTTGTGTGTGTTGGTATTTGTTCCTGTGTTGGGGTGGTGTGCATGTGTCTGTGTTGGGGGGCTGTCTGTGTGCGTTTGTGTTCAAGTGGTGTGTGTCTGTGTTAAGTGTGTGTTAGATTGGTGGTGTGTTTGTGTTGGGGTGGTGTGTATGTGTTGGCGTGTTTGTTGAAATGTGTGCCTTTGTTGGATTGGTGTGTGCGTTTGTTGGGGTGGTGTGTGTGTTTTGGCAGTGTGTTTCTCTGTGTTGGAGGTGTTTGTCTGTGTTTGTGTGTCTGTGTTTGCGTGGTGTGTTTGTGTGTGTGTCTGTGTTGGGGGTGGTGTGTTTGTGTGTGTCTGTGTTGGGGTAGTGTGTTTGTGTGTTTTGGGTTGGTGTGTGTGTGTCCGTTTCTGGGTGGTGTCTGTTTGTGTGTTGGGGTGGTGTTTGTGGATGAAGATCCCCAGAGGGATCAATAAAGTGTATCTATCTCTAATCTGGAAACACAATCCTCTTGAGGAATCAGATCAAAACAATCACGAGAGTTCAAGTCGTAAATCAGTCGGATCTGAACACGACAGGAAGACAAACACCAGCTGAGATCATGTGACGTCAAACTATCAACTTTACAAATCAGTGGCAATATTACAGCGTTAGCATGTAGCTTGTGATGCTAACCTTCAGTCGTGAACCTGCGATCATGTGACATTTGTACATTATCTACAGCATGTTCAAGGTATTTTACACACAAGGAAGAATTCTGCTACACAAAGTGAAACTTCGTGAAAAGGAAACAGCCTTGAATGACTCAGGAAGTGAAGTTTCCTTCTATTCAACCTACAGTGGAATGTAGGACGTGAACCTGGACACGAGTGGAGCTGCACCTTCAGCAGGAGCTGGCCTGCAGGTTGCTCTCCGTCAGGATGGAGGTGATGCTGGACGGGTCGTACAGACTGTCGTCGTCAGAACTCAGCGCCGAAGAGTCCAGAGTCTGACGCACCTGGATTTTCCTCCTGCAACACAACGACATGCATGAGTCCAACACACTTCCTGCTCCAGTCTGGTCGGTTATCAAGCAGAAAGATTAAATTTAATAATATAGAAAAATACAGTTATAAACATAAGATAAGTAATAGATTTACTTTTCATTATTTAACTAAAATAGTTCTTATTTAGTAAAACATGTTTAGCCATCAATATGTTTACCTTTTTTTTGTTTTTACAAATACATGTTTTATTAGGATCATGGACAGGAAAATAAAATGAACAATAAAAACTGTTAAACTGTATAAAATAATACAGTGACTTAAAAGCAGAGCAAAATAAAATAAAGGTAATAAATTAAAAAAAAATCTATATTTTTAATTGGATAAATTTTTTTAAATTATAGTGACAAGGAAGGAGGAAAGAAAAAGAAAAAAAATCATAGTATATGAAAACAATACTCTTTAATTGCATAGAAAGTAATAATTTTGGTGACAAGAAATGAGAGCAAAAGTAAATGAATGTAGAATATTAGAAAGAAAACACTTTTTAATAACAAAATAATAATAAAAGTGACCAAAAAGGAGGAGAGAAAAAGAAAGTGAATGAAGTATATGAAAAAATGTTCTTTAATTGGATTAAAATAAAACATAATCATAGTGACAAAAAAGTATGTACTATATGAAAAAAAAAAGGTTCGGAACAAAAATATTTTTATAATGAGGTTTGAATGTGATTAAAATACAATAAAATAAAACTTATTGCAAAAAGAAAGAAAGGAAAAAAACAAAAGTTTCTATAATAAGTAAAAAATAAAAAGTATATATATATATAATAAATAGATATTATTAAAATTATTTGGGAAAAACCCATTTGGAAAACAGTGAAGCAGAGAAGTGCGCCCTCTGCAGGTGAAGTTTGCTTATACATGCTATTGGTACGTTCAAAGTTCCAAAGTTAACAGTTCATTTTATCTCAGATAATCAAAAGTTCTCTCCAACAACTCACTTGAGCTCCGTCTCCAGGGCGGCGACTCGACCCTGCAGGGCTTCCTTGAGCTCCATCTGCTCCTCCATGTCCCTCTGACTCTTCCTCCTCAGAGCATCGATCCTCTCCAGCTCCGTCTCGCCCTCGTCCACCTGCCTCTTCAGAGCCTTCACCCTCAGAGCAAGCTGGGTGACAGGGGGGGGTGAAAGGTCAACTCAAGGTCGGGGATGATGATATCGGTTGATGACGGCGGCGGGCGCTGTTTACCTGGTCCCTCTGCTCCAAATGCGTCTGTTTCTCCTCGTCCAGCATGATGCTCAGTTCCTTTATCTTCCTCTCCGTGCGACGCTGAGACGCCACCATCGCGGTCTTCTCTCTGCTCGAGATCACGACGGTTCAGTCGAGTCCATTTTTAAATTCAGCGTCAACAACATCTTCCTTCACCTCTCCTCGCCGCGCAGATTCTCCTCCAGCTCCTGGATCTTACTCTCCAGCTGAGAGACTCCGGTGGACGAGCGAGACTGGCCCTCCATGTCGGACACGCGACTCCTCAGCTCCTTCAGCTGCACGACACGACAAGTGTTACACACACAGACACACACAACATGAGGGATGGTCTCGAGTGCACACCTGTCGCTCCATGGAGTTCTTGTCCAGCTCCAGATCCTGTTTGGAGGATCTTTCCTGCATCAGCTCCGAGCGCAGCTGATCGATCTGATCTCGACTTCTGTTCACCCGGTCGGTCATCATCTCCACGCTGGTCTTCTCCTCCTCCAGCTCTAAAGCCAGACGCTTCAACTTGTCCTGCAACATGTCGACAAACGCTTGAATACTTTTTACTGTATGGCAGTGAGGGGCCGTCAAATAATACGACCATTTTGTGCATCATTATTTATTGTAAGCAGTAAACAAATACAATTAAACTTTTATACATCAGTTTAATCAAAATAATTATAATTAAATTAAATTATAAATATGTAGGAAAACAAGTGTATAAAAATAAACTATTTTTGAGGAACTAATAGTTTGCAGAAAAACTGAATTAGATTAAACTCACTAAAGAAAATATAAAGAGAAATAAGAAAAGGAAAG
Source organism: Callionymus lyra (assembly GCF_982586985.1). Taxonomy (NCBI): domain Eukaryota; kingdom Metazoa; phylum Chordata; class Actinopteri; order Syngnathiformes; family Callionymidae; genus Callionymus; species Callionymus lyra. Next base: position 12,641,482 of record NC_141834.1, read on the forward strand.
AAGTTAAATGAAAAAAATTGCTTTAGTCAAACTAGCTTATGACTAACGTTCTTAATGTAAAATTCGAAGTTTGTTTTAAGTCTTAGACATTTTAAAATAATTTGAAATCTAATCCTTCTTCTTGTCTGTTTTTGTGGTGAATGTGTTCATTTCTAGACGGTGCCTAAATTGTATGTCTATTCTCTGTATAGGTTCTGTGTATCGAAATATTTGTAATCCCCAAAAGTCTGAGTAGAAGTCACGATTAATGTTTTAATTTAACTTTGTATTGTAACTTTTTGTGGTGAATGTTTATAATTACCAATAATATTTAACATTTTGACTTAATATTCATATATTTATTATTATGATTTTTTATTATACATTTTCTTGTGTGAAATAGTTTTAAACAAATTATATATTTTTTCATAGTTTATAATAACAAAGGTGGTGATTTATTAATAATATAATTACAAAAAATAAATATAAATTATATATATCATAAATCAAATCAATTAGTAATAATGACTCTTCCTAACAAGGAAGGAACAGAATAAAAATCAAACACAATACATGGATAAAACCTCATTTTACTTTTTTCTTTCTTTCAAAATAAATTATTATGAATATAACAATATTATTCAAACCTGTAAAGAGACTTGTGTACACACTTGCACACAATTCAAAAATCAGACTCAATTCCATTTCAGGCCAATAAAAATAACGTTTCAATGAAACTCAAGTCAGTCCAACAAGCTAAACAAGGTTAACTCTGCTTTTAACTTTTATTCTTTTATTGCCAGACTTTAAGGATCTAAATGATGTTCGCAGGTCACAAAACAAACACTGGTCTGTCTTGACCTGATGACAAACACAGCCTTCTGTAGGTCAAACGAGGTCATTTCCACAAATAAACAACTCAATGTTGTGCAAAACATTCAATTATTCACGGCTCTAGGACTCTCGCCCTCCAATCTCTTCACGTTACTTGACCTTCTTCTGGTTAATCAACCCATTTAGTTTGTAAATAAGGACTAAAAAACAAACCGTCGACCCCTGAATAAAAAGACTAACACACACTTGTATCATGCAGTTCTATGATTTACCTCCTGGAGGCGACTCTCTCGGCTCTTTTCGTTCTGCCCGTTCTTGAGAGTCTCCAGCTCCGCCTCTAGGTGGCGCAGTCGGTTGGTGAGCAGCTCCTTGTCGAGCTGGTGGTTGTCTCTCTCCTCGCACACCAGCAGGAGCTCCTTCTTGTGTCGTGACATCTAGGGGGCGCCGCGTTAATAATGTGAAAGACGGACGTACGGGTCGTGACTAACTACTATTACAAACGCTGACGTCATCAGAATGATAATAAAAAAACAAGCCGTGAAGCGACAGACTTACTTCCTCCTCCAGTCGCTTTGAATTTAAATTATTTCTGTCCAGCTCCGTCTGCGCCTGGCTCCCCAGACGCTGAGCCTCCTGGACGTCTTTGCGTGCCTTCTCTCTCTGCTCCTCCAGGTGAGCCTTGAGAGCCCAAACCTCCTCCTGCGTGGACGCTGTGAGAGATTCGTGCTGACAGGGAGACAGACAAGGACAACATGTGAAGTCATCTAGAAAACATTCATGGTTCAGTTATTATTGGTGAGCTTTACGTCTTTGCCGAGTTTCTGCAGCATGAGCTCCTGCTGCTGCTTCAGCTCCTCCATCTTCTGGACTTTCTGCTTGAGGGACTCCTTCTCCTTCTCCGTGCCCTCCAAGCGCAGAGTCAGTTCACGGTGCTCCTGCTTCAACTTGCTGTCTTTCCTCTTGAGCTCGTCCAGTTCGGTTCTGACGCATCGGACCTCGGAGTGCAGGGCCAGTTCTAGCTCGGAACTCTCTGTGGCGCTGGTCTGCAGCTGACCCTGGAGAAGAAGTCACAATCTTGACCCTTCTGACCTGCTTGGACCTCTTACAAACCCTGACACCCGTGACACTGGTCTGTGGTGGTGTTATGGGGTTGCTTTTGTTCATGGTTTGAGGTTGTGTATTTTTGTTTCCATGTGGGGGTGGGTTGTTTTTTCCTTTTTTTACGCCGAGGTGGTTTGTGTGTATTTACATGCTGGGGTGGTTTGTGTGTTTATACATGTTCGGGTGGTTTGTGTGGGTTTCTGTATTGGGGTGGTTTATTGGAGTGTGTGTTTCCAATTTTGGGTAGTTTGTGTTTTTGTTCTGGGGTGGCTTGCGTTTCTGGTTTCTGGGCGTTCTGTGTTGGGTTAGGATGTGTTTCTTTGTCTATGTTGGGGTGGTCTGGGTTAGTTTCTGTGTTAGTAGGTTACCATTTCTGTGTGGATGCAGTGTATTTGGAGGTTTGACTGTTTCTGTGTTGGGGTAGTGTTTTTTTTTCTTGTGTTGGAGTGGTGTGTTTTTTTTCTGTTTTGGGTGGTGTTTTTCAGTGTTGGGGAGGTTTGTTTTTTCTGTGTTGGGGTGGTGTGTTTTTTCTGTGTTGGGGTGGTGTTTTTTCTGTTTTGGGGTTGTGTGTTTTTTCTGTGTTGGAGTTGTGTGTTTTTTCCTGTGTTAGGGTGCTGTTCTTTTCTGTGTTGGGGTGGTGTGTTTTTTCCTGTGTTGGGGTGCTGTTTTTTTCTGTTTTGGGGTGGTGTGTTTTTTCTTGTGTTGGGGTGGTGGAGGTTTTTCTGGGCCTGGGGTTGTTGTGTGGTTTTGTGTTGGGGTGTTTTTTCTGTATAGAGGGTTCACATTTCTGTTTCCATGTAGGGGTTGCGTTTCTTGGGATGGTCTTAGAATGGGTGGTCTTGTGTGTTGTGGTGGTGTTTATAACTATATCAGGGTGATTTGTTTCTGGTTCTGTGTTGGGGTGGCGATCTGAACTCACCTCTAAGCGCGAGAACTTCTCCTTCAGGCGAGCGTTGGCCTCCGTCTGCTCCTGAGTGTCGTCCTCCAGAGACTTGACGTACAGCTGAGCTTTGCTGAGTCGTGTCTTACTGTCGTCCAGATCTTCCTCGACCTTCAAGAGTTTGTCTCTGAGCTGACCGGCTTCACTGTTGGCTTCGCTCAGTCTCTGCTCCAACTCTGAGACCATGGTGGGGTCAGGAAGCTACAACATATTCCCAGAGATTAATAACATTATAAGTCGACCAATAAAAGCAGCTTCTGTCTCTAAAAAAACACAAATGTGTAACGATTTAGAAATAATTTAATGTAGTCATGTTTTGACGAGTTATAGTGTCAAACTGGTCCAGAAGAGGGCCGAGCCAGTGCAGGTTTTAGATCCAACCAGTCAAGCACATTAAAGTTGAACCAATCAGGCGTCTGAAGACAGTAATCAATTGATTAACAATCAGCTGTTGCTTGTTTAAGCCGACACCTGATTGGTTAACTCATGTGTGCTTGACTGGTTGGAACAAAAACCTGCACCGTCTCGGCCCTTTTCTGGACCAGTTTGACGCCCCTGATTATTATGCCATCAATATCTATAGTAGGTAATCCTGTTTTTTTAAGGTTTGACTTATAGTCTACAGCAGGGGTGGGCAATTAAAATTCTTCAAGGGCCACATTAAATTCTGTGAATGTTGTTAGGGGCCGTCAAGCAAAAAGAAAGACGAGAAAATCCCTAAAAAGAAGGACATCATTAGGCCGTGACATTTATTAAACTAAAATAAGCTGCAATTTTATTCTTGTATAAATGATTTTATTTTCAAAACATTTCTTCAACTAACTTTAAAAAAATATTTTGAGGGATTAATATATACTCAAAAAAGTACAGACAAAAAGGAGGGGAAAAGTAAATAAGTGTTGTAATGTGAAAATGTAAATGAATAATAAATACAAAATACAGTTTTTAATGCATTAGAACCGTTCATACATGATCATACTTTGACTATGAAGAGGGCCGCATAAATACAGTCAAAAGGGCGGCACTTTGTCCGGGTCTGGTCCACAGGAACTCTAGTTCAAATACACAAGACACCCTGTGACGTCAAACATACCTTTTTGTTTTTCTCCTGAGCCTTCGAGAAGTCGTCCTTCATCCTCTGCAACTGTTCCTTCAACCTGTCGATCTCATACTTCAGCTCCGCCTCCTGGTTCTGATGCGTTTTCTTCAGGGCGATCATCTCCATGACCTTCCTGTCAAACTCCGTTCTCTGCTTCTCCAAATCCGAGCGGGTTTTCTTCAGGTCCGCGGTGGATTGTTGCAGCTCCTTATCATAAGAAAATCATTTTTTAATTATTTTTTTGCTGTAAAATGACGAGGTGCTACTGATGAAGACGGGGTCACCTGATTGACGGCCTGAGAGTGAGTCGGGTCAGGAAGGTTTTGTTTCATCGAGATCATTTTCTCCTGCAGCTCCTTCAGCTCCTCCTCAGACTCCTCCTTCTCCAGACGAGTTTGCAGGAGTCTAGATGACAGATGATTCAAAACATAAAGTACAACATCATTTCGAGGATTTGAAGAAATAATTGATACGAAGTAACATTTTCTCCGACTCACTCTTGCTTGGATTTCCGTAAGTCGTCTCTGGTCGTGTGAAACTGCTCCATCCAGTGGCTGCTCTCGTCCCTACAATCCTCCAGCTGCTGCTGCAGAGTCCGGACCGACGAGTTCACCCGCAGACGCTCCGCCTCGATCCCGGCGTGAGACTGAAACAGATGAAAACCTTCAGAAGGGGAAAAACCAGTGGCACCAGAATTTGAGCTGATTATAGTCTAATTTAGCATAAACGCATGTTTAAGAAAACTGTCTCTAACAGAAAGTATGAGTCAGATTGGGATTTTGTTCTTGGTGACTGTTTTACACCAAACACTGACATCACATTCCTCTCATTCAACATGACATTTTTACATTTTACCTGTTAAAAGTCCCTGATATTGATAATCTGATGCTTATTTTTTTTATTGCAGTTACGCTATATAACCATTAGAGGGCTCCGTCTCAATTCAAACACCTATAAGTTAATCCTATCACAGCAAAGCTCTTCTAGTAGTTAGAGAAAAATACTTTTTCTTGTAGACCCACTTTAAATAGGTGCTTCATTAAAGCCAACATAACTGATCACAGAACGTAATTTACCAGATTTTCAGGACTTTAACCCTCGTGTTATCTCAGGGTCAATGCGCAAAATTAGTTTTAGGGCCTTTGGGTCTATTTGACCCTGAGATAACAAACTATCAAAATGCTGGTTAACATGAAAGCAGCAACGCAGGTCTTTGTATTATTACTCCTCTATTCCTGTAGTATTACCCTTCAAGGCTCCTGACTATGAAGTCTCTGATTTTTTTGGCAATTGATTGAAATTTTAAACCCTGTGTAAATACAATAAACACTGAACTGAGTCAAACATCACATGACTAAAACACAAACGCCCCATTGGTAAAAAATAATAAATAATTTGACTTTAGATGTGTAAACGTTGACACAGTTTTAATGTCGGCATTATAGTCATGAACCCACCTTCAAATTATATTGAGTTTGTGTTTTACTTTTTTTTTTTTACTAAACTTGACTGAAACAAGCGCTTTGTCTAATCGAACTTCAGGAAAAACAAAAAAACTAAATACGTTTCAGGGATTCCATGAAGGTTCATCCAGGTCATGGTGATCCAAGTGGTTCAAAGGAGAAAAATCCCAGAAATAATTTGTATATTAAAAGGTTGAATTTGTTTTGTTTTTAAAATATTTTTAATTCAATAATTTGCATATTAAAAGGTTGAATTTGTTGAAATTTAATTCAAGTAATTCATATTTCTTTTAATAATAGATTTCAATAATATGTATCTTAAAAGGTTGAATTATTATTATTATTATATTTTAATTCAATAATTTGGATATTAAATAGTTGACCGAAACAAGCGTCTTAACTTAAGTAACTTCAGAGAAAATACTATGTTTTTTCAAAACAAAATATGTTTCAGGAAAGTCCATGAAGGTTCTCAGTCATGGTTATCCAAGTGGTTCAAAGGCGAAAATCCCAGAACTCAGTCCAGTGCTGTGTCTCAAATCGCATACTTCTCTTAGTATACTAGAAGTTAGTATGCATCAGGATAGTGTGCATACTAACTAGTATGCAAATTCTCAACAGATGTGTCCATCAAACGATACTCAAGTTTTGTGGGCGTTTTATTGCACATGGCACACTAAATTTCGCATACTAAGAATTGAGACGCACTTACGCACTAAAAATACTAACTTTGAGTACGCTAGTATGCGATTTGAGACACAGCACAGTTGACTCGCCTTCGAACCCCTTGAATAACCTTTAAGGGAGTAATAATCAATAAAACTGATATTATATATTCTGTGCTGCCCGGTAACAAATACCTATGGTCTCTGTATACTTCCCTACCATGTTTTCTGTTATATTGATCGTCTTTTATTGACTTATTTATGTAGCGTGCCAATCGAAAGGAAGCCGAAGGCTGTGGTGGCAAATATTGTCACGGACAGAATATCAATACCAGTGCCAGGAGAAAAGCTGGTTCTGCAGGACGGATCATCATGTACCCGGACTTAAACAAAAAAAAAAATACCTGGGACACCTGCTCCATGCTGCTGCGGAGCTTCTCCATGTCCACCCTGTACTGCTCCCGCAGCACCTCGATCTCCTTGTCGTGCGAGGCCACCTCCTCCTTCAGCGCTCCCTTCAGAGCCGTCAGCTCGCGCTCCCTCTGTCGCAGCGTCTCCTCCTGCTTCTGTTTCAGCTGGCACACCTCCATCAGGTGTGTCTGCAGCGACAGCAGGTCCTGAAGAAGAGCCCAGAACCGTTTGTTGCGTGACAAGCGTACACATGCCCGGGCGCTTACACAATCTCTGCCGTGAGGTCATTTATGTAGATGAAGAAGACTTTTGTTTTTGTACCGTTTTACCGCCACTCTCCCTCCTGAGTTCCTCCTGAAGCTCCGCCAGCTGGTCCTCCAACTGTCGGACCCGCACCTCTGCACTCTCGCGCTCCATTCGCAGCTGAGTCAGACTGCAGGAGGACGAACTCATGAGAATCCACCGCGACACAAAACCTCATTGAGAAGGAACAGTGACTGTTGTGGAAGTAGATCAGTACATGCTTGGATTTAAGCATTGAAATGTTGAATTTATCTTGTAAGATGTTGGTTATTTAAAACATTTTTTTAAATAATTCCATTATTTTTTATTGAATATTTGACTCAATAATTTATATTTTAAAAGGTTGAATAATTTTTTTTATTGAATATTTGACTTCAATATTTGTATTTTTAAAAGTTGAATTTGTGTTTTGTGAACAATTTATTTCAATATTTTTTATATTAAAAGGTTGAGTTTGTTTTGATGAAATAATTGAATTTAAGAATTTGTATATTAAGTAAGTAAGGAGTTCCAGAAAGCCAAGGAAAAGCCTGCATAGATAAAAAAAAGATGTAAGGAGGAGCCTGAGCACGAATAGCTCTAATAATAATTCAATAAAGAATATTTATGAGAATCCACTGCTAAAGAAAACAAATAATTGTCTCAGTGCAAGAATGCATGTTGGATTTGACCTTTCGAATGTCGTCTTTATCTTGTTAAATTCTGGTTTGTAAAACATAAAATCTTTTTTTTTTTAAATAATTGAACTCAATAATTTGTATTTTAAAAGGTTGTATTATTTTCATTGAATATTTGACTTTAATAATTTGTATTTTAAAAGGTTGTATTATTTTCATTGAATATTTGACTTTAATAATTAGAATATCAAACTCCAGTAAAAAAAATGATTTTTTTTAATTGATTTAAAAAAATATTTTCAAAATCAAATTCGATGCTAATGGAAAACGGCATTTTTATATAAAATTTTCAACATTTTAAATTTAAAAAGGCAACCTTTTCAATATTCTGACAGCACTGATACACTTCCATAGACGGTTGTGTGTAGTTTCATTTCAACGGTGAACGCATGCGTGTCCTCACTCGGATTGTGTTTCGTTCAATTCTATCTTCTTCCGGTCCAGACTTTCCTGGAGTCGCAGGTTCTCGTCCAGGCTGGACTGCAGCTCGGCTTTCAGAACAGGATCGCCGGCGGAAACCTGCGCACGCATGATTAATGCATGAGAAACAGGAGATACCTGCTCTGGCAGCATTAATAATGACTCCGGCGTTTACAAGATGATCAATCTGCATGAATGATTCATTCACCACCGAGCTATTACGGATGATCAACTGTGTAAAAACAACACCAGAGTCAGGACTATGATGTGGGCGAACCTTTGACCAGACTAGAGGGATTTAAGGATTAATTTAAGGATTAATCCTCGAGCACACTGCATGGAAGCCCCCTCCCCTTCAGGTAAGATTAGCCAGACACACTTAAAAACACTCGGGACAGTAGCCACTCACGGTCAAATTCCTCTCGTGGCCAGTGACCACTCCAATCTGAAGGAGCTGTGAGAGTGTTTTTTACTCCTTGTGATGTTGGACCTGAGCCACGTTCACTGGTTTTCAAATGTCACAATGTACCGAAGAACTCTGAATAAACTTGTATAATACAAGTAAGACTGCACAATTCAAAGAGGAACAACAAGAGCATCAGATTCTAATAATCAAATAATAAAAATGAACGAATTTTATATACTTTATATCGATAAAATAAACGTTTATTCTGATCATGACTCTATACAAGTCCGGACTTGCAGCCCTTTGACAGTTATAGTCATGTGGCCTGTGTTCTTGTTTATTAACTATATTGTTCAAGATCAAATGAGTCAAATAAAAACACCACAGATTGTAGCAACTTATTGTTAAGTCCAACTACTAAACACTGAAAATGTCCGTCCGGGAAGAAGTTTGTGTGTTGAGATTGTTAAAGGTGTTCCAATAAAATTAAACTATAATAATTTTAAAAAGTTAATTTTCTATAAACAAAGAATAGTAAGAAACACACTCAGAGACCTACAAAACGCTCATTTACACCCATATTGTCATTTGTTTTCTGTAATAATAAGGTGCAAAAATGACTTTTATATATGTGTATGTTTATTCAAACCAACCCCAAATAATATGTTCCTTGTCTTACTTTAAGCATTAACAAGTTTCCTCAACATTTGTCGTTCGGTTTTTGATTTATTTAACCAACAGACGGAGAGGTGGAAAACCACATTCTACTTGGTAGAGGAAGTAAAATGACAATCCAAGTCTTGGGGAAAAACAGGAATACAATTAAAGTTGATTTGAATTGTGACTATTAATAACTTCTATAAAAGTTATATTATTCACCCTGAGTGACATGGTCGCAGGGACACCATCTGTTTTTTTTTATGTCGACTCACCATAATTCTTCTTATTACTTTTTCCTGTCGTAGGTAAAATTCACATCTTTGTTTTTGCATTCAGTCGGACAGTTATTTAGTCTCTTGTCCCTGAAACAAGTAGTGGCATATGTTTTCTCGGTAAAAATATATGAATAATTTCTCCAGAGATTCAGTCATAGCTGGTATACGGTGGTCCCTCGTTTATTGCGGGGGTGAAGTTCTGAAAAAAGCATTAAACGAAAGTAGTAACCACTCAATTTAAAGATGTATTTATCAACATTTATTTAATATTGCAAACTCAACATCGTATACTAGGTGCTTTCCCTCTCAACCATTCTCTCAGTAACAGTTCCAGTGATGCTTTGCCGCCCAGTCAGCCAATCACAGCTGAACTAGACTTTTGACAAAGACGTAGAATTTGAACACAACATTGTTACACTGAATGAACCTGTATGTAAAAAAAAAACTGGGAGACAGGAGACTGAACCACGATATATCGAGGTACCAGTGTGTTCACTTTAGAAAAAGAAAAACAGAAGTAGATTTGTTACTCACCCTTCTCTCACTCTGTAGTTCAAACACCTTTCTTTCAAGCTCCTTCTTTTCTCGCAGCCATCCGGTCGGACTCTCATCCTTCAGCTGGTGGATACAAAGAACTTTAGTGAACATGTTTATTTAACCGTATGGATGTTGACATGAAAAGGTTAAAACCTTGAGTTTCTGAATCCTCTGAACGATGACTTTAACTCGGTGCTTGATGACGGCGTCGCTCTCGCTGTTCCTGAGGAGGAGGATCACACACATTATCAGGTGTTTGAACAAACTAGTGAAGGAATATTATGGAAGTTTATTACACCTGAAGCAGCAACTGAATGGTTGGACTTAACTTTTCAAATTTACAACTAGTATTTTTTACAGATTTTTTTGTATTAGTAGTAATTGAATGTTATTATTCATTTAAAATATGTTTATATTGAATAATTTAATTAAATAATTTGTATATTGACTGGTTGAATTTGCTTTTTATTTAATTATTAAATAAATAAAATAAAAAATGTCATAATGTATATACTGTATATTTTTATTCCGAACATTCAAAAATATATTTCGAAATTCAATATATTTTCATTTGTTGCATTTTAAATTCAATATATAATATAAAAATATTGGTAGAATAGAGCAACATTAGGTTAAAGTTCAATCAAGTAGCTATTTTAGTATTGTCTGGTGCCACTACCAACATTTTTATATTTGAATTTAAATAAAAAACATATACATACAAATGCCACCTTTTAATATAGAAATTATTTAATTCAACTATTGGAAAAAAGAATAATTAAATGCTTGAAAATATATATTCATTAAAAAAAAAGTCTATTCAACCATACAATACTCTGATGTCACTGGTATACTTCCTTAGAATATTTTTGAAAAGCAGGTTCCCACCCTTCTCTCAGGACACTGTATATGGTCTGGATCATCTGCTCCTCGTCGCTGCTCGGGCCCTGGTCCAGCAAAAGGTCAGGGGTCACCTTGAGACACAGATCGATAAAGTACTCTTGCAACTGGCTGCAGAGAGTATAAAAATAAAAATGTTTCTTACTTGAGGTTCTGAGGTCTCTGCTGCAGCGTACCTTCCGGGCGGGTTGAGGTTCTGGCTGCGCCTCAGGCTGCTGTGAGTGGAGGAGGGGGGCGGCGTGTAGCGGTGGGGGGTCGGCGACGTAGAATCAAGGTGACCAGGAGAGGGCTCTCTAGGATGACCCCCACCGTCGAACCTGTTTATCAGTCTGTTTACAGGCGTGTGTCTCTGAGTTGGGGGGAGGTCATTCGTTTGTTGCCCAGAACCAGACAAGAACTCCAGGCTCTGCGCTGACGCAAGTGACCCGTTAGGCCGGTGTGACCCTTCCCACATATTCCTGGCCCCCCTATCCTCTCTCACTCCGATCCCACCATCCAGGTTGCCATAGCTGCCAGACTTTCCATCCCCTGGTGGCCTAGTTAGCTGAAACTCCCCTTCGCCCCCCTGCCCTTCATGATCCAGTAATGAGCCGTGAGACTGGGCCCGGCGTAGGGGCACCTCCAGCGTTGCCTCATAATCACCACCTTGTGTCCCAGCTTCAGCCTTTTCCCTCCGTCGAGGAAGGCTGTTGTAGCCGGATTGGTAGTTTGTCCTGAGCTGGACCCCGTAGGAATCCCCCTTCTGGCCGTCTTTCAGGACCACGTAGGGCTGACCGGCTATACCCTGCACACGGACGGCCACGCCGTACTTTGAGTTGCTCTGGTGTGTCTTGGATTTGGTCTTGGGGTGAGACGACGGTTGAGCCCTGCTGGTGTCCGACAGGTCGTTGATGAAGCGGATCTGGACGCCGTGGTCGACTGGTATGTTCTGGACGGAGTAAGGTGCCGCCATCGTGCCTGGATGAGGAGAACAATTTAAGATGACGATAAATAACTTGAAATAAAATTACAAATAAATATCATATATAGTGACACTGAGTGCAGCTTTAAGCACAAATAGACATCTTGCCACCTTAGTAGGGGTTTGTATCAGCAACGATATAGCAGTACCTAAAGTATCACGATGGTACGGTATTTTGCCATATATTGTTAGTAAGTAAGTAATAGTCATTTGTAAAGCTCCTTGTGGTACCGTAGGAGCAAGGATATATTTTTTAGTATTTTCCGAGTACTTGACTTAAGTGTTGCAGTATTTGACTCCTGATGAAGTTGTAACTGCTTTCATTTGTTTTGAAACCAAAATATGCCCAAACGTCAGCTTTAAAACCAGCTGGAGTCGACTGTATCCTCTCGTCCTCAGTCAATTCTGCGGTCTCGAAGTATTTTCATTGTTCCTTCAGATGTGTAGGACGTAATGGGTTCACATGCTGGAATTATTTAAATGGGAATTGTTTATAAATAATACAGTATCGTGAAATGATTTTTCGCGATATTCAAGTGTATCTGTATTTTCTTACACCCATACACCAAAGTCACGTTAAATATGCTTTATTTTATATTTTTGTGCTGATTCTGAACTAAACTCAACATGTGAGCAGCAGCAGTAAGAAGCCAAACCCATTTTTCATAGCCAATTTTGAACCAATCTTAAAAAATGTATTTCCAACTGTTCGATTACCTCATTACCATAATAGATAAACCATCAACATGTAGAGATATCCAAGCAAAATGAGTGACATTTAATCAAATTTACAATGTTTTTAAAATGCTCTCATATAATAATTGTAAAAAAAAATCGTTATACATACAATATACCATATCATCATATTTTATTTTTATCATAGTTGGTTCATGGTTTACATTTCAATAAAGTGTATTAAAGTAAGGACGAGAGGACTCAGTCGACTCCAGCAGCTTTTAAAAGGTCATGTTTGGGAATACTTTGGTTTCAAAACAAATTAAAGCAGTTAGTTAGAGTCAAGAGTGTAAATGATGTTACGCAAGAGTCGGACAATACTATAAATATATCGTTCTCCCAACAGTATGAGGTGTATCGTATGACCACATTCTTGCCAGTAAACACCCCTATTCTGCAATAAGTTTAAAAGGTAAAGTGCCATAAAGAAAGTTGAATAAAATGTGCAAGTTATTGACCAACCCTGAAATGTCACAAAGCAACTGATAAAAATCAGTTTAAAACAAAGGTTTATAAATATTTGCGGCTTGTAAATGCTTGTACGGACTTTGTCCCCGGCAGACTCCATTAGTCATTAACCTGAAAGCACACACCCTGGTATCACTTTCACCATGTCGGTCCGGAGCAGGTCGCTCCCAAGTTTTTGGAACTTTCCCCAGAGTGACGGACGACAAATCGATTTCCTCTCGCCAAAGAAAAGGTTCGACGTCATTCTACCGTCACTCATCAAGCTGTCCTTCACGTCCTTGTAATCGTAGTTTCTATTTCTAAACCTGCCGTCAGACGAAACGGTTAATTCTCCCAGCATGCAATCTCTGAAATGTGTCACTCAACACCTGCAGATAAAAGTATCGAGCTTGTCTCAGACTCGTCACACCTAGTCATCACAAAAGCCCTGATCTGACTCATGAAGCCATTCCAGCACTCCCCTAGTGACCTCCCAGGTTTTTGTTCGTCGCACTTCCTCCCCATGGATTCCCAAGGTGGAAGACAGAAAAAGGCTTGAGAGAAAGACAGAGTGGGTGGAGAGAGAGAGAGAGAAAGTACAACACTCAGGTATCTGCTCTTATCGCTGCATCAATAGTCAAGCAGTTTCTGTGTGCGGTAGTGCAAAAGTGTGGATCGGATAGAGCAATATTTAAAGAGTCAAATGTCATTTAACATCAAGTTTCTGGATGTCAGTGGAATATTAAGACAACATATTTACAGATATGTTTAAAAAGGTTCATGCTAGAAAACTTGCATTTCCAAAAGAAAATGCAGCGTGAATGATGAACATGTAAACTGAATGCATAAAGGAAAAAGACTGATGTGAAGACGTTGAAATAAACTGAAAAAGGGTTGCAGAGAAAAAAAAAGAATACAATGGAGGAGAAAACGAAGCAAGAGAAGAAGAAGAAAAAATTACTATAATTTGTAGTAGAAGTTCAGTTCAGTTCAGTTTATTTCAAAAGGACAATATGCAGTTACATTAAAAAGATGGCTGCACCAGATTTAAGTAGAAGAAGTTGTATAATTTGTAGTAGAAGTAGTAGAAGTCGGAGTAGAAGAAGTATTACAAGTAGCACTACAATTGGTTGTACAAGGAGAACTACATTTGGTTGTACAATGAGAACTACAATTAGTTCCAAAAGTATAAGTAGTAAAACTAGTATTAGAATTAATAGTACAAGTATAAGTAGTAAAAGCAGTAGTAGAATTAGTAGTAGAAATTGAATATGTAGTAGTAGAATAATTAGAGGTAAAAGTAGAAGTCGAAGTAGTAGTATAAGTAAAATTAGTAGTAGAAGTAGTAGTAGAATTAGTAGTTGAAGTAGAATTAGTAGTAGTAGAAGTAGTACTAGGATAATTAGTAGTAAAAGTAGAGGTAGAAGTAGTTGTATAAGTAAAATTGGTAGTAGAAGTAGAATTAGTAGTTGAAATATAATCAGTAGTAGAAGCATAATTAGTAAAAATCAGGAGTAGAATTGGTAGTAGAAGTAGAATTAGTAGTACAAGTAGTAGTAGTAGGAGTAGTAGTAGAATAATTAGTAGTAAAAGTAAAATAGTAGTAGTAGAAGTAGTATTATAAGTAAAATAAGTAGTAGAAGTAGTAGTAGAATGAGTAGTTGGAGTAGAATTAGTAGTGGAAGCATAATTAGTAAAATCAGTAGTAGAATTGGTATTAGAAGTAGAATTAGTAGTAAAAGTAGTAGTAGTAGGAGTAAGTAGACAAAAGTGTTTTTAAAGTTGAATGAAGTTTCTAGGTGAGAGAAGATGAATGTACCTGAAGGTCAAAGTGGAAGGAGTTGAAACATTAGTTGAAGATATTTCCCATTCAAGTGAATGGGACAAAAAAGTGTAGAAAAAGAGGAATAGAAGAAAGAGTAGTAGTTTGTAGGAGATGTTGTACACACTTTAGGTCAGAAGAGCAAATGTGCAATTAATTATCCACAAACAGCAAGTACACGTTTTTAATGTACTGTGATATCCCCAAATTGTTTCAAAAATAACACCTAAGAGGCATTTAAATATAAGAAAACTTGTGTATCATCAGATGTCCTCATTGATTCCTCCTCTTCCCTGGGATACCACAGAGGACACACAGAGTCACAACACATTTGTGCACTTCAGCATGACGTCTGCAGTCCACCGTCTTCATGCCAAGGTCAAACAAATCCACCAGAACTTGCTTCACACGACAAAAGGCTGTTGATAAAAAAAATTAAAAAAAATTGCTGACCTCAGCTCATGTGTGGGCGAGAGAATCAAAAATGTTCATCAACCTCATTTCATTTTACAAAAGGAAGGGGTGCCAGCTCGGAGAAGGACCTGGGCGAGGGGGGGACGGGACTCATCCCATTGTCCGGCTGATGTGGGGCGTAAAATGAGGGCGGCAATCCTGAGAATGTCAACCCCCCCTCCTTCGCTCTTTTATTTGTTTAGCTACGTAATTATCATGCATAGTCATTTCAACTCTGAGAAATTATTGACCTAAAAAAGAGGTTTTTCCCCAAACATATGTTGATGATCATCACGTCAAAAGGAGTGAATATGAAAAGAGATAATCCTTCCATAATCAGACGTACTGAAAAGTTTTGGGTCTCAACAGGCTCCATAATTATGGGAAGAAGCATTCCCTCGACATGCATAAAAGCAAGTTTTTTGTTGAATTATTTAAGATGCACGTTGCTTTGAAGTCTTTTTTTTCTTTATCTTAATTGTGTATTATAGTTTAATATTCTGCGCATAAATCCATAGTGTTTATATAGTAAAGATAATGAGTGTTTTTTACATTCATATCAGCTCAGTGTGTTATCATCTATGATAGCCAGTGTTGGCATTAAGAACATTATTAGCACAGGGATGTCGAGTGTAGATTGTAAGTATGTTTTAGATAATAGTCCAATTATTTGTAATATTTTGGTCTCCGTTTATACTTTTATTTTATCATAAAGTTTTTCTTCAAAGGCCCAAAGAGTCACTTGTGTGTGGGGGGCTTCATCCCAAGAAGTAACACTACCAATTTTAAGATAAAATGTGTATCATTTTCATCTTTCACACTTGGAAACGTGTAGTTTAGAAATGTGTAGTAAAATAATGTAGTATTTTGTATTGTTTAATAGGGCACAAGTAAATGATTTGGTTTCTAAATAGGTAACGAAATACTTTGAAAGCTGCCTTGGAAAAAATATTACAATGAATTATAATAGATAACTATATTATATTATATACTATATAACAATTATCTTAGTGGAAAAGAGCGGAAAATAAATTAGACATAGTCAAGATAGCCCAAGTATTATTTACAAACAAGAATATAAATCAACTTTATGAAAACGATAAATAAAAATGAAGAGAAATCTATAGATTTAAAGAAATAATATGAAGCAACGACAACAGCCGTGAAGACAATAATTATAACAACATTAAGAGTAAAATAGACAAATACAAAACAACAAAAAGCCAAAGAAAAATAGAAACAATTTTAACCACATCGAAAAACAACCTCAACACCCAACATGGAAAACAACCGGTGACAAAGTGTATACTTTATTGAATATGTTTTGATTTTTTAAGCACTTTGTGACCCTGGTCTGGAAAAGCGCTATATAAATAAAAATGACTTACTTACAACAACAACGTCAATAACTACGAAGATAATTAAAGATCCTGTTTGGTAAAAAAAATAAGTATATATTTTCATGCGTTTATGTGTTGAAATGTATTAAATCATCTGAACTGATGACAGTGAAATGAACGGAACCAAACGATTACCATAAATATTGAATCCATTGGCAGAAATGCCTCGTTCGTCTCCAACCAAACTTCCCTCACGGAAGACAACCGACTACTCCCTCAGAAAGAGCAATAAACATTTACGAGATACGCTCCATTAAAGGTTCAACGGTCCCTGACAAACGACCTCCGCTCTCGTCAAATTAGGAAAATAGATTTCGTATAAAGAGACAAGCACAACGAGGCTATTTGCTCAAGTAATTACATCATCTATTTTTTAAGTTTTGTGTTCATATTTACACCCCAAGAATTGGAGATAAATCTGTCAAGTGAAACATGTTTCTCGTAGCATTCTGCTGGCAGTCATGTAAGAAATGCTGTTGAAACTCTCCGTCTTGTGCCTTCAATTGAATTCTTGTACGACAAATTGAATTGAAGCAGCTGTTAAAAGTCCAAGACGGAATGGGAAACTCAATTATGAGATTCAAGCGAGTGTGGGAATGAAGAGTGAAGGGTCTTGTTTGGAGTCCAGGAGGTGCCACGCCAGAGATGGTCTGACCATCTCTGGCCCGGATTAGGACTGATACCACAGAAGACGAGCGCTCGGATGGAAGATTAATTCAATAGAATCCCTGATTTAAACTTGAACTGTCAACCGGCATATATGCAACTCTGCAGCTGCAGATTTACAACAAGACATTCCTATGTTCTTCTATATATTAGGGGTGTGTATTGACAAGAATCTGGTGATAAGATACGTATCACGATACAGTGGCACCGATATATTGTGATACTGTAGTAGCGAGGATATATTTGTAGTATTGTCGAGTGCTTGACTCTGGTGTTGCAGAATTTACAGACCACAAGACTCTTGACAAAGTCGAAACTGCTTTGATTTGTTTTGACACCAAAATAGGTCCAAACATCAGCTTTGAAAGATCCTGAAGTCGACTGTATCCTCTCGTCCCCAGTTATTGCTGCGGAGAACGTAACGGCTGCTGCCATCTAGCGACCAGAAGTTTAATGCAACACAAAAAGGAACAAGCGCTTGACATATTTTGATGTCAATTGTTCTTTAAAAAGTCAAATTATTTTATTTTAAACTACGTTATTGAAATACAAACCATACAAAAACGATAATAAAAATTAAATATGGTCGATACAGTGGCTATTGAATATATATACTGTGTATACAGCACTATTGTAATAAAAAAAAACATGCTATATGTTGGTGTGTACAATATATCTAGACTATACACACAAGATATTGTAAGATATAGTACAAAATACCAAAGTATCGCTGTTTAAAACACCTTATTTGTTACTTTTGTTTAAAAAGCTAAATGAAAATACAGTTTAAAGTCTCCAGGCTAGTGGACAGATGACTTTTAGTCAGTTTTTGGTTGGACATTATCTTAAAATCATAGTCAATCGTTTGCTTCGTAGCCTGGAATATGTCTTGATCTTTCAATAAACTCTCTGGCTTGTACTCACTCGACTCTCAACTACTGGATTCACAATGAAAACCTCCGAAAATAGTCGGCGATCGTTACACCTGGGGTAACATTTCATCCTGTCTGCTGTGAGTGACACAACTGGGTTAAATATTTTTTTTAAAACATTCTTTTCTGTCATATTTAAAAACTATTTTTGTCGATAACCATCACGAAGTTATGACACTAGAGACAACAATATATTACGGGACAGTGAGCAGTCGTTTTTGAAAGTCCATGGATAATGACAGCCTTCTAAACACAACTCTCTGGAACATGTTCGTCTAAGTATCAGGTGAGTTTCACAGGTGTGGCAAAGGAAACACACAAGTGAAGGTTACAGCGAGACAAAGCTCTGTCAAACTCTCGCTGCGCTTCACTTCAAGAAGGGAGGACGGACTAAATAAAAAGTCCTCGGGGGTATCCTCTCCCCTTATTACATTCTTGACTTTAGAGTCGGGCTCTTGTCCACTCTCCAGTGGTCCACGTCGCCATCACCCCCAAACAAACAACCATTTTATTCTCACACAAAGAGGCTAATTTTCATGACAAAAAGGGGAAACTTCAGTGTTTTCTAAACGGTGCACAGATGACACCCTATATGTTCAAATCTCTTGCCCTACATTCCACAACACTTAAAGACTGTGAATTATGGGATCGGCTCGTATCTGTTAAATGTTGAAATGACTTTTATGACTCCAGTCCAGAATGAAAAATTGGAAACTAGGCCAAGAGAGTCAGGGAGCAAAAATCACAGTCATAAATATTGATTTCTTGTTCAAAATTCAAAAGTCGGTCCATATTTATAATGTGAAGTTCTTGCTGGGTCAGCAGTTTTTTTATTTTATTATTATTGTCAATTAATGGGCAGAATAAATCAAGATTTGTTGGACTTCTTTAACACATACATTTGTAGTTTCTCTTTTTAAATGTCAGTTTACTCCAATACTGCAATTTTTGTTTTTTTGCAACCACTTTATTCGATTTGTTTGCTATCTTCTATTTTTCTTACGTTTTTTATGACGCTTAAGTCTCCTAAGTCATAAAAATAGTCATCCTTTTTATTATCGGACTTGACTCAGTAACTTCTGACCACTCGATACAAAACTTTTACGAATTGAAACCTGATAAAAAAAGAAGGAAGTAAATACAAAAGTAGCGAGAAATACACGTTTATAGTCTGGAAAAAAACTCGCCACAAAGACTGACAGCTCCGTGTCTTCGCTAAGAAACGACACAACATTTTTAAAGTTACCTCGCACTTCTTTTTATCCTGTTTCTCCTCCCGACGGTTTCACTGAAGCGGACAAGTATCCATTAAAAAAAAGGTAAAGTTGAGTCACTCCTGTTCAACCGTGACTTGTATCTTTAGCAGCAACAAGTTCATCTCAAGCGTCGAAACACAACCTGTTACCTCCGACTTTGGATGGTATAGTCCCGCCCATCAGAGCCGCGTTGATTGGTCCGTGGAGGGGACGTTTTCGCTTCCCATTGGTCAGACAGTACTGTCAATTGAAGCTCCGTCGACTCCTTTTACAAAGGCGTTGATAACAGATTTTAACATTTTAGACACGAGAAAATGACAAATTCACATTTAGTTTAAAGTAAAGTTAGAATACAATATAAAATACAATTAAATCCTTATTGTGCTTTTTGTTTCTTCCACCAACTATTATGCTATTTTAGTATATCATTTGAGTGTTTTTTTTAATAGTTTCGAAAACAAGTGTATGAATATATTTTTATAAACCGTTAAAACTATAAAAATCACGGTTAAAAAAAAGAACAAGAAAGGTAACTGTTTGTATACACATTTAAAAAATGGGATATCTTTACTGTTAATAATTGTTAATAATAATAATTGATCTGTTACGACTTGAATAAGATATAATAGTGCTGCTATTATTAGCATCTATTTATTTGAATAAAAGCGTATTCGTGTTACTCTTAAGTAATAAAGTAATTACTTTTGAATTTATAAAAACGGAATTTAATAGTTTAAAAACCTATATCGTTTGAACAATTATTGATCCGCAGCAGAATTGACGCCAACTTGAAGTTCTTATATACAAATACTTGATGAAAGCAACTTCCTCCTTTTAATCGGTTTATTTCTTAATGTATTCAGTAATGCGTTTGTTTTGTAAGGTCTCATAACCAACCAGTAGGTGGTGCAATTCAATTCTTTAGCTCGTACAGTGATGCAGCTCCAGCTCTCATGTGTTAAGATGACAAATCAGATGTGCATGAATTTGACATTCTTTTGGATGAGGACGATTTAAATGAAGTTCACAAGACGTTCTTAATATTTTTGGAACATAATATTTTACAATGACTTACACGAGAAGATAAATCTCGACTCCTGAATAAACCATTGTCTTTGGCAATTTAGTTTTAAAAGAATATAGATGTTGACCTTATAGATAAGATGAATTAAATGTATTTATATACAGTATAAAGGTTTTTGTTGACAACATCAAAGAGTGAACCAAAGTTTAGAAAATGTATTAAAAGACAAGTCTCAAATTTATAGACAGGCACAAGATAATCTGGCCAAACTGAGTTTGAGGATAAGTGTTAATCCGTGATTATTCATCATTACATTGAGAATCAAATCAAAAATGATTCTATCAATCTGCTCAACATGTTACCCAAGAAGCCTTTTCAACTTTTACTAATGTCTAATACATTTGTTATTTTGTAGGGTTTTTTTTAAGTTGACATTTAAATCATTTATAAATCGTGAAGACATTTTGTATGAGGATGTCAATCAATTAACAAATATGTGTATCTAAACACTTGAATTTAATAAATCTTTGTTGATATCTAACGGTTTAAAATATACAGTAAATATAATGAAATAAAGAGTGTATGATTCACAATAGTGCTTTGACTCTCTCCTTTCAATGAACTCAAGATGAAGATTACAATCGACCTCCCCAAAAAAAACTTTATCTGGCAGGAGTTGAGAATCTTCTTTACAGTTAAGAATTGAGTCATTTCCTTGAGACTCAGAGTTTAGCCACAGCTTCATTGTGAGGAAAGGGGCCCTTTGAGGAGGTCCAAATATATTACATAACCATTTTCTTTTCCTGACATGATTTAGGTTTTAGGTTTTAGGTAGAACTTTATTGTAAAATTATTGTATTTTTTCTCCAAATTAATAAATAAATAAATAATAATAATAATAATAATAATAATAATATATAAGGTTATTTGAAGACACCTGTTTCTGCAACAATATGATCCTGTATTCCTGAATTATTATTATTGTTTTTTTTACATTATTATAATTATAGAAATGTAAAACTTGTATGTATTATATGGAAACAGATACACTACATAAGATAAACTCCAACCCCGCCCAAGTAGTCAGGACCCCTCCCAAAACTTCCCACAGTCCGTGCGTAAAACTTCCTCTCGCTTCTTTCCCACTTTTCTCCGTCGACAAACCTGCAAGCAGCAACACACTTACCGGGAATGGGATCTGCACTGAATTGTAAGAAAAACTTTGCATTTTTCCGCGTGTTCGCCCTGCAGAGGCTACTCTTCAAACTGCGGGGATAGTTGTGAGCACATGATAGACATCCGACGCAAGGCCGTGCGTAAAATACTTCGTGCGTAAAGTCGTGTCGCGTTTTTTAGTTAAAAATGGCCAAGTGGTTCAAAGATTTTCCCATCAACCTCAAGAACGGGAGCGAGCGGGTCCGCTCGGCCTCCGAGTCCGGTCCCCAGACCCGAACCAAGCCGTCGTTTTCCCGGGACAGCCTGAAGTCCAGCGCGCGCAAGGATGGAGGGGTCGGGGGTCTCCTGGCGGGGAGGAACAGGAAAAACTCCGCCACGGAGTTGGGTCGGAGCCACAACCAGGGTCCGGTCGGGACCATGTGGGACACGCTGGCCCCTGGCAAGGGCCGCAAGAAGGGCGAGAACTCGGAGGAGAAGAAGGGGAAGAGCACCAGCCTGGCGCAGGCCTACTTCAGCAGGATGATCAAGGTGGACAAGCAGGACAAGAACGAGAAGCTCAGTGGGATCGTGGAGCAGAAGAACCCGGATGATGACGTGAATAAATCTGCGATTAAAACAACAGTAAGTTTCTCACATTTTATATTTTTTTATACTCTTATTTCGTGGCTACAGACATCATTGTTGAAGATCTTTTATGCTCCTCTTCTCCACCTCAGGGATCAGTTTCCATCCCTCTCTCAAAGGAAGACAATGTTGATTCCCTTCATTGTGTCACTTCAAACGAACAATGTTCTGACCTCTTTGCACCGATATTTCCGCTCCTTCCCCCTCCTGTCACTCAGGAACGCCTCGCCTTCAGCACATATCATAATCGTCATCCATGCGTTTGTGTCTTCTCGCCTGGACTATTGCAACAGTTTATTTTCATGTCTTAACAAGAAGGATCTGTCTCGCCAGCAGTTGATACAAAACTCTGACCCGATCTAGTAGAAGAACTCACATTTCCCCCGATCCTTAAAACTCTTCACTCTCTTCCAGTTTCTTTCAGGATCAACTTTAAAATTCTGGTTCTTACTTTCAGATCTATTCATGTTCAGGCTCCTCCTCACATCACTGATCTGATCCAGACTTACACCCCAGCTCGGGCTCTGAGGTCTGTGGATCAGAATCTACTGATGGTTCCTGAACACGGTTCAGGACCAGAGGAGAGAAATCCTTCCAGGCTGTTGCTCCTGTTGTGTTATCAGTTTTATCTTGCCCTTTAAACTACATACTTTATTGAATATTGTTTTGATTGTTCAAGCGCTTTGTGACCCTGGTCTGATGGACTCACTTGCTGTACCGTTTATTAACTCATGGTTCGCTCTTCCAGCTGATCATTCTGGAGGATTACGCCGACCCCTTCGACGCCGAGAAGACGAGGGAGCAGCGAGAGGCGGAGAGAGTCGGCGTGAACGACGGATACATGGAGCCCTACGACGCCCAAGTCATCATCACAGGTGATCCAAAGACGTCTCTTTGAATGGACTACAAATCTTGCTTTTCACACGGTCTCACACCGTCTTCCTAGAGGGGCCAAAATAGACCCCCTCGGCATACACGTTGACTTCCCCTCCCTGATGGCGGTTGCCATAGCAACAGCACAGAGGGCGCAGCTTCCTCTTCCAGCTTCCTGTCTCCTGCCTCGGTTTCCTTTGCCCGAACTCTCCTGATAGGAAGTTGACCCCGTGCCACCTCCGCACACACACACACATACACACACACACACACACACACAACGTTGCCTAATGTGTGAACAAAACACCCGCATCAACATGCCCCCCCAAACCCCTGTCACCCAATCGTTTTCCAGCAGCCAGGATGTTGGCCGATCGGCCGTCCAATCAGAGGCAGTGTTGACCTTTTCTTCCTGTAACTCCATTGTTTGCTCACACAATAGTGCAGACATGTAGGCTACCTGTCGAGGAAGGAAACAAAGAAGTACAGAACAAGTCCTGTTCTACCGATTTTTCACCGTCCAGTTTGTCCCAAATGGTTTTGTTTTAAATTAAATACACTTTATTGATGGATTATTTAGGATGTAAGAAGCCATCGACGTTATTTCTGCTCCAAAATAAAAAAAAAAGAAGCATTTTATCACATCATTACCTGTCATTTGCAAAACCTGTGTAACGCTGCATCGGACTTTGTTCCCTTAGTGGGAATGAAGTCCTACATGGTCACCGGTGCATCATCCGATCTGTACGGAAAGATTTTAGTAACAGCTTACCGAGCTCCGCTGAGCTGAGAGAACAAGTAATTGTTTGTGCACCTGAAAGAATGGAATTGTGTTCAAGTGACCCGACATCACCTCCGCTATACAAACCATACTGCCGTGATCGTATGTATTTTTTTTAAAACTTGAAATAAGAGGTATAATTGTGACCTGTCGCTTTACCTTGAACAATTGGGAAATATTAATGTTCTCGTCTCAAACATCGACTGGGACACGTTTAAACACAAGAATTAAAATTGAAAGCTGAGGTAGGTCAACCGTACATTCATATAATTTCAGTTAAATTGATAATTACTCAGCAAAAGGTGTTACATTTTTAAAAATAAAACATATTTTTATTTAAAGTTACATTAGACCCTTACTCTTTATACATTTAAGCGCTTGTTTCGTACAATTTCACTTGAAAAATAACGTGTAAACTAGTCAATAATGAGTCGACTCTAAATGGGACCATGTGGTTCCTAGAAAGCAGCCCCCACTGATTCAGAATTTTCTAAATACACTTAAAGTTTTTTTTAATAAATCATGCTATTTTCTTACTTTATTTAAATAATAATGTCAATATCAACCAGATATTTGGTCGATAAATAGCTTGGGACCCAGCGGCTAGTGATTTTAACAAGTAAAGAAAAATGTAACAATAACAAAAAGCTTAAAGTTTAAGCTAGAAAGATAATTAAAAATTACAAAGTAAGGGTGTTAGAAAATAATGGATAAAGTTAAATGTAACGCAATATTTTGACACATCAACAGCACTGTATCGATTTTTTAAAATATAATAGTTTGGCCTTTGAATTAAATATTTATTTTACAATCCTTCATAGTTAATATTTCAATGAATTGTGTGTAGAATAAAACATGAACATGAAAATATTCACATGCTGGCTATGACTGAGAATGAGAGGATACAGTCAACTACAGCAGATTTCAAAACAAATGAAAGCGGATACGACTTCGTCAAGAGTCATGTGGTCTGTAAATACAGCAACACCAGAGTCAAATACTCGACAATACTACAAATAAATCCTTGTTACTACTGTATCACAATATATCGTATCGTGATTCATATTGAAGCGCTAGATTCTTCCTTAAAAAAAACACTAATTTTGAGATATATAGTCATCATTCTCTTCATTATCTCTTCTTTTGCCCTGGAATACAGAAGTCCGACGCCGCGGCTCCAAAGATCTGCTGAAAGTCTGTGTACTTCTGGACCGAGGCCAGGCCGACAGGAAGAAAGAGGAGCTCAAGCAGCCCAACATCTACGACACGCCGTACGAAGAAGGCCCCGAGGGCGACAGCGAGGGCGTCTGGATCCCTGTCACCCGGCCCGAGTCTGATGGCCGTCCGGCCGGGGAGTACGAGCTGCCGTGGGAGTGGAGGAAGGAGGACATCGTCAGAGCGCTGTCAGGTAGAGTTGAGGCTCGGACGCCTGACGGCTCGGAGACGCCGCGTCCCACATGTCAGGAACGATCTCCTGGAAAAATCATCCGTTTCTGTCTGCAGTTCAATTCGCCGCCGACGACTCCTCCTCCTCAACCAAGGAGAACACCGTGGGTCGCCAGCAGCAGCATCACACCACCAAACAGAAGAACTGGAGCCACAAAACCCTCGTCTCCACCTCTTCCTCCTCCTCCCTGTCCTCCTTTCCCTCTTCCCCGATACTCAAACTCTCCCCGCTGACCCCCCAACCTGCCTCCCACCCGACGCTCAAACTCTCACCTACCTCACCCACCTCCAGTTCTGGGAAACTCCTCACTCACTCTCCTGGCTCCCCACTGGATGGGGAGACCGCCATGGTGGACCCCACTGTGCTCCTGGAGAAGCAGAGGTACTTGAACAATCCATTTTAAGATAATAGTATTAATGCGAAAACACAATTGTGTGTCTTTTTTCGACGTTAAAGAGGAAAATGTGTATCTTTCTTAAGAAAATATCAACATGCAGTGGCGGTTCTGATCACGAAGAAGGGTGGCATTTTTAGGGGGTGGCATTTAAACTTAAAAAAAAAAAAGATCTTGAGCACACAGCCCATGGTATTTACATCATATTCACCCAATCCATCTTCAATATATCCCCTATGATCTACCATTATCAGTAGATATTATAGCTAGTACACCATAATACTCTGGTACTCCAGGACGCAGGATTTGAACCCGGCATTGTCATATTTCGAGGTCATCATAGAGGCCTGTGTTGGGAACAATACGTGACTCTTCTCATAGTTTCCGGCATAATTTAGATTCTTTTTTTTGCAGTGTCCAGAAAAACTCTCGCCCGGGGAGTAATTCAGTGTAATACAGAGAGAATGGTGAGATTAGCCTCTGAGAATGAAAAAGGATGACCAACATCTTATTTTTAAAATGCATTTTGTACTTTTAGCGACACTCGCACAAAATCTTAACATGTAAATAACGATCAAAAAATAACCATTATTTCAAATACAGTAACAATGAACTATCAGTCACCTTATAAGGCCGTAAGTAATTAGCTTAGTTACTCACTTGAGGAACA
This sequence comes from Callionymus lyra, assembly GCF_982586985.1. Classification (NCBI taxonomy): domain Eukaryota; kingdom Metazoa; phylum Chordata; class Actinopteri; order Syngnathiformes; family Callionymidae; genus Callionymus; species Callionymus lyra. The sequence continues at coordinate 12,667,813 of NC_141834.1, forward strand.
ATTTTACTTTGTTTAAATGTTGTGTATCGGAAACCTATGGCAGATAACAGTCATATTTAAAACATGGCCAGGGGCCCAATGAGTTATTTCATAAGGCCCGTTGGATTGTTGGCTCAAATTAAATAAGATAACGGTTCATGATATTGTGAACTTTAAAGATGCAAGTTTTAAAGGTAAAGAACAGAGGTTGGGGATGTCAATAATTGCATATAGAATTATATGAAAGTGAGGTCAAATTGGCGTGAAAGGAAGGAATTTTATGGGAGAACAAACCCTGAGAGAACTCAGATACAACAAGATAGATCGACATTATCGCAATCAGAATCACATTTCCTGTCACAAACATATTGATGAACATATTTTAAACTTAGCATTATCAGTCATTTTGGGAACTTCTGTGACCTCATTTGACACATTTGATCTAAAGACGGTAACAAAAAAATGTGTCAACAAATATTTAGATTTCATATAAAACAAAACATTTTAAATATATATGTATTTATTTAATATAAATTCATTAAAAAAACATACTTAAATGACATGTTGGACTAAAAAATGGATGGATGGATGAATGGATGGATGGATGAAGATAGATAGATGGATGAAGATAGATGGATGGATGGATGGATGGACGGATGAAGATAGATAGATGGATGAAGATAGATGGATGGATGGATGGATGGATGGATGGATGGATGGATGGATGGATGGATGGATGGATGGATGGATGGATGGATGGATGGATGGATGGATGGATGGATGGATGGATGGATGGATGGATGGATGGATGGATGGATGGATGGATGGATGGATGGATGGATGGATGGATGGATAGATAGATAGATAGATAGATAGATAGATAGATAGATAGATAGATAGATAGATAGATAGATAGATAGATAGATAGATAGATAGATAGATAGATAGATAGATAGATAGATAGATAGATAGATAGATAGATAGATAGAAAGATAGATAGATAGATAGATAGATAGATAGATAGATAGATGGATGGATGGATGGATGGATGGATGGATGGATGGATGGATGGATGGATGGATGGATGGATGGATGGATGGATGGATGGATGGATGGATGGATGGATGGATGGATGGATGGATGGATGGATGGATGGATGGATGGATGGATGGATGGATGGATGGATGGATGGATGGATAAACTAAAAGTCTCTCACTCATATACTGTCTTCGTGCTGCAACGTTACGACATGTTAGCCTCCCATCCTGGCAGAAAGTCAGTGTCTTTTTAACTGTGAAGCCCGAGTCAGCAACTCTGACCCGTGGCACACTGTCTGCTCGGCTCTGCGTCTCCCCAGACATAATGCTCAGCCACATGGACATTATTCAAACATGCTTCCGACACGCTTCCCCGGATTAACGTTTCCACCGCGAACGATCTTTTACCAGGGAGTCCACACGTCTGCATATGTTGCTGTGGTTTTATGTTTTTGTATGTTGGTGATCTCCTGTGTCTGACCGCATCACCTCCTGTGCTTCCACCTCGCCTGTCCAAGCTGGTACCATGGCAGTGTGAGTCGGCAGCAGGCTGAGGCTCAGCTGCAGCGCTGCAGGGAAGCCAGCTTCCTGGTGAGGGACAGCGAATCAGGGACCAGCAAGTACTCCATCGCTCTCAAGTGAGTGTCAAGTGCACGCGAGCATCTGCATTTATAATGCTGTGTTGTTGCTGTGAGAAGTGCATCATCAAGTGTATTGGTTTAACGTTTGTTTGTGTAAATGCATCACAACATGTTTTTATTCATTTATTTATCTATAGGCAGCATTGACAACTTTACAGAAATACATTAGTGGTTGAATTTCACATTTAAAATATTAAAACGTTAATAAATTAATTTAATAATTTCTATATTGAATGATTTGATTCATGTTTTTATAGAATTATTGAATTGATTTAATAAAGATATTTATGATTATTTTAAATTTTGAATCTTTGATTCTAATTTCAGTAATTACAAAATAAATGCTCAAAGTTCTACCTTTTTTTAATCTTTGCCTTTTAAATTGAATAATAATGTGTTGTGAATTTACTCTACTTCTTCCTCCTCCCTTTACTTCTTCCTACTTCCTGTACTACTTCCTACTTCCTTTACTACTTCCTACTTCCTTTACCACTTCCTACTTCATGTACTACTTCCTACTTCCTTTACTACTTCCTACTTCATTTACTACTTCCTGTACTACTTCCTACTTCCTTTACTACTTCCTGTACTTCTTCCTACTTCCTGTACTACTTCCTACTTTCTTTACTACTTCCTACTTCCTTTAATACTTTCTGTACTTCTTCCTACTTCCTTTACAACTTCCTACTTCCTGTACTTCTTCCTACTTCCTTTACTACTTCCTACTTCCTTTACTACTTCCTACTTACTGTACTTCTTCCTACTTACTGTACTTTTTTCCGACTTACTTTACTTCTTCCGACGTACTTTACTTCTCCCTACTTATTTTTCAAAGTACTACATCTTTTTGTTATTTTTCTTTTATATTCTGCTTTTTGGTTTAATTGGTGTTCTGTTATTTTGTATGTACACATTTTTTACGCATTTGTTTGTTTTAAAAAGTTCGATATAAACAAGTTAATTCATTCTAACACTTTTTATATTTAATTTTTCAAGGCAAAATGTGCAATAATCTGATGTTACTTAATATAAAATTGTTTATTTAGCTACATTTTGATAACACAAATATCGCTTCAACTTTCTACAACAATTTTTAAACTTTTTAAAACGTATAATCAGATTAAGGCTCAAATTAAGTAGAATTAATACATGTTTGTTTTGTATTTCTAGATTTTCTTTATTATGAAGGCGTCACATGACATATTAACAGACTTTCACATGATAGCTTGAGACACAAACGTGTCCCTAAAATACACAAAACGCTGAATAAGTGTCAACAAAAAAGGGTGAGAAGAAAACCACGTACTGTATTTGTGCGACAGTGAGAGAGCGTGTGACTGAAACATTTGCAACTGTGTGTGCACACGCCTGAGCGAACACTCGCTGTACGCTGCTCATTCATTTGCCTCCTCACATCATTAACCCCATTTACACGTCCACTGAACTCGGAAAATGAACTCTCGATTTGGGAGAGATGGATTACAAGAGGGATAATTTAATCGTCACTTCTGTGAAGTTTGACGAAGTTAGCTTTTGTAGATAAATGGGAATTTAGCATCAACAGTTAGCAGTTAGCATCAGCAATGCTAACAACGGCACTGTTTATTTATAAATTATTCTTTTAAAATAAATCATATCATATATTTTTGTTTTCAGGAAATAATACAAAACATTTGATTTATATTTGGATACATTACATTTAGTGTTTATAAACATGTCTTTGTGGGACATTTTCCACAAAATAAGTTGAATAGTTTTTATTTTTTATACAAACAATATATTCTTTCTACCAAACCAGTGTCATTTTCTTTTTGAAATTGTTTAATCAGAAGATAACAATGACAAAAACAACCCCTTTTACATTTTGTTAGAAATATATAAACGGCAAATAAACAATTTAAATGCTATGCATTTTATTATGGACCAGATTAATTCAACTTTACCACCTCGTAACGACAACAAATTGCATTCCAAATAAATTCAAGATTCAACTTAAAAATGTCCTGAATTTGATACAACAAATAGTTTATTAGTTGATAATTTAAGAGATTTGCCGGTTTTAGAAAATAATCTTTAAACATTTCAGCTTTTTTTTGGGTTGGTACATTTTCAACTGCATCTAGCAATGCTACAGACGAGCTAAGCTAGCAAGTATCACCTTTAGATTAAGATTTCCCTTACCTTATGTATTTTCTGAAAAACAAAACACAATATTCATATTTTCTTTAGCTACAATTTTATGTGTTATGGGGTGATGAGGGTGATCTTAAACAGATCATCTATAACTACCTATAAACAGTGAATAAATCCTTAAAGAAAAATCTGGGAACTTTAGTGCTTGAGACCTTGGCTCCCTTCGGACCATGCAATTGATATGGGGTTGAATGCAAAACTTTGGGAATAAATCATGTTTTTTTTTAATGATAAATTATGCTTTTATAAAAGAAAATAAATCATAAAGTATTAGCGACATAATAGTTGATTGATTCTATGTGAGACAAACATGTGTCAAAGTTAAAATTAGTAAAAAAAAAAAAAATTGATTCATATTTACATTGTCATTGTAATAATAATTATGTTATTCATAATTAGTTGTAACATTATATTTATTTGTCGTCAGAATGAAAATAACCCTTTTATGGTATTTATTTACGAGTTGTTTTTTTTGCCGATCTCAGCATATATAAAGTCTTGATGGCGTCTCTTGGTTTCTTCCTCGTCCAGGACCAGCCAGAGCTGCGTTCACATCATCGTGGCTCAGACCAAGAGCAGCAAGGGTCTGGGCTTCACCCTGGACCAGAGCAGCTGCGTCTTCTCCAGCATACCGGAGCTGATCCACCACTACTGCGCTCACCGCCTGCCCTTCACCGGAGTGGAGCACATGACGCTCCAGCACGCCGTGTCCAAGTCGTACATCTGATCGTCTAAACTTCACCACGATGTCATTGAGAAACATCATCTGTGAACGGTTCCTGTCTTTGGTATATGAATATGATTGATGACATTTTTAACCAAACATTTCCACACAGATCTACTTAAATAACATGTTAAAATCAAGCAGAAATATATATTTTTTGAGACACAAGGATCACATCCATGACAAATATATTTTAAAAGCAAAGATGTTGTAAAAAAGTGTAGATATGAACCAAAATATAAGACAGTTGAGACGCTCCAATGAGCCACAAACTGGTGCAGACAATAGTGTCTTATATTGGTTTCTCTACTGCAGAAAAATGATTTAACATTTCAGAAAATACATATATTTCTTTAGTTATCAAGTTAGTTTAAAAAGATTACAGATTCGTCTGATTTTCTTTAAAAATATACATATAAAATGGTTGTTGCGATTGAATTCTGGTAACTTTGGGACGGAATTAAACTATAAAGTCTTGATTTATCCGTTAAATATTAAATATAAATACGTATTCAGTTCAGAAAGCTAACAAATTGAGTTTATAATTTTGCATTAAGCCAGTTTTAGAGCTCAAAAATGAATTAAATTGAACGTGTTGACACGTTCACGAGCCTCGGATCGTTGTGAAAAGACGATAAAAACGTTTTACATCTTGTTCTTATCAATATATTGCTGTAGCTCTTTTTTGTATATGATTTTTGAGGTTCTCAATAAAAGCGTTTGTTACGTATCTCTTTCTTTCATGGAGGATAAAAGACAAAAACTTGAATTACAACAATAAAAATACAACCTTTGTGTAAAACTTCCCTTTAAGAAACACCTGAGAGCAACAGGACTTACAGTCAGGTCGGCTGGAAGGATCGATGCACCTGATTGGAGTATATTCATTCATCCGTCCGACATGTCAATTGCACTATTGATCTATCCTGGAAACCAGCCTCATTTACCAGCCACTCTGTCTGTCAAGATAAGAGCGCCATCGATCTGTTGCCCTTAACTAGGGTAGTGCACACAGCCTCGTAACGTTATTGTCCCGAGTCAGCACATTTGTGGAGAAGATTCATTTTTACACTTAAGGCTTAAGAAAAATCAACAGTCGCAGTTTTTTCATACGAGGGAAGCTCACTTACGTTTGGTGTTTTTCAGTAATATAGTCAAGTTATTGATCGACCTTGGTCCCATTATTTGGCTAATCAGGTAGATATTGATCAAGGTCATCACCTTATCTATGGAAAAAAATAGGAGATATGTTAAGATTTATAATATTAAAAAGTTGAAAAGTTATTTTGAATAAATGAATTAAAATATTTCTATATTGAATGATTTGATTCATGTTTTTATAGAGTTATTGCATTTATTTAATTAAACGTAATTATGATTAATTTAAATTTTGGATCGTTGATTCTAATTTCAGTAATTAGAAAATAAATGCTCAAAATTCTACCTTTTTTTATTCTTTACCTTTTAAATTCAATAATAATGTCTTGTGAATTTACTTTACTTCTTCCTCCTCCCTTTACTTCTTCCTACTTCCTTTACTTCTTCCTACTTCCTGTAGTACTTCCTACTTCCTTTACTACTTCCTACTTCCTTTACTACTTCCTGTACTTCTTCCTACTTCCTGTACCACCTCCTACTTCCTTTACTACTTCCTGTACTACTTCCTGTACTTCTTCCTATTTCCTGTACTACTTCCTACTTCCTTTACTACTTCCTGTACTTCTTCCTACTTCCTGTACTATCCTACTTTTTGCTTGAACTAAATTGAGCACAAATATTTAGAAGGTAGGTAAGTGTAAGGATTTAAAATAAATATGATTGTTTTTACTTGTCTTTACTTCTTCCTACTTCCTGTACTACTTCCTTTACTACTTCCTACTTCCTTTACTACTTCCTGTACTTCTTCCTACTTCCTGTACTACTTCCTACTTCCTTTACTACTTCCTGTACTTCTTCCTACTTCCTGTACTACTTCCTTTACTACTTCCTACTTCCTGTACTACTTCCTACTTCCTTTACTACTTCCTGTACTTCTTCCTACTTCCTGTACTACTTCCTACTTTTCCTACTAAATTGAGCACAGATATTTAGAAGGTAGGTAAGTGTAAGGATTTAAAAGAAATATGATTGTTTTTACATAGTTTTTGTTTGTTTACAATATAATCCTATCAAATAAACAGGGTTTCTTTGTCAGAACTTAGCCCTGAGATGCATTATTCATACCCGGCTACGTCACGGCGGGCGAGAGGGATTTCCCCTTAATAAAGATCCGTCAGCGTATCAGACGTGTACTACACGACGAGCGAGGCATGTATTACCAAGAGAAGGTATTCATCAAACCGTCCACAGCGGTGGATCCGTGTGCTTTTTTATTTATTTATTTTTTCTTCATCCCGTCGCTGTGAAAAAACCCACTGACCTGAGCTGGAAATCAATTACAGATACACTCACGCGAGCACATGGTCGCTCGACTCCCGTCAACACCTCTTGTCAAACACCTCCACAGCACACACAGGCGTTACCAAAAGTTCCCAAAAAAAGAAAGAAAAAATGGCCCTAGTATTTACTCACACCCCCCCCCCCCCCTCCGCCCTGGAAGAACACGTCTAAATCAGGAAGATTCTCTCAGCGTTCATCCGGCAGCGATGCGTGTTTGCAGCGAGATATGTTTAACCAGCGGCTGGATTGGTTAGCAACATTATCCGGGTGTGTGTTGGAGTGTGAACGCGTCCAAGTGTGCGACCATGTGTGCACACACAGTCTTGTTATGTGTGTGAGAGATAGAGAATTTTCTGTTCAGGGATTACCAGGTTGCCATGGTGATTAGTTGGGAGTGAGGAGAGGAAAGAAGGGAGGGATGAGAGTGAAAAGAAATGTAAAAAAAAACAAAAACAACTTGACTTTTAGCTGCCGTTTAGCTCCTCGTGTGCGACGCGATAAGCAGAGAATTAGCGAGCGATAAGCAATTGTGTTGTCGTCGGCTCGCAGGGCCGCCTCGCTATTGATTGATCCGCCCACTTTCACAGGGGTCACGCCGAGGGGTCGCACACACTGAAGCGAGGCGAACAACTTACTTTCAGACGTGATTTGCAAAAGGGAAACTTTCAGGCCCTGCTAGCTTCCATCTGGAGGATCCTAATGAGATCCTCAACCAGGTCAAAAATGAAGGAAAAGTGCCAGAGGCTCCGAACACAAGTGTTGGACTGAATCTCTGCTAGTGTTTGGAAAAACAAAGAGAGAACAAAGATTGTGCTTTGCTAGATTTTTTTTTAAACTTCATCTATAAGAAGAGCTGCTGTTACTCAGCTTGTCATGCACCGAGATTCCCTGAAATAAAACATTTAAATCGAGACGGTTTTAAAGTCATTACTCCCCACGGGGCTGAACTTGCAGAAGCATGTTTGCTCCTGACCTATAGAATGTTATATAAATACACTCCCAGTTAGTCACGCCAACATGCTAAAGCTAGGCTAACGATAGTTTCGGAGCCTTGAAGAGGTTTTAAGAGTTTTCTTTTTTAAAAAACTTTAAATACTATGAAACTATATTCTTTGGGAATTGAATGATATTTGACATTATTATAATGATTGAGACTCAGCTCATGTTGAGACTTTTAAACACTCAAATCCACATAAAGTTTACTTTAAGAATCCACTTTAAAAATATACATATATATATTTATATTTTTTTCACAGAGAATCACAATACTGACGTTTTAAGTTAATTTAAAATCATGAGTAATACTATTAACTAGTTAAACAATAAGTCTATTAACAACAAAAACAATAGTTATACATAAAAATAAAGGGTAAAAAAAAAACCTTTTTTGAACTTCCTAGTTCTAACTTTCCTTGCTGCCATTTTTTAATTATTTATTTCAAATTATTTTTCCAGCTCTTTTACCAAAAACGTCTTCATCATTTTTTAAACAATTTAAGGAAACTTGATCTCAAGAATTATGTATACTTTGTTTTTATTCAATAATACTATATATAAATATATGTGTGAATATATATATATATATATTCTTTTTATAAAAAACAACAGCTTTTATAAATTTATAATATTTATGTCATATTCACAAGAAGAATCAATAGAAATGTCCAGCTTTTAAAAAATATTATTATAAAACAATAATTTCATTAACCTCCACTAAATGAATGAATCAAAAATATTCTCATAATCAAATAAAGGAAAAAGAACATTCTTGACCTTTGCTTTTTTTCCAATTATATAGGTGTTATCATTTTCTAGATTATCCAAAAACACCTTTATACTGTATATTAAATAACATTTAAATAATGTTATTACTTAGTAATAATACAATGCGATACATGTATTTATATATTATTATTTTTTCCTATTTTCTGTTAATGTTTTTTTTTTACTCTGATCACATTCATTTCATACACATATTATTATTTAAATAATAATATTTTTGTACACATTTATAAAACCATCTAAAAGCAAACATTCTTTATCTTAAAACTCATATTACAAAAAAAAAAAAAATATACTAATCTACAGCAATTTGATTATTTATTTTCCAACCCATAAAACACGTTTTTGATTTCTATATAAAATAAAATAGCTTGTTTTTCTTTTACCACTCCTGAGTCAAGTGAATCTCACAAACACACATCTCCGTCGTGCATTAATACAGCTCGTCTTTGATGCCAATATTATGTTTTGATGAGACCGTGAACGTCTGGACGTGTCGGGGAAAAAAAAAGCACAGGAAGTAATTTCCGCCACCAGAAGACGGGATGACAGCGAGAGAGAGAGAGAGAGAGAGAGAGGGAGGAAGGGACATGGAAGGAGGGCGGGAGCGTGAGGGGGTGTTAGGGGAAGACAAGCACTTGTGGGGGTCCCAGCTTTTAAATAATTCAGAGAGAGACTCGCAGCACTCAGTGCAGAGGAGGAGCACTGTCAGGTCAGCTCATTCACTGCAGAGCAGAGCCAGGGAGGGAGAGAGGGATGTACAGAGGGAGGACGAAGGTATAAAGATAGCATGAGACTTCCCCGGCATGTGCTCACTTTTAGTCATGTGTGCGTGTCGAAAAACTGCCGCAGCATGTGAGACCGAAATAGACAAAATAAAAACATCATTTTTTTTCACACCACGACATCCTCCTCCTCCTCCTCCCTTTGACTTTGTTTACCCCTCGCTCAGACTTCCCCCCCCCCTGTGACCTGTACCTCCTTTTTTGTTTTCTGCATTCCCTTTTTTCCCTCCGTCATGCAAATCGATTACAGGTTTTTGGAATCAGACCTTGGAAGAGAGTGTTCGTCGTAACCTGAATGTGTTTCCCTTCTTTTCTATTTCTGTGTCCAATATCTGGCCGCTAAGTAGAATTATTACTAACCGACAAAACTGTGATTTTTTTTTTTAAACACGGATGTTAATCCCCCCTTTGTCAATAAAATGAATTTCACGGCTCCGGTTACAGATTTAGACATTTTTAAAAGTAGTCATTAGAGAGTCCTAGTCATGCATGGAAATCAGGGTAAAATGTACCAGGATTCTGCTACAAAATGAGGGTTTAATTATTCAGGCAAAAAAGTACTGGTTTCACCCGTCCGTCTGATCTATTAATATGTGAAGAGGAGCATCATTGGGTCATGAATATTGAATAGTTCTGGTCCAGGATGCTGCAGGTTTGCACTTCAGCGGCAGCACAGGTTGACTCGGTTAATTGGTGAACAGACTTTTTATGTCACAGCTATTTTGTTATGTCACTGCAGACGCACTCCTGTTGGTTCCTTTTACTTCTCCAGAGACCAGGCTTACAAAGCACTTGAACCATAAAAACAATACACAGTTAAAACTATACATACTATATTATAAAAGGCTAAGACAACATAGAGACGAACACAGGAGTTCCAGAAAAACAAGGAAAAGCCTGAACAAATAAGAATGTCTTAAGATGTTTCTTGAAGGAGTCAGTAGATCATCAAACACAGAGAAAGAGGAAGATTGTTTCAAAGCTTTGGAGCAACAGTCTGGAAGGATTTCTCTCCTCTGGTCCTGAACCGTGTTTAGGAACCATCAGTAGATTCTGATCCACAGACCTAAGAGCCCGAGCTGGGGTGTAAGGCTGGATCAGTAAGGAGGAGCCTGACCATGAATAGATCTGAAAGTAAGAACCAGAATTTTAAAATTGATCCTGAAAGAAACTGGAAGCCAGTGAAGAGTTTTAAGGATCGGAGAAATGTGAGTTCTTCTACTAGAGCAGGTCAGAATTCTCGCGGCAGAGTTTTGTATTAACTGCAGGCGAGACAGATCCTTCTTTTTCGTTTAGACACCAAAGTAAACTGTTACAATAGTCCAAACGAGAAGAAACAAACGCATGGATTATAAACTCCAGATCGTGTTGTGACATAATTTTCCTAAATTTAGAGATTTTTCTCAGTTGAAGGAAACAGTTTCTGGTCAGTTTTCTGCAGAGTAATCTTCAAATCTGCTGTCGATCAACTTGAAGACTCAAAGAAATGAAACTTGAAAAAAGGTTGTGAAGATTTTATTTTAAAAGAGATTGTCAAGAGTTGGAGATACTGATTTTTTCACATAGTTATTACAAGGAAAAAAACAACTAAACTTCTACATTACATCAAATGATTTATTAATTGATAAATTAAATTAACTTGAATTGCAATTAATTACTTAATTGATTGAGGGTTGTCAAATAAGTAATTCAGTGGCAAAAACCTTTTTCTTTCTTATTTTTCTTCCTGACACGATAAGTCATTAAAATAACATAAACTGTTACATATAATTACTTTAAAAAAAAGGATACAATATTGTTACAATAATATATTTAAAAAAAAACTGTTACTTACTGGAATGGAATGGAAAAAAACCCACATTAATACAAGTTAATTTATCATCATGTTTATTCTATTCATCTTTACTTGTTTATTTTATACATTATTAACAGAGACTAATTAAAGGCTAATATATGTATCAGTGTAGATGCAGGTTTTCTATTTGTGTCGCAACAAGTACAGTAGGCAAGCGAGGGAGGAAGTAGAGCACAGACCACCTGTAGAGTCGTCAGAAAGTTCACCAGCCTTAAATTCTGCGGCATCCTTTTGAAAAAGGTTTATTTATAGCTCTTTCTGCTGCCTTTTTCCTGAACATAACCCCTTGTGTCAAATCACTTTTCCTTCTTGGAGTTTCCTGAATTTTATATTTCATAGTTGAAACCATATTTTTTCTTGAATCCGTTCATGTGCAATGAAAAGCGACCTTTTTAAAGTGGTCAATCGAAATGAATGAATGGTTTATTTCGGGCAAGACAGTCTGGTTCACATCATAGTTCACATATTACATGCATGTCCCGAAAAGGGAAAACAACGGGAGAATCTTGAAGTTTATCTAGTCCCGCCCGCCATTAACTTCAAGAATAAAAAATAAATCTACATGCGATTAATCTGGGTGAACCGTTTTGGACTGGGGGCTAAATGTGGCCCCTTGATTTCATCTACGTGGCCCCCATGAGGTCAAAATATTACTTTATAAAATGGATCATATAGAAATGTTTGAAAATAACAATGCCTATAACAATTTTAACAACCACTTTTATCACCTTTTGAGAACGGAATTTATATTAAATTAAACAAATCATACGTTATGGAATAATACCATTTTATGTGTTTCATATATTTGATTTTGAAATAGATAAAACATCTATTTTTACCCTTTAGAAATCCTTATTACATTTTTTTTAAGAATTCAATAATATAAATCATATTAAGACTAAAGGATATTCAAGAATGTCCTTCTATCAAATCATTGTTTTTAAATGATCTTATTTTTTCACTGGTAATAAATCTCTTCTGAAGTGGTAAAAAAAATCCCCCAGAGTGCAACACCTCGGACTGCTGGCTCCTCCAGTTCCCACCTGTTCCCTCCTCTAAAAACAGATCAACAGTTGATTCATCTAATAACTATAAAGCACTTTTTTTTTTTTTTACGAGTTTGTTTTGGCACAAGGCATCTGTAGATTCATATCCAAGACTTAAATTATATATATATAGATATGTATTTATATGTGTGTTGGTGACACAGATCGAGAGATTTAAATAAAACAAAAAACCCTCCATGTTGGACTGGGGGGTCATCATCCTTGCAGTGACTCCTGAGCGCCATCAACACCCTGAACGTGCCCGGGAGTCATGAATTTTACATGCGACTGCGTTGGCATCTCTCCCTCCCTCCCTCCCTCCCTCCCCCCTTTTTAAACTCACCCGCCCATCCTTTTCCCTTCGTCTCCTCGGTGCTCAAGCGCGGACATCAGCAGCTTCTCGACCCCGGGCTCGACTCACCTGGATCCGGCTCCGACTACCCACGGTATCTCTCTCCCCCCCCCACCCGCCCCCCCTAGAGCGACCCGCGAGCCGTGACGTCAGCATGGCAGGTGGAGAGTGAAGGTTGCGAGGAGGAGGAGGAGGAGGAGGAGGAGGAGGAAGGTGCACTGCGGGTGAGGTGGCCTCTCCCTCCCGGTGAAACACCTTCACGGAAGGGGCTCCAAGCGCTCAGGACGAAAAAGGATGATGGACGGTCGGTCGCCGCCGCCGCTGGTGCTGATGCTGCTGATGCTGATGCTCGCCATTGTCGGGGGTGAGTTAAGTTTTGTGTGTCCGGTAATATGGCTCCGTCGATGCGCGTCTGCGAGAAAAAAAACAACACCTTTTTACGACAAGAAAAAGAACAACAAACATCACGCAGAAAGGCAGGTTGGAGGAGTGAGAAGGTCTATTCGGAACAATAGATTCGTTTGGAGAAAGACAACAACAAAAAAAAGATGCTCGTATTGTCACTGAGATTGGAGCTCACTTCACTCTGAGGTGTTGTGTAACAAAAAATAACACGAATTATTATTCAGGCGTTTGATGTTTCCTCTCCCTCTCAGGTACAGGGAGTATTTTTCTATAATAAAAAAAATGTATATTTCTAATGTATGTCTACAGTGTAGATTCTTTGAATCTTTCAGATATTAAACATTTAAAATGCTGTAAATGGTTAAACACGATGGCTTAAAATAGTGCCATAATGTCACCGCCGCCTGAAGCTCCTTTTATCTACTGTCGTCTCTGTCACTTTTTAACTTTCTTTTGACGATTGTTTTACTGAAAGAAAATCGTAGCACCTTCCCAGTTATTTAAAAGGTTTATATTGTTGCTATTTTTCAATGTATGGGACTGAAATTTGAGGATTTTGTTGTCGTTTTTGTGCATTTTGTTCCATTTAAGTTGAATACTTCTACGTATCTATTGTGTGAAGAGGTCCCTGGAGTTTTTTTATAATATGAAAAACTTTTACTATATGCAACATTTCTATATGCAACTCATTATTAACCAATTCGCCATAATTTAAACAGATTTCAAATCTATTTTATTTAAATATATATTCCTATCTAGATTTTAAGATCTTCCTGCAGTAAATGAAGTATTTCTAAGCTTTTGGTTAAGTAATGTCATACCTTTTTTAGCATTTGAAATAGAACTGGTATCAAGAGCTTGATGGGACAGCAGGTTCGCAGTCATGACCCAAAACTTATCCCTTGTTCCAGTATTAAAATTTAAATAAAAAAATACTTTTTTGACTTGTTGAGATAGAACGCATTCTTAGGTGAGGTAACAATACAGAATATATGTACACACACAATAAAAAGTAAAGCTCATACTGCACAAGCTAGTTTGTCCGGATGAATATTGGTCAGTGAAGGGTGGATTGAACGGTTCAATGCTCTTGGCACTTATTGGTTCATGGAACGAGCATCGATATTCTGTCGCCTTCAGGCTTCTGCATCACTTCCTACAAACGTGTGATCACTGCGCATATGAATTTATTTAAAGCATGTACAATGAAAGATGGCTGATGTCTCCTAGGAAGATGCTGACTGACTTACTACTGTGAAAAAGGGGATTTACTGCAGTGAAAATGGATAGTTTAGCCATAATTCCCTCATTTTCTTCTCACCCTCATGTCCCCTCAGGGTTGGGATTATTTTATTTTATAAAATCCCTTTTAGTGATATAGGCAAAGATGTCCATTTGAACGCAGCGACTAGTGCTCAGGTGTCTTCGTCTTCACCTTCGTCCAAGATGACGCACTTGAAAAAACATCCAAATACCTCTGTGGTGCTTGTCTGTGACGTCCATCTTAAATAAGTCTATATTGTTCTGTAATGTCTATCTTAAATAAGTCGGTGTTGTTCTGTAAAATCCTTCTTAAATAAGTCTATATTGTTCTGTAACGTCCATTTGAAATAAGTAAGTCTACATTGTTCTGTAACATCCATCTTAAACAAGTCTATATTGTTCTGTAATGTCCATCTTAAATAAGTCTATATTGTTCTGTAACGACCATCTTAAATCAGTATACATTGTTTTCTGCCGTCCATCTTAAACAAGTCTATATTGTTTTGTAACGTCCATCTTAAATATGTCTATCTTGTTCTGTAACGTCCATCTTAAACAAGTCTATATTGTTCTGTAATGTCCATCTTAAATAAGTCTATATTGTTCTGTAACGACCATCTTAAATCAGTATATATTGTTTTCTAACGTTCATCTTAAACAAGTCTATATTGTTTTGTAACGTCCATCTTAAATATGTCTATCTTGTTCTGCAACGTCCATCTTAAATAAGTCTATATTGTTCTGTAACATCAATCTTAAACAAGTCTATATTGTTCTGTAACGTCCATCTTAAACAAGTCT
This sequence comes from Callionymus lyra, assembly GCF_982586985.1. Taxonomy (NCBI): domain Eukaryota; kingdom Metazoa; phylum Chordata; class Actinopteri; order Syngnathiformes; family Callionymidae; genus Callionymus; species Callionymus lyra. The sequence goes on from NC_141834.1 coordinate 12,683,115, forward strand.
ATATTGTTCTGTAACGTCCATCTTAAATAAGTCTATATTGTTCTGTAACGACCATCTTAAATCAGTATTTATTGTTTTCTAATGTCCATCTTAAACAAGTCTATATTGTTTTGTAATGTCCATCTTAAATATGTCTATCTTGTTCTGTAACGTCCATCTTAAACAAGTCTATATTGTTTTGTAACGTCCATCTTAAATATGTCTATATTGTTCTGTAACGTCCATTTTAAATATGTCTATCTTGTTCTGTAACGTCCATCTTAAACAAGTCTATATTGTTCTGTAACGACCATCTTAAATCAGTATTTATTGTTTTCTAATGTCCATCTTAAACAAGTCTATATTGTTTTGTAACGTCCATCTTAAATATGTCTATATTCTTCTGTAACGTCCATCTTAAATATGTCTATCTTGTTCTGTAACGTCCATCTTAAACAAGTCTATATTGTTTTGTAACGTCCATCTTAAATATGTCTATATTGTTCTGTAACGTCCATCTTAAATATGTCTATCTTGTTCTGTAACGTCCATCTTAAACAAGTCTATATTGTTCTGTAACGTCCATCTTAAATATGTCTATCTTGTTCTGTAACGTCCATCTTAAACAAGTCTATATTGTTCTGTAACGTCCATCTTAAATAAGTCTATATTGTGAGACTGTTTGTAGCAGAAGCTCAAAGAATAACAAGCGATACAGACCGGTAGTATAGTGATGGGCTGGTGAAGCATCATGATTTGTGATTTGTAATTCAGGAGACGTTTCCAAAATTTCTAAGGGTACAATTGCTTCCTATCATCAGCTCTTTAAGAATTATTTTGAGGGCTATATTGTTTGCGTTGATGAACAAGCGGTTGCTGTGAATCAGCTTTATATTCTCGGATTAAACTGCATTTGTGTCACGTTTCGTATGAATGACCTTTAATCAAAATAAACCCCCCTAGATTGCCGTCCATCATGGGTAGGGTTACCATTACCCTACCCAGTATTGTCAGTCTCCATCTAAACACTCTCACCCAGACCAACGGTGACTCACCCTCACCCCCTTTTTTTCTCCCGTTCACTCCCTCATTAACACGGAGGTCTGCGTTTTGAGTGGGCAGGTTAATGAGAAGCAGCTTCTTCTGTATCCTGTCATCAAGGACGTCTGACGTATCATCCTGCAGTACAAGGAAACGCTTCTAGAACACACTCTTTTTTTTTTTCACCCCTCTGTTTCCATGGTGAGCCGGCATTGACTGGTGAAGTGTTGATGCTATTAGGGCCATATTTGACTTCAGTAAATTGTCTCTAATTGGGTGTTGATTTCCACTCAGGGACGGTTAGCGTGAGCGCGAAACTCATCGGCGAATTGGAGGAGATTCTATTATCGGAGAGTTTTGCGATCAAATATATTGCCGTGTCAGCGCAAATCGTGAACTAAAATAATCTATCACTTCAGGTCCAGACACACAAGCAAACTAACTTTAAAATGTATTGTTTTATTTAGTTTGGGACCACAATCCCTCCACCAGCTATAGATTGCTTTTTTTTAAGCGAACAAAAGTGTTGAGGAAACGCCGGGGAAACCGGCTTTCTATAAAACTGCTGTGTCACCATTTCCCTGAATTGGCAGCTGATTTAATAATCGTGTGATTTATTTTACAAGCAGGGGAATTTGCAATCAAGTCTATTAAAGGGTGAAAATAATATCTTTCTAAAAGCCTCCGTTTAGCCCACTCTGTATTTCAGTGTCACCGTCTGACAGCATTAAAGACACATTTATGGCTAACAACCTCGTGTAAATAAGCTTACAATTGTAACATTCTAATCTCGACTTGGCACGAAATAGGAAAGAAAAGTTAATACTTCCATCATAATCGTACACGAAAATGGCTAAACTAGAGAAGAGATGTATCTTTATAAAATACTTCTGATTATGATCATTTCCATTGGATAAAGGGAAGTATAAATAAGAAATAAAATACTTACTTATAACTTGATAATCCTAATAATTTAGGGTTCAGTTCTCTCTATAAAATCATGTATTTCAAAGCAACAGATTTGTCTTAAGAAATACAATTGTTACACAATCAAGACAGGAAACATAACTTTTAATGCCATAAAGCTATTTTTGTCACTACTATTTCATAGCTATTGATGTAAGAACGTAACGCATTTTTATTATCATCCAAAAAACATCACTTAAATTAAACTCTTATGAGCTGTTTGTGTTATTATCATTACATATGTCAACACAGACATACCCTTATTTGTGCCGGTCATGAGTCTGGATTAATCAATGATGGGTTTTTTTACCAAAAGATTCGTCTGTGACGTACTTTTGCTTAAGTTTCGAAATGTTGTGCAGTCAAACTCTTTATAATTATCTGATAATAGATCCGTTTTGAAGCCACAGGGTCATTGGTTCAAGCACAGCCAGGGGGGGTTGATCTGAGATTGAGGTTAGAGTTTCTAGATTGCTTTTGTTTATTTATTTTTACACACAAAATAACCAAAGGTGCTACTGAGAAAAACATCTTATATTCAAAAATAGAAATAGATTATTGCTCAGCTGATATGGGATTGATTCTCTCCATGTACGTCTAGACAATCCATGGTTTAATCTACTTATGTGTAAGAAATGTAGATATTATGTCGCCTTTATTAACTCATTTGAAAGGTTTCCCTCTTTCGTGGATCATTGATCTGGACCAGAAAATACTGTAACTTACATTTTACTGTAAAATATCTATTCCTTCCTTTCACAAATTCACGTTTCATGACTTTCATAGTGTCACGTTGCTGGTCATCAAACTGTAAAAGAACATCTAAATCGCTTGATGTTTTTGTCAAGAACTCCCATCATGCATTGCCAACTGACCACCCAAGGCAGCAGACTGCCTTCATATAGGGGTGAATGGCAACAATTAAAAACTTGAACTGACTCAACCTTTAATGGAAAAGTTGAGTTCATTGCTTCTTTGAGTGCGATAATGTTTACACATCGTGATCACAAGGAAACTGTTACTATCCCTGCTTGTGTTGCCAGGTCTCTGGGAGCCTTTCTGGACTTGGTCTCACGCTCAGGTTTAAATTTTGGATGGAGTTTGACACCTCCGTTTAACCAAGGATACGAAGACAGGGGATTGAATTAGACTATTCAGTACCGTCGTTTCTCTACCTCCTTTGAGATCTTGAGTAGTCTTGTTTGTGTTTTCTCTTTGAAATCAAATGTATCATCGATATCATGTCGTATTTTCATTTCCTGCTCATACTTATGTTTTAAAAACCGTCCATCTTTTGACTTGAGGATTTTTAGAAGAAACCTAATATATTGCAATTGCAAAAATAAATCTTTATAATGTAGTTATTTGTATTTTTTGTACTTGTTTGTGAATCATCTGTATCTTATTAATACTGTATCTACTGTATTATGTGTGTACAAGCTTTTATATGAAAGGTTTTGCTCTGACTTCTACTAGATCAGAGGTTCTCGACTGGTCTTTTGGGATGTATCTTCACCCTAAATGAGAAGCCAATTTAAAAAAATCGGGGCTTAGAAAAACATGAAAAATCACCTCATGCTTCATTTTAATGAAAATAAAAGCAGATGTTTGTTTGCCCAGGGTAACGCAGATGACCTACTGAGAGCAGCTTCTCGACCTACTTTCAGGTCCTGATCCACCAAATGAGAATAACTGCTCCAGACGTTTTCGACCAAACGAGTTACTAGTTTAGCAAATTTTTGTTCGCTAACTTGACAAGTAATTTTTGAAGTCTGACAGATTAAGAATTAATGAAAGCTAAGGTCAGGTGCGACGCTAACACTGAACTTCTATGTAAGCGGCTACAAAATATTGTCCCTCAATTGGTCTGTGGCGTCACGATACAGGGCCAACGATACGATATGTCGTGTAACTGTAGTAACAAGTGTATATTTGTAGTATTGTCGAGTACTTGACTCTGGTGTTGCGGAATTTACAGACCATATGACTCTTATCTTCCTTTATTTTCTTTGAAACCAAAAGGTCCAAGCATCAGCTTTAAAATCTGCTGTAGCCCACTGTATCCTCTCGTCCTCAGTCATCTCAAAGGATTTTATCATTTCTTTAATTCCAGAGGATGTAATGACTGCTTGCAGCGGGAAGATTTACTGCTACACAAAAATGATCAAACTCTGTTAATATTTGCATGTTAATAATAAATAATAACAATTTAATATGAATATATAAATATATAAATATATATATGAATTATTGTATACAGACTTTATTGAAACAAAAGCCACAAAAGAAATATGCAAAGAATATATGATTCAAAAGATAAAAACAAAAAGTGCTGTTGAATATTGTGTAGTATTGTGAAAAATGAAAACATATCATGATATAATACAACCCTACTGTTTGTGTTTGTGAACCGGTTGTTTTCCAAAACAATAACATGTTTTTTTTAATCCTAAAATATCCAAGATAAGATAGACTGAATGTTTGGTACGTTAATATTTTGTCTTTTTGTAAAACCCTGCCCCATTATATATCGCACTATTGTTTTGGTTACAGACGGTAGCCTAAAAAACGAATTTAATTTTCATTATTTTGTTTAAAAAGAAAATCCATTTATAAAGTTTTGAATGCGTTCATACATGTACCTTAAGTAATCCACAGCAATTTTATTTTATACACACTTTATTGAAACAAAAGCCACAAAAGAAAACTGCTATATGCTATATATGCTAATGAATATTGTGTAGTATCATATCGTGAACAATTAAAACAAATCATGATACAACACAACCCTACAAAACTGCAGAACTTAAATGATCAAGTATTGGGTGGAATAAACAAGAGAATAAAGCAGGCAGGAGCCGCTCATGTGGCTTTAAATGTTAGCGCCTGCAGCCGAGGGGTCAGTGTTGATTCCAGAGTTCAAACTGTGGCGCACTCTGGGCGGAAATGCTACCAACATGAAATATCACATTAAAGAGCAGCTGAGTTCTAATGAGTCATTTCATCCCTTCAGGGAGAAAATCTGATTAGCACCATCCTCGGAGACAGCGAACGCACACAAACACATGCTCGGAGATGAACGCACTCGGAACACATGGAGCCTCTCGCACACACTCTCTAACCTGCAGCACTTCCTTGTGATTATACTTCACGAGTTCGACACGACGGCACGCCGTTGTCTAACAGCTGTGGAAACAAACAACAAAAAAGCTAGTTATAATAATGCGGCGGTGGAGCATTCAAACACGAGCGCTTGTGCAGCAGATTTCACACGGACAGACAGCAGGACTGCACCAGGAGAACGCACACCTCCGGAGCGTCGAAAATACTTCCTTATGTAAGAGTCGTGCACAAATGCATTCTGGGTGGTGGTGGTGGTGGTGGTGCACAAGGAGGCTCAAGGACGACGAACCACCTGTCCTCTGTGCTGCGAGGACGTGGCCGTCCTGTTGTTGTGGACGTCTCCTGTCGTTTCCCCTCAGCAGGCCATGCATAATGAACGGGTCTGTGGTGCCGACCTGCTGCCGGGGTTACTGGATACAGAGCCGTGCGAGCCGCCGACTCATCCTCGGAGGGTTCGGAAAGTTTGTTTCAGACGCTTTGAAAATACATGTCCGTCCCTACTGAAGAGTGTACGCTCTTAAAAGATTTCTACATATATATAAATAAATATATATTTATATCTATATATATGAGGAGTGTCAGCATTGCAGTGTAATCCCATTACGGCAAAGCCCTTCCACTAGTTATTAGATGCACATTTATTCTTGTAGACCTACTTCAAGTAGGGACAAAATTATAGGCAACATAACATAAATCACAGACTTAATGCACAACTTCAATAATCTTATTTTTGGACTATACTTAAAACTATCTTAAAATCCATAGTTTTATTCCACGCAGCTCCATAGTACTATTCCACAAGTCTCTGCTGTACTATTCTGCAAGTTAAGTCGAGGGTTGCCGGTCTCCGTAGTATTATTCCGCGACTTTCTGTAGTATTATTTCGCAGCTTTATGAAGTATCCTTCCGCGACTCTCTGTAGTACAATTCCACTACAAATGTTTTGTTATTTCAATCACTCTGTAGTATTATTCCGTGGCGCTCTGTAGTATTATTCTGCAACACTCTGTAGTATCATTCCACGACTCTCTGTAGTATTATTCCAAGACTCTCCGTAGTAATATTCCTTTAATCTCCGTAATATTTCGCGAATCTCTGTAGTATTATTCCGCGAATCTCCATAGTATGATTCCGCAAATCTCTGTAGTATTATTCCACTACAAATGTTTTGTTATTTCAATCACTCTGTAGTATTATTCCGTGGCGCTCTGTAGTATTATTCTGCAACACTCTGTAGTATCATTCCACGACTCTCTGTAGTATTATTCTGTGACACTCTGTAGTATCATTCCACGACTCTCTGTAGTATTATTCCAAGACTCTCCGTAGTAATATTCCTTTAATCTCCTTAATGTTTCGCGAATCTCTGTAGTATTATTCCGCGAATCTCCATAGTATTATTCCGCAAATCTCTGTAGTATTATTCTGTGAATCTCTGTAGTATTTTTCCATGAATCTCTGTAGTATTATTCCGTAAATCTCTGTAGTATTATTCCGCTTCTCTCCATGGTATTTCTCAAAGAAACTCTGTAGTATTATTCTACGAATCTCTGTTGTATTATTCCACGACTCCCTGTACGAACAGATTAGCTAAATTCTTGGCAAATCTATCGCCTTGTGGTTTTGAAATAATGCAACTGTATTTAACTGTCACATGTTCAATTATTATTATTAAAGCAAGGCCAGTAAAGCTCCAAATAAAAATAAATGTTACATTATAATCTGTTTTTTCATTGTGTTGCAACAAAATGAATCCAAACGAGTGCTCGTTCCAGTCGTCATTTGTCTTTCAAAGTACTGCTCAGTTAGTCTGTCATCACTGTACTGCGGCAGCGTTCCAGACCGTTGATCTCTGCAGCACATCAGCCGTCGCTCCAAAAAAAAAAAAAAAAAGCTTGTCTATCTTCTCCTTCTTTTGTCACTTTCTCTCTTTATTCTCTTCCTGTCTCTTTGGACCGATGCCTGATCACAGATCAGATCTGCAGATAGAGACGTATCTGTGGTAGCAAGTGCAAAGTCGCCGAAGCCAGATGTGAGTCTGTGGAAGCCGTGTCTCCTCATGTGTGAGTGTGAGTGTGTGTGTGATTGTGTGTGCGTGCATGTGAGTGTGTGTGTTAGTGTGTGTGTGTGTGTGTGTGTGTGTGTGCTGACCAGCCCCGGAGAGTTAACAGAAGCCGAGGGAGAGCAGAGGTTTAATGGGAACTTAAGCGCTGCTGAAGAAGAGGCAGATAAGAAACATTCATAAGAGTTTTAATTTTGTCCGTTTCTTTTTTCAGCTTCACTTACGGAGAGTAGTTTTATCTGATCGTGGAACAGAGAGGAGAGCGGAACATTTTACACGTTAATGGTAAAATTAACCATTTCCTCAACATGTTTAAGCCATAAAGAGAATGGAGACAAACACTTTTAGCACAGAGGGTTTTTCATTACATGGATGACATTATCTACAATAGTATTCAGAAAACTAGCATACTTTGTTTTAGGTTGTGAAGTGCTAAAAGGGCTACTTTTTAACATGTTAATTAACATGTTAATTTGTTTATTGATACTGCAATATTGCAATATTTACCTCCCTGTATCGATATTTGACAGCACTGTATCGATTCATTCATTCGTTTTCATTATAGCTTTTAAATCACATTTTGTTTTTATCCTAGTTTTTAAATAAACTGTGTGCAAAATAAAATGATTATATATTTTCTTTCAATTAACAACTAACATTTGTTCATCTTTGTGTTGCAATTAAACTTTGCTAATGACTGCTGCCTGCTAAATGGCAGCAGTATTTACAATAAACTCATGTGAGATCGTAGCGACGACTGAGGACGAGAGGATACAGTCAATTCCAGCAGCTTTAATAGCTGATATTAAAATATAATTTGGTTTCAAATGAAATCAGCAACGACTTCGTCAAGAGTCATGTGGTCTGTAAATCCTGCAACACCAGAGTCAAGTACTGGACAATACCACAAATATATCCTTGTTACTTACTTGCTATTATCACAATATATCATATTGTTTCTCCTGTATTGTGTGACGTATGGATTCTTGTCAATATACTCCCCTATTTCCCCTATTATTTTATTGATTTTCTTTTCAATTAAAAAAAACCCAAATGGTACCAATATTGATCCTTGTGGTTCTACAGTACAGGAAATGAATGATTGCAATTGAGCCACCACTTATCTTGAGTATCATTGCCTGTGTGTATATTTAATTTAACCTTTTTTGTCATATTTCCCTAGAATTTTAAGCAAAATTAAACTTTGTTTTATCATTCTTTCACATTCTTCCAGAATAATACAAATCAGAACGGAATCCTTCAAGCATGAATAAGAGTAATTGGAAAACCATGTTCCGCGTGGTCAAGCATGCAGTAGGTGAAATATTTGAGTGTACTTGTTTCTCTCAACACCTGCTGCTTTTGGCCCAGCGAGGATTTTCAGGATTCCTGGTTGATTAAACATCGTCATCAAATATACTGTAGACAGAATAAGACGAGACATTAAAGTTATTTATCAGCGATAATGAGTTTTTCATGTTTGTTTCCCATGTGTGTGAGAGATGAGCTCGTACAATTCATGAGGAAATACCTGAACAGAAACACATTTGTTGGAGAGGATTCATTATTATCCATCGGATACACACAAGGTTAACATTCAAAGCAAGAGTCTGTATTTAATCAAGGTTCTGCTGCCACATTTATTCATCTTGCAGAGAAGTTCCCAGACTGAGCCAGAGTGATGCGTTTTTGTTGTACCGGCTGAAATCTACACTTTAGGAAAATCAATTCTTTCTGAGCATCAGTCAATTTGAGAGCGTTTGTATTTGCAGAAAACACTTTCATGTGAAATCACAAGAGCTTCTCGTTCAGTTCCAACGAACACATGTTGATCTTTTAATGTTTTTTATAATCATTTTTTTCTCCTTTATTTTTTTCATTGTTAAGAAAATACAAAAAGAACAAGAAAATGAAAATATATATATGATGTCATGTCCAACTTATTGTCAATAAAAACATATAATAAAAATAAAATACTTCTTTAAACTCATATAGATGTTCAATTATCTACTAGCAAGGTGCTCATGAGGTGCAGACTTACGCCAAGCAGCTCATGTCCACCACTAGAGATTTTTAAATTTTATTTTTTCTATATAGTTAAATATATTTTTAGCATTTGAAACATCATGGATAAATGAGCTCAGTGGGACAGCAGGTGGCAGTAGCAACTCTGTAACTTGGTTGCACAACACATACAATAGGCGAGGAAGAAGGTTGTGGAACTCACACTGAAGCTACTTTTCGCAACAGTATTCAAACGTTCAAAAGTGGAATTTTGTGATTAGATCTTTTTAAAAATATGTTACTCGTTTTTGAGTTATTTTGCCAACAGACGGACAGACAAAGAAGATCACAGTGTTAGTGTCGCTACAAGTTAACATATTAGTATCAAACTTTAGAATTGCAACTGCGTCAACCAAGGTCAAGTAGAATATAAATTGGTTTAAAATCTTAACGCCTGTGATTCTATTCCACAAGGTTTTGCAAAGATGTGTAAAAGCTGGACTGTTTTGGTTTAATGTTGAAGAAAGTATTTGTCCGACTAAAGGCTTTACAAAACTTTAAAGTTTAATCCAGACAGACAGTCTTTGCTAGCTTTTCCAAATTCAGGACTCAAATCTAAAGATGTCTCAGGAAACAAACACATCCTGGAACTGAATCTCAACTCGTTTTTTTTATTCATCACCATTTTCATTAAAACAATTTACTATATATTGTAAATTCTTTATAGCCTATAAAACTTCTTGAAGGTATCAGCCGTGAAGACCCTTCAGTACCATTCTCTCTCTCTCTCTACGTTTGCTCTTTGTTGCTGACCATAGCTTGTAGCTGTGTGAGCTGCAGTTCTCCAAGGAAATATCACAGTATTTAAAGTTCAACTAAACATATCCGTTATTAGTCTTGTTGCTTTAAAGGTTAAATGGGCCTGGAAGGCGTCGTTTGAGGTTTTTTATGGAGAATGTTTTGCATGAATTAAATATGAAATATGATCTTGATCCAGATCTAATAGTCTAAGTGCCGATGGTGGCAAATGATTGTATTGTGTTGAAAAGTCCCAGAGGAACATCCAGGAAGTCATGATCGAACTAAAGTAGACGACAAATAATCCTGATTTCAATAAAGAATTTAATCCTCACATTCTACGTTGGTCTTTAAAAGTGATCACTAAAGGGCATATCTTGGATATAAAAACTGCTTTATTACAATTAATAAAATAAATTATACATTTAATTGCAATTGTTATGTTTATTATAGTCATATATCCAATACAGATATATATATATATAATATAAAATATGTTTAAATATAAAATCTCAGGCGATTGTTTTTTGCCCCAATGTCGCAGAGTAAAGTTATGTTCACATTATATATATTATATATAGTATATTATATTACAACAATGTTGGCCCCTGGCTCGTGGGAAGTGAAAACTCCAGGTGACTCTTGTGGCTTTTAAATCTGATGGTTCAATGTTTATATAGTAATGCATGAGAAACTTTAAACAAGGTAACTATGTAAATGTGTGCATATATATATATAGACAAATGCTTACCAATCAGTTAAGTAGCTTGATAATATTTGGAGAAAGAGCTTAAAATAAATAATAAATATGTATTTTTAATTGTTTATTTAAAAGATATCCCTATATAAACATATGTTATCTGTCAAGCGAGGTGCACCGGCTAATAATACGATCTATAAACCTTCTGTTGGATCAGTCACTTTTGTCGTCGAGCTGCAGAGGTTTCACGACTGTAAAAGAATAAAAATCAATGCTAATATCCCAATTCTTTGAGCCAATCGATGGATCCGTCCATTATCGATGGAAGGATATTTCAGCATTAACGGTCCCGGCTGCAGCCAAAAAGCCTCTTTGCAGGAGCGCCGAGACGATCCCTAATTTCCTCCCAACGATTCTCATTTGAGTCAGCTGTAAAAGTAAAGATCATCACTGTAATAGTCTTAGCAGGATAATTCAATTTAGCACTCGCTTTGGCCTCATTTTCTCCACATTTACGTGTGCAGACTCTGGCCTCCGAGCGATCCGGGAACAGCAACTGCTCCGATAATTCTCCTTAAAAATTACAACGCGACGAGCGGAGAAGACAGATTGTGGACGATTACGTCTCGGGCCCGTGATGTATACGAGCAAACATTCGACGGAGAAAAGCGTATATTAAGAAAGAAAAGTGCGGCGATCAATTCTGTGCGTCGTCTCTGCTCCAGTGTGTAACTAACTTCCCTCGCTCCGGGTCTAATGGGGAGCCCTGATGAAATATTCATCCTGTCACGTTTACTTTACAATATTTGCGACGGAAAACAACCAGAACTACGACTAAGATTACGAGCACTCGGCCACTTAACCATTAGCCGGACAGAGTTCTACTACATACGGAGGCGCTGACCCAAACTCTGATACGATGAGATCAAGTATTAGTGTGTATATCTATTTATATATATGTCACAGTACAGATTGGAATCCAGTAGGATCTGGAATCCTACTAGGAGAGATTGGAATCCTACTACTTTATTGGGATCTGAATATTGGAATTCCAATCTGTTCGAGGAGGATTCCAGATTCTACTAGTGAATTCCAAACTCTACTAGGAGGATTCCAGATTCTACCAGTGAATTCCAAACTGTACTAGGAGGATTCCAGATTCTACTAGTGAATTCCAATCTCTACTAGGAGAGATTGAAATCCTACTACTTTATTGGAATCTGAATATTGGAATTCCATCTGCCCGAGGATGATTCCAGATTCTACCAGTGAATTCCAAACTCTAATAGGAGGATTCCAGATTCTACTAGTGAATTCCAATCTCTACTAGGAGAGATTGAAATCCTACTACTTTATTGGAATCTGAATATTGGAATTCCAATCTGCCCGAGGATGATTCCAGATTCTACCAGTGAATTCCAAACTCTACTAGGAGGATTCCAGATTCTACTAGTCAATTCCAATCTCTACTAGTTTATTGGAATCTGAATATTGGAATTCCAATCTGTCCTAGGACAAATGGGAATTCTACCGGGACAATCTCCGATTCTAAAAGGGGAAATTTGGATTACATCAAAATGTTTGGGAAAATAGACTGAATCATTGAATTCCAATCTGTACTAGTAGGATTCCAGATCCTAATAGTAGAGATTGGAATTCCAATCCATTAGGATTCCAGATCATACTTTATTCCAATCTGTACTGTGACACATATATATATCAAATATAAGAGAAGTACTTGATGGCAATTCTTAAAACCTGAGTTAAACAATTTATTTTAAGCACAAACAAAAGCTGAGGTAATTCATAGGAACAGTTAAGTTGTGTACTTTTGTAATTAATTGTAATGTAATTAAAAAAATAATAATGTGATCCTTAAAAAGACTTATGTCAATGAATCAAAAAATCTAGAATGTCTTAAATCAGGTTTTCTTAAAGGTCACAACACGTGACAAGACTTTAAGTTGTTGTTTTCAAATCTCCAAATATGGAAACATTGATTTATTTGGTTATTTAAAAAAATCACAACAGTGTTACTCCCAAAATAGTGAAACGGTTACGCTGCAACTTCGGGAAAATACGTTAGATTTGTGTATATTTTGATGAGAATGGTCCAACCAACCTTTTTCTTCATGGCTGAAAGGCATTGTGTACTTCGAGAAGAACATTTTCTCAAATTCAGCAGGATAACAATTTAAGTGAGGTTTTCAGTGGAAGGAAAAGTCATGTTTAATTAACATTATTATAATTATAATAATTGTATATCAAAATTGGGGTAAAAACTAATGTTTCATTTTAAATTGTATTTCAAGAAAAGTCTTAAATTGAGATGTAGGAAACATCATCTATGTAGACAGTTGTTTTCTATATGGAGTTTTAATAAATGCCATTAATGTATGAAAATAAATACTTAATATGTATATTGGCTCTAAACACTGACAAGGATTTTGATTTAATTTGATAAGTTACTAACCAAGGTTGTATAGTTGTAGGACTGTACTAAAGGGCGTCAGAGGTGACCTGTAATTTTTTAAAAAGGTATAAAAAAAACAAAAAACAGTAAATTCTGAAAAAATACAGACAAGGAAGTAATTTCCTAAAGGAATAGAGGATTCCATTGCAGTTGCCATGGTTTCCGACTGTAAAAATGTAGCTGTGAGTTTTGTTCAACATTTTTTCGGGTGGTTTAGTATCACTCGTGTAAATATTCCCTTTAAAAAAAGCGCTAATCAACATTGTAGGACAATAAATACTTTCATGCATAAAATCTCTGTTTTTTTTGTTTCGAAAAACCAAGTAAAACTATGTCAAAACTGTTTCACTTTACATTTAATCCTCGTTGCCCAAGAAAACTGATGGATTTAGACTTTGTTGCTAATCTTTTAACCCAGTTGCACCTTTAAACGTAGAGGGGAAAACTTGAAGGGACCAAAGATCGACACTATGGGCTCACCAGTTACACGTCTATGTATCCCTATGCTTTGGTTAAATTGAAAGTAGATTCATACGTTTTAAAGCAGTGCCATTTATCGAGTTGTTTGAGTCGTTATGTCTCATCATGACCTCACCGGATACATCGCTCCTCTTCCTCGGGCCCATTGTTTAAGTGAACCGTATTGGCCTCGGCTCCCGGGCCGACAGGGTTATTGCCTTGTGCTTGTGGGAATAATATCCATCACTCATCTGGTCCCGACATAGACTGTGATGCTTATTTCCCTCATGAATATCACGTACACACAATAAACAACCCGAGTGCTACACACACGTGCTGACAGGGATGGGTATTGATGACGCCGGATTAGCCGGAGGGGAGGCAATAAATGGACGGCGATGGAGGGATGGAGATAACAGGAAGAGAGAAGAGGAGAAAATGATGGCAGAGGAAGAGACGTGGAGCCAAAAAGATGGAGGAGGCTGCAGGAAAAAAAAGGCTAAGTCTCGTGTTGAGTTTACAGGAGGCGACAAATAGAGTCCTCATTGATCCGGAGACACAGGCCATCATTCCTGCTCAGTGGAGCTCCGGAGGAACCGAGCGTTAATCAGGGGGTTTAGCCTGGAACACCAGGTTCTGTGCTAGCATCGCAATGTCTTCACTTTCTCGAGAAAAAAAAAAAAAAAGAAGAAAAATGTTCCTCCTTCTTCCCCGCAGATGTCTAACTGGACCAAACCAAGACGTCTTTAACTTGAATTTGCAGCGTCGTATGAGAATTCTAGCTGGTTAACCTGAACTGTTTTTTGTTTTTTTGGGAAGAAAACAGTCGGCAGCCTTTGTTTATCTTCAGCGGGGAGGTGTGAAGTCGTCACCGGAGGAGAAATATGCCACGCAGGAGTGAGAAAGTGTGAGGAGGCGCGGAGTGAAATTTTGAAAAAAAGGATGAAAGGAGTGAAGACGGCGACGTATCGGCGTGTTTGTGTTGTGACAGATCATCACAGAAAGATGGAGGAGGAAGGAAGAGGGGGAACTCAACAAGACTGGCAGTCGGGCAAAAGATCAACACGAGAGAAGAGAATGAAAGGCGACGCGAGGAGAGAGAGATTGAGACGAGAATAACGCCTCGGTCGACTCTGATGTCAGGTTCAGTCAGAAAACGTGCACACACTGCATCTGTCACTTTTACGTCCCGTCAAACGGACGACATTTGTCGTGATGAACCAAAAAAAAAAAAAAACAGTGTCAGGACGGTCAGCAGATGAGGACAGTTGGAGTGTTTTTACGGGAGCGTTAGAAGATGAAACGTCCCGAGGATATAAACGTTAAAACTCTCCCGGGGAATGAAACACGCCTGCCTTCGCCCACAACTGACTTTGAGACCTTTGTGATTGTAAGTGATCTTTAGTTGACCCGTTATCACTGTACTCTGAACATCAGTGAGCAGAGAAGCAGATGGATGCACAGATGATCCTCCCATGATGCAACACTAATAGACTCAGGGACTCATTCATTCCTCGTGCTATTAGGCTGTTTAATTCTGAGTTTAGGGGCAGGAGTGAAGTTAAAAGATGATGTTATTCCATGTTAATCTTTGTATATTTTTCTTTGATCCATGTTCTTTATCTGTAGATTTAGATTGTGTCATCTTGTACTTTCTTTTTATTGTACCTTGTTCTTGTTTTATGAATCTATCGTCTGTGTTCTGGAAATACAATCTTCCGAAGAAGATCTCTAGAGGGGTCAATAAATCCATCCATCCATCCATCCATCCATCCATCCATACTGAAGAAACTATATTGCAGGAGGAAAGTTCTTACAATGTTTTCATGGTTGAATTTGACATTTACTTTTTAATTAATTGAAATGTTTAAGCATTTTGTCATTATTTTAAATAAAAGATTCTATATTAAAATATTGAAATTGATTTAATTGAATAATGAAAATAAATTATTTGTATACTTAAACGTTTTCTTTTTTTAAATAATTTAATTTAAAAGCCAGACAAACTATAAGCCAGTAAAGGTGGCACTACTGTACCACCATTTTATATTGAATTTGAAAGGTTAGGAATTTAAAAAATATAGAATTTTGAAAATTAATTTTAAATAATTAATGTGAAATTCTTCAAATGTTATTATCCTAATTGAAACAAATTCCACCTGTCGATGTACAATTTATTTCATTAAATTATAGAAAGAAATTAAAAATGATTGGAAATATTAAATATTCCGATCTCACTGATATACTTCCATAAGAACATTTCCAATGAAATATCTAAAACCTACTCTTATTGTGCTGTAA
This sequence comes from Callionymus lyra, assembly GCF_982586985.1. Lineage (NCBI taxonomy): Eukaryota > Metazoa > Chordata > Actinopteri > Syngnathiformes > Callionymidae > Callionymus > Callionymus lyra. Next base: position 12,699,021 of record NC_141834.1, read on the forward strand.
AAATAATAGACAATACAGATTTTCAGAATCATAATTTGTTTTTCTAAACGTTGTGTTGTCAAACCAAGCTACGAAGATACACCAGCTTGTTATCGGTAAGTTAGCATTAGCTTCATAAGCGCCCTGGATTTAAACACAGAACTTTTGTTGTTGATCGCAATGACATTGAAATATTTTACATCTACATTACGTTTTCATGATGTTACTTTTGGAGTTAGCTGACGGAGGGGGAATATTATTGTAGTTTTTTAGACATCAGTTTGTTATTGGTATGTTAGCATTAGCTTCTTAAGATCCCTGGATTTAACCACATAAATTCTGTTGTTTATTATGATGACATTGATCTGGAGATTTTTAGCTTAAACCACCTGCTAGAGTCCGATTCTCAGGAACAAGATCGTAGAAGCAATTTATTGAGAATTCGCATTAACATTAAAGGACTGTTAAAGCTAGCATTAGCAAGATAGCTAATTATTATTTCACTCCCAGCTTTTTTCAAGAACGCCATGGTTGTTGTTGGTAGTCTATATTTTTCATATCTCATTGATATGTTTTTAGCATTACAAAATATTAAAAAATGTATTTGAAGCAGTTAGCATCCATTGGAATCTGCGCTATTGATGGTGCTAGCATTGAACCATTGCTTCCATGTAAGTAAGTCATTTATATAGCGCTTTTCTAGACCAGGGTCACAAAGCGCTTAAACAATCAACAACAAAAAATATATACTAAAAAGATCAAGATAACACCGAGAAAAACACAGGTGTCCCAGAAAACCAGTGCTGTGTCTCAAATCGCATACTAGCGTACTAAAAGTTAGTATTTTTAGTACGTTAGTGTGTCTCAATTCTTAGTATGCAAAATTTAGTGCGCCATGCACACTAAATTGGCGTACTAACACGCCCACAAAACTAGCATGGTTCGATGGACACTAACCATACTAAACAGCCGCCATTTTAGTGACGTTTTAAACGGAAGTTACGTCATATATAAATGCATATATATGCATATACTTACAGGTGCATTTTCCGCAGCAGTAGGAGGATAAACACGTCTTCGCTGCTGATACCAGCTTAAATATCTCGCGATTATTTAGATTCTCATATTTTTTCTTTATTTCTTTTTCCAAAGTTGCAATACGTGCTGCCAGCAGGTGTCGGCGATAGCGTTCAAACAGCTGCTTGAAACATCGTTAAATAGAAGTAGAAGAAGAAGCTGTCATGTGATCTCCTGTTAGTGTGTAGCTTCAGGGTTTGATTTGAGACATACTATCTGCGGAGAATTTGCGTACTAGTTAGTATGCATACTAAACTGATGCATACTAACTTCTAGCATACTAAGATTAGTATGCGATTTGAGACACAGCACAGGGCTTGTTGGAATCCATGTGCTAAATCTTCATAGCGCAACTGAATCTTTCCCTTACTACAGATTGAACCTCAGTCCATCTGTGCTAACTATCTGTTTTAGCTGTTGATATCTAACCACAAATGAACCTATGAAGTCACAGCGCCACCCGTCATTCTGGAGGTGTCATTACACCATCAATTCTATTCCCGCTACACTGTGTTTTCCATTGAAGACGGTCAGTTAAAGTGACTCATGAAATGACCTCCATTGTTTCTCCGTCTCAGGCGTTTTCGGCGCAGACACCGAGGAGCGGCTGGTGGAGCATCTCCTGAACCCGGCCCACTACAACAAACTCATCCGCCCGGCAACCAACGGCTCGGAGCTGGTGACGGTGCAGCTGATGGTCTCCTTGGCTCAGCTCATAAGCGTGGTGAGTGTCCACTTAAAAACCTTTATCGCGATGGCGAGGCGCGATGATCCGATCGCGGGTCGCAATTAAGTTAGCGAGACCCCGAAGATTGATATTAATTACATCTCGGAGCAGGCGCGAGGTGGAATGCCGAGTCACTGATGCTGACTAATGCGTTTCCTGCTCGGACACTTGGATTGATTTTCTTTCTGTGAAAAAAATTATCTATCTTGGGGGGGGTCTCGGTGTTAAATGAAGTCGTCTAATGATGTAATCCCGGGGAATATTCTACATCGGCGGGTCTGTGCTGTGAGGGGGTCACTCAGTGTCGTTAACCTCGGGTCAAGAGGCCAAAAGTTGAGCTGGTGTCTGGAGAGGATGAGGGAGGAGCTCCTGGAAAGCGCAAAGAAAGTGTTTATTGACAAGAATCTGGTGAAACGTATCAGGATATATTGCGATATTTTAGTACAAGATATTTACTAATGATCCTTATAGATATCGTTAACATTCAAGGTATATTTGATTGTGTGTGTTTATGTTGGTGTGTTAGAAGTTGTCTTTTTAAACATTTCATTACATTCAATTGCTAGTGAAGAATGATACACATTAGAATACAAAGACATGTTTTCTGAAATTGACTGAAATTCTTTTTGTGGTTAAAAAAACTTTAAAAAACAAAACAATTCTAGAAGAATATTAATGAAGTGTAAGTAAGTAAGTAAGTAAGTAATAGTTATTTGTAAAGCGCCTTTCTAGACCAGGGTCACAAAGCATCAATATTTTCTCACAGTTCTTTTTGCAAAGGTTACACGTTTGGAAGATATATGTTTATTTGATAAACATTTTAAGCTTGATATACGAAAATTGATTTTCGAAACAGAACAATAATTAAAAAAATTAAGTTGGTAAATGTATAACTTGTGAAAACATGTTCACGCAAATAATAATGTAATGTTCATGAAAAATGAAGGATATATTTGAAGAAATAAAGTTAGATTGTAAACAAAAGTTATTATTTAATATTAAAATGAGAAAGCAAATATCAAACTTGAAAGTTTGAGTTGGTAAGCAACATGAAAATAAAGGTAGTTTGGGTTTGAAACAAAACTTTTACACACTTTAAAACAGTCATTATGACTTTGAGAGAATATATGCCAGAATATATTGTATTATAGCTCAGGAACGGAGGTTTTCTTTTTTTAATAAAATATTTTTTATATAATTAAAGTGTAATTTTAAACAGAATTAGTAAAATTATGAAATAATGTAATGTTCATTTGAACCATTTTTGCTGGAAAAAGCGTTTGACTTTGATTATAAAAAACAAGAGCGGGATGAACGATGATGGACTCTTTAGAATATATGAGCAAATGTTTTCCCTTTAATAGTATTTAACATTTATTCTTTTGTTTCCGCAGCATGAACGAGAGCAGGTGATGACCACCAACGTCTGGTTGACACAGGTGAGACACTATCGCTTTGTTTTGCAGTTTTAAACAATGTAAAATAGAAAAAACTTGATTTAAAATACTATTTAATCCTAATCTGACCACATACGTTCTTCAACATTGAGCCAGTTGATTCCACTAACATTGATTTTTAGCGCAGATTTAATGAATTAATGATTTTTCCAATGTTTTTACTAAAAGAACACATGAGTTGTTTGTAGCCGCGTCAGGATTATAATCCACAGGATTATGAAGAATAGTCCAAACGGCAGGATCTGCAGACATTATAAATGATGCACATCAGTCGAGGATGTCGATGAGAAACATGGTTCGTTCTGATTCATTTTGAGGTGCAGACATGTGACCAGAGTTCAACTGACAAAGAGACAAATCTCAGATGGTTTCTGGAGAGATTGACGGTCATGTTGCGTAAGAGAGAGACTTCAGTTCGACACAAGAGATGATCTTTCCTCTGCTCAAGATTTGTGTCACACTCTGACTGAGAGGAGATTAAATTATTCACAACCTGAAAAACTTATAATTCATGTCATCCAGAAGCACAAGATGCAAGATCTTTTATATTATATTGATGGTGTAAAATGTCTAGATTTTAAATTCTAAATTTAAAGAGGTAAAATAAGAGAATATTCTAAATACAACATTCTAAATCTTCACACGTTTAATTTTTATAAAATAAAATATTTGTTACGCTGTTTGATCTTTCTAGCTTTCGTTTATAAATAGTTTATATTCAATATTAAGTTTTTATTTAAACATAAATTTCAAATTCAATTGCTATTCAAAAATGTATATTATTAAAATAGACCAATACATGTTTTCTGAAATGGACTGCTATTTTTGTTGTTTTTTTATGAATTGAATTTTTTAAATAAAATAAATATTTTAATAGAAAAAGCAATTATTTCGGTGAAAATATTTAAGAAAGCCTAAAGTAAAATCCCAGGTGTAAAAAAGATTTGCTATTTAGAAATGTATCTCAGATTCTTTTGCACTTATAATAATCTTAATATAATATCTGATATATTATTATATATATTATATATCGTATAAAACAAAACTAATATAAGCATTAAAATAGACTAATTAATATTTTCTGAAAAGGACTGCTCAATTAAAAAAATTAAAATAACAAAGCTACTTTTTTTTTAACTTAAAGAAAATCATGACACCCAAGTTAGAAAAATGAGATATTTAGAAATATTTTTCGAATAAATATCCCTAATATACCTTTTCTGAAACCGACTGACTATTTTGTAATTCAGTAAAAAAAAAAAAAAAATTAATAAAATTCAGAAGATGTGATTTTTAATTTTTTTAAATAAGGACACACACGAAATACAAGTATTAGAAAATATATATATACTGTATATATATATATATATATATATATATATATATATATACAAATATTATTTCTTGATCAAAAGCTAGCAGTTCCTTTGAAACACTTGTAAACACTGTAATATTTTATTTCTAAAGCCATAGAGTCAAATAAATCAATGTTACAAATGTTAATTTGAAAAATCTTCTTTCATGTTTAATTAAATTAAATGAATATTAGTAGTTAATAGTGTATAAAGCGTTACAATAGAAAAATATTTTAAATGGATATTTACAAGGGAAAAAACTTTTGAAAAAAATCCACCTTAATAAATGGGTTTTCTTTTAAATAAAAAAAAATGTAATTGTTGGAAAAAAAAAAGAAAACAGCTAGCGTAGCTAAACAAACTAGCGTAGTGATGTTTGACAGCATCACGGAGAATTCCTGAAGCTCACTCTCCTCATTAGTCTGTTACTTACTTAGAAAATGCTCCGGTCTGGAGCTTCTAATGACAAGAACGAGTGATGACACGTCTTGCTCGAGGGCAGCGCGGCAGTCAAGTGATCAGCATCGTTGCCTCACGACCAGACGGTTCTGGAGCTTCTCTCGTGCCGTCATATAAGACTTGTTGTGTAGTTGTGTGTGTGTGTGTGTGTGTGTGTGTGTGTGTGTGTGTGTGTGTGTGTGTGTGTGTGTGTGTGTGTGTGTGTGTGTGTGTGTGTGTGTGTCACTCATGTTTCTCGGAGTGAAACTTTGAGAGTCGAGATGACGACTGAAGCTCAAGATCTTCACAGATCTCGAACCGTCGACCCACAAATAGTTCATATCACCGGTCAGACGGAGCTGCTGGGTTGACACCAGCTGGTTCTGGATGTTACAACCGGGTTTATCCGAGTGGATCCTGGAGGAGACGGGAAAGTGGGTTGCTTGTTTCAAACGGTTTGATTGACAGCTCTGGTGCGGCTGCTGAGGAAAGACGAACAGAGACGTGAAGCACTTAAGAAGCTCGTCCTGAAGTGACCCCGAAGATACTGGACCACTTTGATCAGAGAACAGTCTTTAATTTAATTGCATGACAAAGGTTTCCTTCAGTTTGGTTCTACACGAGCATCAAGGAAGATTTACGGCTATTTTTGCTTGTCTTTTGGCTCAGCTCGTTCTTAACCATCAGTCGTTTTGTTTCCCCTCAGGACTAACAAGAGAACTGCACTTGAGAAATGTGTGGGTTATTTTTAGATTTGGGTACAGATTGTCTGTAAAAAACAACTAAACAACAAAGTTACACATTTTTAAGTAAAAATCAAAATATTGAGGTTATATTTCTAGATTTCAAATTTTCAAAAACTTAAAACATAAAGAGTTCTTGATTTAGTCGGATATCATCTCCAAAAACAAACGACAAGGTTTTATTTTATGAACAAAATAACAGTAAAAAAAAAAAGAAAAAAAAAAGATTTATGTATAAAAGGGACAAAAGTAAAACCAGCTAGCAAGGCTAAACAAGTTAGCATAGCTAAACCAGCGAGTGTAGCTAAACAAGTTAGCTTAAAAAAAACAAACTTAAAACATGGAGTTCTTGATTTAGTTGGAAACCATCTCCAAAAAAACGAAGACAAAGTTTTATTTTATGAACGAAATTACAGTATGTTTAAAAAAAAAAAAAGAAAAAAAGATTTATATATAAAAGGGACAAAAGTAAAACCAGCTAGCAAGGCTAAACAAGTTAGCATAGCTAAACCAGCGAATGTAGCTAAACAAGTTAGCTTAAAAATGTATTTAGTTTTATTTTATGAACGAAATTACAGTATGTTTAAAACAAACAAAAATACTAATATATAAAACGGACAAAAATGATGGGTTAAAAAAAATGATCTTGATTTATGCCAAATTAACTATTAACACAATTATAAATTAAACTCTATATAAACACAGGGTTACAGGAGCAACAAAATGTTTTTTACAATAAAAAAGATACATATTTTTAAATCATGCGGACATTGACACCAAACTACACATTTTTATTACTTAAAGACATTTAAAAACTGTTTTTAAAACAAAAAACATTTGTCAAGTTAAAAAAAAAAAAGACTTGTATAAAAACTTTCCCAAAAACTGATTTTTTTAAATACTAATTTAAAAACTGGAATACGTATGATGAAAAAAAAAGGAATAAAAGAATAGATTTTACTCAAAATCTACTTAAGAAACTGCAGAAAATTGGTACTAGTATGTTTCTTAAATAACAACATTACATAACTTTACTTTTGACTTGTGACCTTTGTGTGACCCTGAAAAACTGCACTGAAAATTTGATTTATATACTGTATACATATATCAAATATTATTTCTTTTTATTCGTCGCTGGATTGTTAGATTGAGAATCAAGGTCTCAGATTCAGAGGTTGTTGACAAATAAGATCAGTGTTGGATTAAAGCGACCGAGAGTCAACACGAGGCAGCTGGAGCGTCACATGTTGATAAACGTATAGAACCGTTGGCGTAATCAATTGGAAAACGCGGCGGTCCTTGAACACATCGCGAACATATGTGCCAGAGCAGGAGAGCAGGTGTAAGAACAACATCGTCCGACCCGCTCCATAGTTCCAGCGACAACGATGTCGACATATACTTTCCAGCAATTGATGGCCTGAGCGTCTGGCGGCACCGAGGGCAGCTGGGACGAGCCCAGCGACCTCCATGCGTCGCGCCTACAGCTGATGACCTCACTGGGGTATTAGCTTCACCGCGACGCAGGTGCTGCCGCGTCTCTGAGGCTCCGGCGCTGCCATGTCGACCCTTGACCCACAATCATTAGGCCGGGTTTGAAAAATGATAAATATGGACTATAGAAAGGACCGACCCATTGTCTTGAGTTACAATGGAAAATATCTAATTTAATATCTATATTTTATATCTGGTTGTTACGTTTGTTTTTTTGTATGTTTTAAATGTTTGTTTTTTTTAAAGCAAACTATTTGAATAATTGAGTTAAATAATTTATTTAAATTTTGAATTTATTTTAATTTAAAAGATTGAATTTGTAAAAATTAATGTTTTGTTTGTACATTTCTTTTAACGGTATATTATAATTTCAATTAAGTAAATTAAATTCATTTTCCAATTTTTACTCAAGTATTCAAAAAAACAAATCCGATCTTTCGATTTATACAAATTATTGAATCGAGTTAAAAAATAAAAATATTTCAACCTTTATAAAGAACAAACTTGCAATTTAAAAATAAATTAAAAATTCAATGGCACTGATTTCTGTCCACACTCTTCTCCGTCTATATTGAAAAGATAGATATTAGCTGTACCTTTATTTTGAGCAGTTCAACAAATTTTTCCAGCTTTTAATTTGGCGGGAAATGGCTCTAATCCCAGCAGGACAGGACTGTGTGATTTTATGTTCGATAAAAAGATTAAACTGCATATGTAGACATTAACAGCAGCACCGACTCAATGGATTTCAAAATAAATGATATAAATACTTCTGATCAAAGATATTATCACAATCAAATAAACCAACTTAAATACTAGGAAAATAAAAGCCCAGTAGAGTATTAGAATTGAAACAAAACATTTTGTGTATATTTAAAGTATTTAGTCATTAACCTATTTTATTTACATTATAGTTATTACTTTGATAAATACATGTATTTAATGGTTGTTTTTTTTACTCATATTATGCTTTAATACTGATCTCTACTTTAAATATGACTGTAATTGTCATATTCTCTTTTTGATCAAATAAAGCTGTATTAAAAAAACAAACTACTAAACTTGACGGAACAGTTCACTCACCAACGGTGCAGGAAAGCGATGACACTTGACATAAAAAGCTTGAGACGAGAGGTTTGAGGGAGAATAAGAAACAACACCAGGTGTAAAGACTGAAGAAATCATGGGAGACACAGACAGGAAACCGTTCACCAAAATAAAACAGGAAGAGAGTGAAACAAGACTAAAGGAAACTACAAGAGAAACTCCAAACTTGTGACAAAAACAGGTTCATTTTTTATCGTGTAGTGTCAATAAAGTTGTAAATAAAAAAGATCTAAGCAACGAACAAAACAGCTTTAATTTATGACTTTACTGTGTTTACAAAAGATTCACTTTTGTTGTGAGTCCAGGTTTAATATCTGTAGATCAGTGGTTTTCAACTGGTCAGGAACAAACTGTGACCAAATCAATTACATTGTAATTGATTGAATATATTGAAGAAAAGTATGATGTTTATTACAAGAGTTTTTACAACAAGTTACATTGTTATCATAGTTCTTTATGGTTTATATTTCAACAAAGTGTTTATAAAATAAAATAAGTCGACTTTTAATTTACAACTAACATGTAAATATTCATTACATTTGTTCATTTCTGTGTTGCAATTACACTTCTGGCCACTAAATGACGGTCATCACAGAACAATGAAATCTAGTGAAATCCCTACGATTGGCTGAGGACTAGAGGATACATTCTACTACTCCAGCAGCTTTTAAAGCTGATGTTTGGACATATTTTGGTTTCAAAAACAAATGAAAACAGTTACGACTTCATCAAGAGTCATGTGGTCTGTAAATTCTGCAACGCCAGCGTCAAGTACTCGACAATACTACAAATATATCCTTGTTACTACAGTATCACAATATATCGTATCGTTGTTCCTGTATCTTGCTACTTATTTTATGGATTCTTTCAAATAAACACTCCTCATTATAACACAAAATAATAGTTTATTTAACTAAAATCAGATTTTTTTTTTTTAAAGAATACAAATAAAATTAAATGTGACCCACTATAAGCAGCTTTGTGACCCACATTTGGGTCCTAACCCACCCGTTGAGAACCACTGTTTAATATGATGAAGGTCGTCTTAGCTTTAAAAATCGTTTTATTAAACCATAAATCACAGTATTTCCCTATTTTTTCTTATCTGATGCCGAAACTAAAAAATCTTTGAAACCCACTGGTTTTGTAACGAGCAGGAAACACACTCTGAAGAAACTCCCTCCGAAAACTGGGTGAAGATCTTGAATTATAGAGTCGAATTCATATTTGATCACATGATAAATTCAGGTGATGATGTGGTCTGTGGTTCCCTGCCTTTAATCCCAGGATGCAACTGTGTCAGAGCGTTTGAGAATTCTGTGTAACAAGGGAAGGGATTCAGGCTCAGATATATATATATATATATATATGTGTATATATATGTATTTATTCCTGTGTGATTGACAGGCAGTTAAAAATCTTCTTCTTCATCTGCAGGAGTGGCAGGACTACCGCCTCACGTGGGTCCCGGAGGAGTTCGACGGGATGCTGAAGGTCCGACTCCCGTCCAAACACATCTGGCTGCCGGACGTGGTTCTGTACAACAAGTGAGTGAGTCAGGGAGACGGACCCGGTTGATCTCCGTCGCTCGCGCTCCAGCGAACTCTTAATCTCTTCATACGGCTCCTGATATGTTACGATAGATCTCCGGGGACGCTTCAAAGTCCTCGGCGTCACGCACTCATGTCCGTCCATCTTGTTGTTCTTGATGTTTGCACGCCATGATGCGAGGATCATGACGGCGTCTCCTCGTGTCACATCCGCTCAGCGTGGTTTGGATATTTATCTGACCCTCTTCAACCCAATGTTCCGTCCTCTCGCGCTGACCACGCTTGGCTACGAACACAGATGCTTGTTGCCAGTCTGGACTAGTGTGATGAACGTGCACGAGGATCAGGATTTGACGGTTGTTATGTCGACCTTTTGGCGCTGCGTTGCAATGCATTATGGGAAATCTGAAGTGAGGAATAAGAGTGATTTTCATGATAAGAGGGATTCATGAAGTCTATCTATTATTATTATTATTATCTTATCTTTTCCATCCATCCATCCATCCATCCATCCATCCATCCATCCATCCATCCATCCATCCATCCATCCATCCATCCATCCATCCATCCATCCATCCATCCATCCACCCATCTATCCCTCTCCCTCCCTCCCTCCCTCCCTCCCTCCCTCCCTCCCTCCCTCCCTCCCTCCCTCCCTCCATCCATCCATCCATCCATCCATCCATCCATCCATCCACCCATCTATCCCTCTCCCTCCCTCCCTCCCTCCCTCCCTCCCTCCCTCCCTCCCTCCCTCCCTCCCTCCCTCCCTCCCTCCATCCATCCATCCATCCATCCACCCATCTATCCCTCTCCCTCCCTCCCTCCCTCCCTCCCTCCCTCCCTCCCTCCCTCCCTCCCTCCCTCCCTCCCTCCCTCCCTCCATCCATCCATCCATCCATCCATCCATCCACCCATCTATCCCTCTCCCTCCCTCCCTCCCTCCCTCCCTCCCTCCCTCCATCCATCCATCCATCCATCCATCCATCCATCCATCCATCCCTCCATCCATCCATCCCTCCATCCATCCCTCCATCAATCCATCTATCCATCCATCCACTACCAGAATGCTGCCCCCCGCAGGCCAGTGGTGTCACACAAAGTCACACTTGATGCAACAATTAGGTTTTTAATTCATCTTGTATCATCATGGATATACTTTTTTTTAGGTATTATTGTTTTACGTATTGTATCTTATCTTTATCACCCATTTATTGGCAATTGTTTCAAAATATCTCGTCCAAATAATTGATGCAAAAATTAAGTACAATCTGAAAGTAGAGCTTCTGCAGTTGAACCACTTAACTATTGGGTCATCTCTGGGTCAAAGTGACCCGGTGGCACGAAAAATCGCTTACCTTAACACAGAGCTGACACAAGGGATACCTCAAATACATTTGTTTTTGGGGCCTTCGGGTCACCTTGACCCTGAGATAACACAAGGGTTTTAACTTAAACAATAACTTCTGAACTATAAATTGCGAACTTTGGTTTCTGTGAGAAGAAAGTACAATTTAACGAAAAAAAAAAAGCCAAGCAGGCTCAGGGATGAGTTTAGTGAGAGGGTGTGAGGCAGAAAGAAAGTGTTGGTTTGGAGCGCCAATTCAGAAGAAAAAATAAAATAATCTGGACATTGATCTGTCAACTGCCAAATACCAATAATAAATGCAAATTAACTTGTAAAAAATGACAAAAAAACAAACAACTTAAAGCATTTATTCTTTACGGTTCTTCAGCCATAAACACATTCAAAGTTCTGCACATCATAATATAGTAATTAAAAAAATGTTTTATTACATTTGAAAGAGGGACAAACATTTTTGGATGGAGGTCTGAAGGTGCGATGATGAGAGATTTCTAGGTGATTTTATATCGATGCTTGACTTTTATGGACGCCGGTGCAGATTTACGAGGGTCAGGTGACGAGCCTCCACCGCGAGGAGCCGCTTGGAGGAAGTCCAGGGGTTTTTGTCGAGTTAAAAATGGAGTAAAACAGATGCAGGTTTGTGAACCTGTTTAATTCAAGAGAGTCTGTAACGACACAACGTTAGCGTCAATTATCCTCTTAGGAGGGAAATTATAAATTGTGTTTTATTGCTCTTTAAGTGACGACAACTGGCTGACATCCGAGTTTGAGATGAAAACCTTGATCAAAACAATTGCAACTTGAAAATAATAAAAGAACGTTTAGAGAAAAACATGAACTTAATTAGGTTTTATGATGACATTATTTGAATGTAATTGAGCTGCAAAATGAGGTCAAACTGCGTCCAGGCGAGGATTTCTAGATGTCGCTGTGGAAGTCGAACGTCACTTTTCTTGATGTGATGGAAACTCAGTGTCAGCATGTTAATCAGCTCGGTACACTGATCCGTCTGGCCTTCTCCTCTTTCCTGCCGCACTCAGGGCTTGACCTCAAACATTCCTCGCACACAAAAAAACAGGATGTTATGAAGCTGTGAATACACTAGAACTCCAGTGATATTGTTTTACTATAAACCAGCTCCACTGTGAAGGAAGAGGGTTTTCATTTAGTTGAATTAAAATTGATGTTATTGGTGATTCATGGAGATTCAAGGGCTGTGATTGACACTAACATCTACAAAACGTACTTATGGTGCCCATAATGCCTTTCTTCAAATTGTCTATTAAGTGACATCAAATTGGCTGCTGCAATTCTGCATTTAATTGTCGATGTTACTATTCCAAAGGTGATCAAGAGCTACGATTGGTTACTTAAAAGGTTGTTGAGAAGGAGTTTACGTTATATGGCAGTTTGTGTTGCAAGAGCCAATTAATGTAAAACAATAAATGGAGATTTCGTTCGGGGGTTCGGGAGGAAAGGTGCATGAGTCCTGGAAATACACGCTTGCCTTTCAAAATATAAGTAATAATAAGAATAATTAGTATTCCAATGCATATAAGCCACAATAATATATAATAATGATGGCAGAAATTTCAGCAAAAGTAACTACCAGATGAACATTGAGAAACACATTTTGGCATCAAAATATCGGACAATTAAGACATTAAAAAAAAAGACATAAATCTTTTTTTTTGTTTTCATTTAAAATAACTACTTTATGTACATACACCAGAAAAACAACACTGGATGAGAAACTGCAAGAATTTATCATACGTTTAAATAATTTGACTCTCGCTATTGAGTTAAGATTGACCTATTAACATTTTGCATCACCCGCAATAAACAAGTAAGTAAGTAAGTTATTTGTAAAGCGCCTTTCTAGACCAGGGTCACAAAGCCCTGTATGTAAACGTGCAACTTTAAAACAAATATATCTGTAATAAACTGCAGGAACATTCAGTGTCGAACAAGCCATTAAGTTGTTCATATGTTTTGGTTCTTCCAGCGCCGACGGGGTCTACGAGGTGTCGTTCTACTCCAACGCGGTGGTCTCCTACGACGGCAGCATCTTCTGGCTCCCCCCGGCCATCTACAAGTCGGCCTGCAAGATCGAGGTCAAGCACTTCCCCTTCGACCAGCAGAACTGCACGCTGCGCTTCCGCTCCTGGACCTACGACCGCACGGAGATCGACCTGGTCCTCCGGGCCGACGTGGCCAGCATGGACGACTTCACCCCGAGCGGCGAGTGGGACATCATCGCGCTCCCCGGCCGGCGGAACGAGAACCCCGGCGACCCCACCTACGTGGACATCACGTACGACTTCATCATCCGGAGGAAGCCCCTTTTTTACACCATCAACCTCATCATCCCCTGCGTGCTCATCACCTCGCTGGCCATCCTGGTCTTCTACCTGCCTTCGGACTGTGGGGAGAAGATGACGCTCTGCATCTCCGTGCTCCTGGCTTTGACTGTGTTCCTGCTGCTGATCTCCAAGATCGTCCCGCCCACCTCCCTCGACGTCCCGCTGGTGGGGAAGTACCTGATGTTCACGATGGTCCTCGTCACCTTCTCCATCGTCACGAGCGTGTGCGTCCTCAACGTGCACCACCGCTCGCCCACCACACACACCATGCCTCCGTGGGTGAAGCTCGTCTTCCTCAACAAGCTCCCCGCGCTGCTCTTCATGCGGCAGCCCAGGAACAGCTGCGAACGCCAACGGCTGCGCCAGAGAAGGAGGGCTCAGGAGCAGAAGGAGGGAGGCCGGAGCGGGGAGGCGGGGGCGCTGATGGTCGGACTAGGGCTGGGGGGCACCGGCGGGAACGGGGGCGCCACGACGACCGGCATGTTCGGCAAGGAGGACAGTGACCCCTGCACCTGCTACGTGAACCGGGCGTCCGTCAAGCAGTTCGGAGGCGATCTGGCGGGGGCCGGAGGGTCCATGGACGGTTTGAACAGGGTGAGGGAGAGCCGGGAGGGCGGCTCCGGAAACCGCGGGAAGCCGGCGGCAGGAGGTCCTGCTTTGACTCAGGCCCTGCTGGCTCAGGCCTGTCCGGGCTTCGATGAGGCCGTGGAGGGAGTTCGCTTCATTGCCAACCACATGAAGAGTGAAGACGACGACCAGAGTGTGAGTATCTTTTCTTTGGTCAGGTGTCTTTCAGACACGTCCGTTCACCCTATTAGGATTGTGGGAGAAGACCGAACGCTAGCATTGAAAGTAGGAGAAACATCGACAAAACAGAAGCTGCAGAACAATGGAAGATTGAGCCTATTTGTTTCTGGCCCCCTCTGGTGATAAAACAGTGCCATTGCAATGTCAAGTGCAGGATAGTAGTCATGGGTATCATGGGCAGTTTCCTGAATCACTTCGATTTTGATTCATAGGGTATGGGTTTCCTCCTGATCCAACCCATAGCGCAGCGAGAAGAGCAGTCGTAGAACAACGGTTACGTCTGTAAGCCCTCAGGTTGTTTTATGTGTAAATATAAGTTGTATTAATACAATTCAATTCAATTCAATTCAATTCAATTCAATTCAATTCAATTCAATTCAATTCTTATTTAAAGTGTCTTATCATAACAAAGTTATCTCAAGACACTTTAAAGTTGAAGTAAGACTATAGTGGAGAAAGGAAAAACAGATCCCAGCTAAAAATAAATCACATCATGGCGTTGGCAAGGAAAAACTTCCTTTTAGAAGGCAGAAATCTTGAGCAGAACCGGACTCACTTACAACATTAACATTAACTTTAGTCAAGTCCAGTGAAGCTAATGTTTGTGTGATAGCTTGGTGTGTGAATAATAGGCTCAAGCACGTAAACACTCTTGTGAGATCAAGTTCTCTATTCATCTATATCGTAAAATTTGAATGAAATTGATAGTAAATCAATGAAATCTATTTTTTTTAACTCAGTATTTAAAATAGTCGCACCACTCAGCCATTACTGAAATGAATGCAGCCCATATCTCCAACCCACTTTCTTCTTGTGGTCGCATCGCATAAAAAAATAAAGCTAAATTCTGCTGCTTTAATGAACCATCAAAACAATCTCTTTAAAAGGCTGCACGGTGATGTGGGGGCAAGTGTTGCAGCGTCACAGCAAGAAGGTTGTTGGTTTGTTTCCAGTGTGAGTCAACTCTTGAGCCTGGAACCTTTGATTCCCTCTCTGGACTCTGGATGCCTCCCAATTGGTCATTTCAAAGTGTGTGCCTAATTTTTTTTTTATGTCTACATGCTCTGAGTAACAAATTCAGGGTGTCTTGTGTGTCACACCCCAGGTAGCTGGGAAAAGCTCTGAGCAAACCAAAACCTTATGACCCGCCATGATTCATACTCAATCATGTCATTTTTTTCACTGCTTTATTCTTGGTATAAATTGGTGGGGAAAATTATGTATTTACTTATAATTTATCCTTACTTAAACTTTAATCTAGCAAATTTCTTTTAATTTATTTTTTATTAAGAAAATAATCTACTTATACATAGTCTCCAAAATTTCAGTTGGGACCACTATATGCATGGTTACTAATGATCACTTAGTAATTTATTAGTGATTAACTTATTCTATTATTAATAAGAATATTGGAGGTTGAAGGGATTTGTGTTTATTGTCAGGGAAACGAGTTTATGGTCGTAATATAAACACTCATCAACGTTTTATAAATTGAAATTGTTGCATCGTCCACCTTGTGTTGTTGTTAAAAATAAGAAAAGCTAGTATTCTTAACCAGGGCGTCACTACTAATCCCTTCGGACACCGAAAGAGTTACTTTTTTTGGCCAATTCAAAATATACTTTTCATATAAACTATCTTATTATGTTTGATTTTGTGTTTCTTTTCGTGTTGCCCTATTATTCAAGAAGCAATAATGTGATTAGTGTATTAGTGGAATATCATTTATCATTCATAATATTATATATTAAGGTATTTTAGAAGCGTATCCTGAACTAACGATAGCCCTTAAAGTAGTTGCAAAAAGGTTGTTGCCTCCTTGTCTAAACTATGCACAGTCGATGAACAATCTTGTTTGAGTATTGAAGAGAAAAATGCAAAACAGATACTCGGTAAACAAGAAGATAGCCATCACAGAAGAGTTGACGAAATTCCATGCAAATATGTTCCTGAATTCATTAGAAAAACGTGTTCATTTTAATGCATGGTCGAATTATGTCGCCTTAAACTTCAGGGGTTCTCAACATACAACCGTGAAAGACACAGACGTTCATAGTAGTAGATACTGGGAATAGATTGAGGTTTCATTAAAAACCATCATGAATATATCTGATCCTCCGTCGCCTCATGCTGCTGCTCGGCAAACCGGAGACCAAAACCGGGAGCGTAAGCCGAGGAGACAGATCTGGTGACGCAACCCTCGGCGCGCTGAATATTCGACATAAACATTTAATTATAGCAGAAGCATGACGTGTGCGCAGGGGAAAAAGTAGTACAACCGGAACGAGGGTGGCGAGTCTTTTTCTTTATTTATTTTTATATCCCTGCCTCCCCTGAAGGCATCTTAACAGACCCAGACTTCTCTTGTGGAATGAAAAGAAACTGACATGGGAATTAACAAGCCTCTGTTATTCTGTCCGTCATTGCTACAGTCCCTGTCGCCATGCCAACCCCTTTAAAAGATCCTTCTTCCTGGCACCGGGTAGTCCTTCCCACCCCCCCTCTCTTCTTCTTCTTCCTCCCACTGCTTCCTCAGCCATCATCGCCGGGGTTACAGTGTCAGTCTTCTCTGCCCTCCATCACTTCCATTCGCGCCGAAACTCATCAGCGTCGTGCGGCAGGACCGGTCTCCGCTCGCATTAACCCTTCGCTTCCATTAACCCCCCGCAGAGCTGGCAGGATGCAGGGATATGTAGACGGACAATGGCTGGAGTGTGTGTGATAACCTTAATCCTGAATCCTCTTGTCCTCCCCACCCCCCCCTCCTTCCATCTACAGGTAAGCGAGGACTGGAAATACGTTGCCATGGTGATCGACCGCCTCTTCCTGTGGATCTTCGTGTTCGTGTGCGTGTTCGGCACGTTGGGCATGTTCATGCAGCCGCTCTTCCAGAATTACACAGTCAAGACCATCAACACGCCAGGCTGACCCCCCCGTCGTCCAAAAACACGCCGGAAGGACGTCTTCCCCCATCCCCCCCGCCCCCCCGACCAGTCAGCACAGGCCAGAGGCAGCAGAAGGGAGGGGTTTGCTAAGTCAACGGGAACGCAGTCAGAACTGGAAAACGAACAGCATTCACCTTTATAATAAGATTTCGCAACAAAAAAACTGTTTTTATTTCTCGTATGCAGACCAAGGAGAACCTGCTTGACCAACCCCCGAAACATGGTTTGACAGTAACCGGGACCCTCGTCCCGGAATTTGAAAGGAACGACTTTTCCGTCCCAACGATCCTCAAGTCAGACGAGGGATATTTTACTTGACTTTTTGAAGAAAAAAAAAAAGCCACCTCCTCAGTGAAGAAGCCTACAGTATATTTGACCATAGCATAGCCGCATACCACACTACGAAAATATATTCTTAAAAGAGCCTGACGGGATGTTTTTGTTGTGCGATTGTAGAGGTCAGACAAGAATGTGACAAAAAAGCTGCGAGACACGCAACTACCCGACACAATACGTAGCAAAAAAACTCCGATCAGGAAAGAAAAATTGATACGCGGGAAGTCAGTGGAAGAATATTCCGAGTTTGTAGATTTGCATGAAGAGTTTGGGACACAGGATGGGAAGCAGGAGTCTGAGGAAGGGTAGAGCTCCGGGTCGGAGGCGGACGATGGACCCACACATGGATGAACGGTGGATCAGAAGGAAGAGATGTAAACATAATGATGGCGTGTAATTATATGTGATATCACAATTGTATTTCTTCCCGTCGATGCTGTGATCAGATCAGACCTTCATAAGCTGAACCTCATTTCATTTTCTTCTACGACACTTCCTGGCAAGCCATCCTGTCCTCGGCTAGCATTAGCTAGATGCCCAATGTAACCTTAATCAGGTCGTATAGACTTGATATTCCATCCACCGTCTGGCTGGTTAGCCAGGACTAGCCTAGCTTAGCCTAGCCTAGCGCTTCTTTTTCCTGCCGCCTGTTCCCTTTGTCGTCCAATTAATTGCTCTTTCCTTCTAGTTTCCTCACTTCCTGCACCGCCCCTTCCTTGTACCAAGTACCCAAGTACCATCTCCCAATCCTTTGTTTGCGACCTTGAGGTCTTCCATTTTGACCTCTCATTTAATAGCGTTCCAACCATTCTGACAAATCTTACCGTATACCCTTTGATACACTCCGGTATCCTTCTTGGTCCTTTTCCTGTTCGTACCTCGTCCACCTTGTCTACTGGAGGATCCCTTACGAAATGGTTGTCGATCTCAACCAATGAAGGGGCCGTAGATGTAAAAACATACTTTCATTAAAGTCCCTTCCAAAATTTGTTCAAGTACTGTAAATAATATAATCTTCATAAGCCACAAACTAGTCTGAAATAAGACCATTCATTTTTTTGGAGCTCACTATATCTTTAGAAAGCTCTTGAGGGCCACATTTAAATAATTTGGAAGTCTCCAAGCGACTCATTGTATAAACAAAGCTTGGTGTGATTACAGCTGGCTGGAGGGAAGCCATTATTACGTCATAATGGGCTCTCGTAACCTCTCGTTTACCGAGATTTCAGACGGGGGAGAACTTTATATGAATCAGAATTATTTTTATTGTAATTTTCAGTGCAGGGTACCACCAATTCCGACTTTGTTTTGGTAGCGTCTTAAACATAAATAAAACAGTTTAACTATGTAGATAAAATGTAGCGTGTGTTGCTACAAGTTTGTGTTTAAGAGTCTTATTGCTGATGGGAAGAAACTATTATTGTGGCCTCCTGACAGAGGGGAGAGGAATAAATAGTCCATAACCAGGGTGAGAAGGGTCGGCTGTGATCCGACCTGCATCCTCGGTTCCTGGAGACAAAACAGGTCTTGAAGTGAAGGTAGTTTACAGCCGATCACCTTCTTCTCAGCAGCGTTTCTGTGACCGTTTGGTCAATCATTCATTCTGTTTGACCTTTGACCTGGTCTGTTAAAATATTTAGGCCCCTCTACTGTCGTATAACTTTCTATTCAACCCCTTTCCATCCTCTGTTCCGACCCGACACAGGTCCAACACTGCCAGATCCGGATAATAACTCTTCGAGGTCCGAAACCATGAGAGCTCTTCATGTAACATACCGAGCGTATGTTTACATGCGTGTGCGTGCCTCCCGTGTGTCCTCGCATCTGTCGGACACATGCTCCAGAGAGCATCTGCGTGTCTCCCCAACCCTCCCCCCCTCACCCCTCCATTAATCTCCGGCATCACAGTCATATCTGATTCTCACAGCAACGACAAACACAAAAAAAAGTGAACGTCAATCTTTTGACTTTCTGAACCTGAGGTTGGTTTCTTTTTTCGGGTTGGGGATCGAGGTGGGATTTCAAGAGTGGAAGTTTCAATAAAAAAGAGATGGAACTCTGGTGCGGGGAAGTTAAGGCAATAAGCTGGATGTGGGAGGAACGAGCCGCTGAAGTAATAACCTGCGTTTTTATAAGACTTTTCACCACGAGAGACGATCCTCGGTCGGTGGACTCGAGAGCAGCTCTGTTGTTGTTTTTTCTCTCCACTGGTCAGAGTGAGAAAAGCTTTTCACAGACTCGTGGAAGCTGTTAGCTGCACTGATCCTCACCGTCAAAGTGCCGCTCTCCTCTTCTCTCCATCCACTTTCTGTCCTTCTCTTCTCACATCAGTAGACCTCCCCCCTCCCTCTCTCTCTCCCTCTCTCTCTCTCTCTCTCTCTCTCTCTCTCTCTCTCTCTCCCCCAGCCCTCCCTCCTCCTCCTCATCCTCCCATCTTTCACTTCCTCCTGGGCACACCTTGACCAGTCCAATAAAAGGTTGAAGGTTCGGATGAACACAGATGTGTCTTTTTCTTTTGTTATTCTCTCTCTCTCTCACACATAAAAACAAAACAAAAAACAGTGTGTGTTTAAGAATGTGGGAATTTCCCTGATCAATCTCCCAGCACAGGAAAGCATGAAAGAATAGAAGGCTTCCTCTCTTTCTACAGCCACTGAAATACTTCACTCATATATATATATATATATTATTATATATATATTTATATATATAAACTGGCGACAAAATACAAGTGAGCGTCCAGGATTGTGTTGTTCATTAGAAACGTGAAGCATAAGCGGCAGTGCCATCTAGTGGTTGGCAACTGACTTGCATCCAGAAGAATGTTAGGAAACAAAAATTAGTTATTTCAAAATATTTGGGAACTTGAAGCAGTTTTTCGAACTCAAATAAATAATTGATAATTTAATTGCATTTTTAAAGTGCATCAATAACTTTTTTTAATGTTCAAAATTCAAATTCAAAATTCCATAAATGTATGGCGTTTTTTGAGGATGTACATAAGGATACTTATATTAAATTCAAGAATTTATACTAAAATATAATCAAGTTCTGTTCTGACTTCCTAAGGAAAGAAACAGGAATAGGAATACATTTTGGACGTATCTGGGATTAAGTCGACAGCAATGCGAGCAGAAATAAGAGGTTTTT
Organism: Callionymus lyra; assembly: GCF_982586985.1. Taxonomy (NCBI): domain Eukaryota; kingdom Metazoa; phylum Chordata; class Actinopteri; order Syngnathiformes; family Callionymidae; genus Callionymus; species Callionymus lyra. The sequence continues at coordinate 12,719,915 of NC_141834.1, forward strand.
ACTTAACTTTCAATACATTTCTCTCCTTTTTTTTTTACTCCGCCTCATTTTGGATAAGGGTCCGGATTATTTTCCAAGTAATTCATTTCTTTTTAGAGTGTTGGGCAGACATTTATGTCCATATAACGGTGCTCACTTCATCTTTCTCTTCCAAAAACACTTAAAAACATCCTTTCTCTTCCAAAAATAAACTTAAAAACCTCCAAATATATCCAAACAGATCGTCTGTAACGTTCATCTTGTATTGGAGCCTCAACATAAAAACAAAGTTCGGAAAAATGAAACAAGTCTATATTCTAAGCTAGTTTGCAGCAGAAGCTAAAAGGCTAACATGCTACTCAGACAGGAAGTACTTCGGGTAAACACCGCGAGCGCTCCCAGTGTACAAGTAGACACTGGAAGTGTTTCCTGTCTGTGCAGAACTATGACTTTAAAGGTTGTGTAAGGTTGTGTTATTGTTTCTACCCGTCTGACACTTGTGTTAATAAAGATGAAGAGCTCAGGGATGTGTGAGAAGCTCAGAGCAGAGCTGCTCCCCATATGTAAGGTGTTCAAAAGATTCAATCTCTCAGTTGTCCTGGGACCTTCACTGGTATGTCCAGAGAAACGTCCATCAAGGGAATGAAGAGAGAGAAAGAAGTCTTAACAATAGTGTTGGCATCACGGCAGGGGACCTCACTGCTCACTCTTCGACAGGATTTATCTTGGGATCCAGTGCATCTTCGTCACCCGGGGAACCTGGTAAGCTAGTTTTATTCGGGAACTTTGATTTATCACGCAAGTTCATCTGTAACATTCTGTTCAGACCGAGCTAGTTTGATGGTGAATCGTTTTCAAGCCTTTCAAACTCAAAATATGCTGTAGACCTGACTCGCCTGGTGGTACAGTGGTTAAGAGAGTGTTGATTAAACACAATATTTAATCATACGTTTATTTCTTTGTTTTATATTAACTGTTTGTATAATGATACAATGTCTTTATCACAACAAAAGAAAGAACCTTAAAGTTAAACTAACATGTTGACCTACGTGTGTCTTGTGACTGTATTGTATCATCAGTGTGTGTCTGTTTGTACAAAAATCTCCTTTCATTAAACTATTCATATTATAAAATTATCTTAAGCCCCGCCCACTGAAAACAAACTCTGTTTTTATGGAGATTCAATCTTGTTTACCATAACCTCACCCACTCTCGGACTCCTTGTATAAACAAAGCAGGTCGTGATTAGGGCCTTGATTAGTGAGGAGTGAAGTCATTATTACGTCATAATGGACTCTGCTCTCATAACCTCTCATTCGCTGAGATTTCAGCCGGGGGAGATCTTACGTTCAAAACATGGTCATGATGAGGGACTTACTGTATCTTAGAGAGAAAGACTTTAACATTTGAAACATATGAGTGAGTCAGGAGAGTTTAAACATTAGTCGACCTTTAAAGAAGGACCTTAAGGGAATTTTTATCCAAGTTTCGATATCAATATTCGCCCGTTGTTTAGAAAGGTATTGTGCTCTCCAATCATTTTCACAAAGGTGAGCGACACAAGAAAAGTAGACATAATTCACTAAACATCACGTTTATTCTTTCAGGGAGATTTTTTCTAAACATGTTACAACGAGAAGAACAAAAAAAATGGAGATGTTGCTACAGAAACTGCTTCTTTGCAAAAATATACACAAGAACATCAAACAAGAAACACTCGAATGCTACAGTTGTTGTGTGAGTATTAATGCGAGCCTATCACAGCACGTTCCATGCAAGTCTTCTACGCTGTCGTGTCTACTTCCTCCCTGGAGTGTGAATGGTTTGAAGTGTGGTCATCTTTGCAAAGAGGTTCCAGTTCTTCACTTATTCTTCTCCGTCTTATCATTGAATTCCAGGAAGAAGTCGTTGCACGCCACGGTCAGAGCGCCCACCAGGATGATGAACTCTGTGAAATCCACCTCCCCGTCGTTGTTGGAGTCAAGGTCGCCCATGACCTTATCCACCGCCTCCTTATCTTGAGCGTTCTGTGGCGGACAAACATTGTAAGCTCCTGGTTCGCGATGGTTCTAAAAACTTGCATTCCTTACCCCGAGGTAGTTTCCCAGCTCGGCGGTGAGCATCTCCTTCAGCTCGACCCGGCTCAGCGTGTACTTGTTGCCGTCGTTCCCGGAGTACCTGTGGAAGGTCTGGATCATGAGCTGCATGGCGTTCTCCAGGGTGGAGACCTTCTCTGAGTCGGGCATGGACATCCTGGAAGAGAAAAAGACAAGTTTAAAACGGCATCTGGATCAAACATGATGAATGGTCCCTTCTGTGACGCTGCCAAAAACCTTCTGAGACCATAAGAAAGACAAATATGAGAAACCACCCTTCAAACTAAACTCTACTGCACTGGCACATAACAGCGGAAACCATCCTTCATCCTCTTGTCAGCTCCAACCCATAATCCTTCCTGTCAGCGCTCTTGATAAGATTCCACTGGAGATAAAGCGATCCCTCTTTGTTGAAGTGGTCCAGCTGAGCGGACCTCTGGGAGTCAGGAGGTGCACGTTATGTGAGCTGGTTGATAAAAAGTGAAACTCTAAGCTGCGCCGGAACCTGATCCAGCTTTTACTTAAGTATCAGGAATACCTGGAAACAAGTGTAAGCCGTTGTCCCTCTTAACCAGTTTCCCGTTACAGAGCCACAGCTTCACCCCAAACAAGGAGAATAATGCAAGATGTCTTACATGGAAACGGAGGATGATGGTTTGGTCTTCTGGTCAGGTGCGGCGACGACAGATACGAGTGATGATGAGGAAAGAGCGGGACCGCCGCTTAAATACACCTCTCACTCCTCCCACCAAGCCTCCGTACACCTGCCGCCACCCCTCCTCTATCCCACCCCTTCTTCTCTGCTTACACATCGGACACCTGGTACCAGGTGCTCGGGCTCACCTTTCGCTGTCAGAGGTGACATATCGACAAATAATGATGCCGTAAGTTTAGGAAAACCCTCTTAATGTGACCGCAGCCCTAACACACTGTTAATCTTGATGAGTTACCTTTACCTGGCCTGGGCTGTGTGAGCCTTCGAGGTGACCTTGTCGTAACGTCATAGAGACCAATTAATAATGTGTTGCGGAGGGGGGTTTAGTTTTGCCATCAAAAATTCAGCATCTAATAATCTCAAGGAGTCAAGGAAAGGCGATAGGGGCCTGAGAAAAGAAGGGTCATGAGCAACCAGGGAGCATATCTTGGGTGATGCGATCAAAAGGTTTGCCTTATTATCGTGAAGCTAGAGGATTGGGGACCACGGGAGCCAGTCGATGCCAAAAAGCATCTTTGCATGAGGTTTCAGACTGGAAGGTTTCTCAAGAGACGAATGACAAAACTTTCTGGGCATCTACTTCCCCCATCTAGTTCCTTTAGTCTGAACCATGGCTTCGGTAAGCCCTGATTGCATTGGTTAAGTTTAAGATTATCCGTCATTCCTCCATCCCAAAAGCGAGTGAGTACACGTCAGAGTGAAGATCGACTAGTAGACCAACTAGTTTAACCCTCTCAGATCCGCCAGGACAGACCTTTCCGTCCCACGGTCCGTCCTTCCCAAAACATTTCGTGAGACTATCAGTTGGACTGTGCTGTGAGAACAATAAACAACAGTGACAACGACTTCCCGTACCACAGCTGCGTTCCTTCCGGAGTGCTCGAGTGGAATTCTGCATCTGACTTGTGTTATTTTCAGTTTATTGACTTGAACAGATTAGATTATAAAACCAACTGCAACTCTGGACGACCCCAATTATATCGCAATTTGTTCCTCCTCCCGAGGAGTGGAGGAGGTTTTCTTTTCTGCTGTTATGTCCTTTGTAAACTGATTGAAACAATATTTTTTTAAACATTATCTTGAGTACCATCTGGATCCAGGAAGGTTCTGAAGGGGTTTTTTCAACTTGGCCTATTGCCCAATGCTGCTTTAAACACCCACAAAAAAAATAAACCATGTGACCGTTTCTGACCCGCTCAAGTAGAAGAACTCACATTTCCCCGATCCTTAAAACTCTTCACTGGCTGGCTTTCAGGATCAATTTTAAAATTCTGGTTCTTACTTTCAGATTTATTCATGGTCAGGCTCCTCCTTACATCAGTGATCTGATCCAGCCTTACACCCCAGCTTGGGCTTTGAGGTCTGTGGATCAGAATCTACTGATGGTTCCTGAACACGGTTCAGGACCAGAGGAGAGAAATCCTTCCAGACTGCTGCTCCTAAGCTTTGGAACGATCTCTGTGTTTGATGATCTACTGACTCCTTCATCTGACATTTTTATTTGTGCTTTTCCCTGATTTTCTGGAACTCCTGTTTTTGTCTCGTGCTGTGTCTCAAATCGCATACTACTCTTAGTATACTAGAAGTTAGTATGCATCAGTTTAGTGTACGTACTGACTAGTACGTAAATTCTCCACAGATAGTATGTCTCAAATCAAACACTGCTGCTACACACTAACCGGAAATCACATGACAGCGTCTTCTTCTACTTCTATTTAACGATGTTTCAAGCAGCTGTTTGAACGCTATCGCCGACACCTGCTGGAAGCACGTTTTGCAACTTTGGAAAAAGAAATAAAGAAAAAATATGAGAATCGAAATATTCGTGAGATATTTAAGCTGGTATCAGCACCGAAGACGTGTCATCCTTCTACTCCTGCCTGAAAATACACCTGTAAGTATATGCATATATATGCATTTATATATGACGTAACTTCAGTTTAAAACGTCATTAAGATGGCGGCTGTTTAGGGTGGTTAGTGTCCATCGAACCATACTCAGTTTTGTGGGCGTGTTAGTACGCCAATTTAGTGTGTATGGCGCACTACATTTTGCATACTAAGAATTTAGACGCACTAACGCACTAAAAATACTCACTTTGAGTACGCTAGTATGCGATTTGAGACACAGCATCGGTGTTATCGTGACCTTTAAAGTATATATTTTATTGTGAGTATTGTTTTGATTGTTTAAGCTCATATAAGGTGTAGAACACTGCAAAAAATGACATATATTATAGTATATATCTGGATTTATGGTTAAAATATCCAATCGAACGAGATGCAATACCCAATCAGCAAGATTTTCTGGACGATACAGGAACTTGTTGGATTGTCATTATAAGAAAATACTTTATTTTTCTCCTATTTTTGCATTTTTCCATTGTAACAATCCAATTGTTTACTTGTGTTAAGTGAGACCTTTGGCAGGGGTATGCTCCGTCTCAGTGCTTTTCTAATTGCTAGTCAATTACAGTCCCCTCTCCCCTTAAGTTTCCACATCAAAGGTCAGATATTTTTAGGGTCTTCTTCATTCAGCTTGTGACGACAATCGTTCCTCTGGATGATGTTCGGTGCATAGTGTCAGGAGGAAGCGTGTGCGTCTGCTTTGTGTGTATGCACCATATGTGTGTATTGTGTTGCAGCGTGGAGGATGCCGCACAAAAGGAAGCGTATACCGCATGTAAGGATCTGGTTGCAGTCGTCCACACACCTAAAGGCTGCTGAGTTTGACCAGCCAAGGATGTCCTGATGCTAAATATAGCCGGCGAACAAGTGGAGGCAAAAAGAAAAAAGGACAAAGTTTCCATGGAGAGGTTTTATTAAAACACTGAACGTTAAAGAAGCAGCCCAGAGTCCTTCAAAATGACAGTGGAGGGAACACGACGTGCTCAGTGGTGATTAAGCTGATTATGGTTGGAAAGATGGACGTCTAATGGCCGAAGAGAACATGGTTGCGATCGTCTCCCAAACTTCACCAGGAGTTATTGGGCCACCTGTTCCCCTCCGACTTGCCGCTCACTCATGGACTGGGCGATGTAGCCTACCAGTCCCAAGTATTCACCGAAGCTGATCTTGTCATCGTTGTTATCATCCAGACCGCTCAGCATCTCCTTCACAGCGGAGGAGCTGTTTGTGTCCTGAACAAACATGATGTTAGCACGTGGCTAATCATTCGATCGACTCAACGGCTGCTCTTACCTCGATGGATGCGCCGAATTGCTTCTGGACCATTTTCTGGGCGGATTTTTTGCTCATGTTCTCTCTCCCCCCGGAAGATTTTAGGAAGGTGGTCACGAGGGTTTTGATTGCTTCCTCCATCTGTGCGGCGAGAAGAAGAAGTGGTGAAGAAATATATCTCGTCCAGACAGATGCCGCCAAGAGACCCTCGATCCTCATTAACCTATGTCATACATGGTGAACCCCTCGATAACGCCAGACCATGTTTCTTTATTTTACTCCATGACTTGACCACGTTTGGTTTCAGGCTGGTTCTAAGGCTAGAGTCCTTTTTCAGATGCTAGCAAGCTAACTATGCTAGCATGAGATCCGAAATAATTTTCTTCAGAGATTGCAGTTGTGTACAACTTGAAAGTAATTCTTGTTCCTAAGAATAATATTATTGATTTATTATTTTTATTTTTTTATTTTATGAATTAAATACTCACCGTTTATTAACCGTTTTTTTGTCTTTTATTCAGTCTTTTATTAATCTCATTTTAAAAGAGTTGATATTTTTACCGTGACACCACAAACAGTTTATAACCATATATTCAACATTTCATCTTTTTTTTTCCCATTCATTCTTTTGCCTTGTAACATGTTCATTTTATATTTTAAACTGTTAAAATTAAACTTTACATGCTACTTTAGGTTCTTAGGGTTTGTCACCTACTTTTCACGGTTGCCGTAAATTCTGGGCTAGAAAATGTTGTTTTGGGGTCGTCAAGCTAAAAGAGAGGGAGAAAAAGAAAAAAATTGATGCAGAAGTTATTAAATATTTGAAAAAGTATGTTTTTTTTTCATCATTTTTAATAACATCTTATACATTTCGTTTAAGGTAAAAGTAAAAAAAGACTCAGTGGAGATGCTGGTAAGATCTAGTGTGATTTTAGAAGGTGGTGAGAAGAAGTTGAAGGAGTGTCTGAGGTAAACAACAACGGCAGTCGTGATCTCTGACAGGACACCCGAGAGCCAAGGGCCCCTGAAGCCTCAGATTACTGCCCACTGTCCGTCTGCTGTCCTGACACAGAAGGAAAACACCACAGGTGAGCCAGAAACATCCTCAGCACGTCAGTCCAACACTAGAGACTCACTGGAGGAATGACGACTCATTTTATCTTCACATCTATAACAAGTTGATACCAATGAGAAATGAGCACTTGTTTTTTCTTTCTATGGTGGCCTGCAGGGTCCAATCAATCAATCAATCCATCAATCCATCCATCCATCCATCCATCCATCCATCCATCCATCCATCCATCCATCCATCCATCCATCCATCTATCTATCTATCTATCTACAGTATCTATCTATCTATCTACAGTATCTATCTACAGTATCTATCCATCCCTCTCCCTCTCTCTCTCTCTCTCTCTCTCTCTCTCTCTCTCTATCTCTCTATCTCTCTATCTCTCTCTCTAAACATCTATCTATCTAAACATATATCATATATCTAAATATCTATGTATCTAAACATTTATCTAAATATCTATGTATCTATCTATCCAGCTGTGTTGACGTTATCTTCATAATATAATATAATATATTAAATATAATTATTCCATAATTGTGGGATATTTTGTCTTAAATAAAACACAAATCTTTGTTATTAATCATCAATAATAGGTATAAAACAAGCAGAATATTTTGATGTATCGTATCATACATATGGTTGAGGTGCTTGAGTTAGCTTGTCAGCATTAGCATAAACTGTTTAGATATCGCTACTGATGGGTAACGGACCAAGATGTAAGGAGGTGAGGAAGAGAGTGCGGGCAAAAAGGTGGTAGAGATGGAGACGACTGACAAGACAGTGGTGAGACTCTGAGACGAACCAGGAGGTTAGACGATTCTCAGATGTTGCATTCTTACATAAGTTATCTATATCTATGAAGGTCAAGTGCTTATTTGTCCTCGTCTAATTCCAACGAAGGTTTTAAACTAAACTGAAGCTCTGTGGCTAAAATATTATTCAAGTTACAGCCTTTTGAAAATCCCAAGACCTCAAACATTTTTTTAGCCGTCTTTTAGCCTTTAGCCACGTCCGCTAGCACTCATGCTAGAATTTTAAAGGGACGATAACATATTTGACACTAAATTCAACCAAGAAGAGGAGTGGAAATAGTAAGTGTCCCAAATCGGACACTTCTCTAAGTGCACTCCTTTACAGTACACTTTAACTTTTTCTTGACAGTGCACGTACTTGCGCAGTGTGCACATTTTAGAGGGTAGTACTGTCTCAAATCAAACACTGCTGCGACACACTTACAGGAAATGACTTGACAGCTTCTTCTTATACTACTTTTTAATGCTGATCGCAACCAGCTGTTAGAACCCTATTTTTGACACTTGATAGCGCTTTTCGCCAATCGAAAACAAGTTATTAAGTTGTGTTTTCATTCTGTTATTATTGTTGTTGTGTTGTTTTGCGGTAAATTAGTGTTTTCTGAGACATTTACACCGTTATCTGCTCTGAGTCACGTAGCTTCCGTTTAGCTTCATGTACGTCACTAAGATGGCGGCCGTTAAGGGTGGAAAGTGTCCATCGATCCACACTAAATTTTCTGGCCAATAGAGTGCTCATTGCGCACTATATTTTCACGCACTACTCATTGGGACGCACTTGTGCACCTCAAAATATTTAGCGTAAGTGCAGAAGTGCGCGATTTCGGACACCAAGGTTCTAACTATGTTGTTAGCTAGCTAACTAACTTGCTAATGTTTACAAAAAACAACGTGTGAGTTAAGAATATTGTAATCAATATTATCTGCATGTTTACGAGGATCCGCCGTTGTTTATTCGGGGGAACATAAAGTGGGCGTGGCCTCTCACGGTGGAAACTACCTGAGGGTGACGGTGACTGATGGACGCCCGGGGGCCGTGTCGCGAGGTAACTTTAGAAGCTGGTAAATCTCCCATCTGACACAGATGTCACGCCCGAATGCTCGCCGTGCACCGACCATGCAGATGGACGCGGCGATAGAGCAGGAATGACACACAATGACACACAATGACACACACACACACATACCACAGGCAAGCAACACAACAATTAGGACTCGCCTTGCATTAACCTGATTACCGGCCCAGTGAGAGCTGAACGCTCTAGTGTCACCGGGCTTGGGTTTCATGCTCCGTGCCACACTTTTCTGTGCACACAAGTGAGCATCTGTCATCGGCGCCGCGTTCATTATTATTTCAGAAGATACTGTAATTGCCCCGACACCTCCGCAACACACGGCCATTTATTACATACTCCGACCGAACGCCATCTATTAGTTTCCATACCGGCGTAATGAGAGCAACACGGGGGAGCATCGGGCCGGAACCAGACAGATCCAGGACGCCGGAGATGCTGATGTATTCAAAGACGACGATGCAACCTTTATCGAGAGTTATCAGTTGACGTCGACATCGCGACCTTGATCGAGCGTTATCAGTTGACATCAGAAAATATCAAATTCCGAGGTCGGCAGCAGGAACGTGATGATCTTGTTATACATATAATAGCAATAACAATAACAATATCTTTAAAATTAAAATGTAACTTTCCATTGTAATTGCATTTTCATACATATTATATTTAATATATTTTTGATTTATTTAAATTTTATTTGACTTTTAAAAAATTCCCCTCCGTTGAAGAAAGTATTATTATTATATAAGATTTAATTAATTTAAACACGATTTATTATTTATTATTTACAACTAAACAAAAAAATGTATTTAAAAACTATATGTGTATATATAAATATATATAGATGTTTTATACGTTACCATCGTTATTTTATGGTTAATAGTAGTAAAGTGTTTTTCAAATAAAGTTTTATTTACAATTTAACATAAAAATAATCACTGTGTTTATTTATTTTTGTGTTGCAATTAAACTTCTGGCCGCTAGATGGCAGAAGTCATTAAGTCTGCAATCTCACAACAATGACATACCACAAGACCCCGGCGATGACTGAGGATGAGAGGATACAGTTGACTCCAGCAGCTTTAAAAGCTGAAAATTAAACAAATGAAAGCAGTAATGATTCGTGGTCTGTATATTCTGCAACACCAGAATCAAGTACTCTAAAATACTACGAATATATCCTTGTTACTACAGTATATTTTTCCTCACTCACACAACATTAATTAAGTTAGAATTTTAGTTGGTAATGTTAGGGGGTTGACTGACTAATAGATTTTATTTTTCAAAAATAGTAGCTCAAAAAAAGATTTTTTGCAAACGAAAAATCGTTCGGACTAAAAACTGAAAATTTTGACACAAAGTTAAAAAAAACAACTTTTATCTTCTCTTGTTGGTCGTCAAGCTACATTCATTTAACGTACGTAACAAGATGAGGAATCCATCTACCAACCTATGTGGGCTGCCACAGGTCTGAATCTGTCCCAGCTACTCGGGGTGAGAGTAAGGAGACACCCCTCAAGTTGCAGACCACAAATGATACAACTAACATCACAACTAAAGACGATTGTGATCCATTTTCTACCTAAGTTTCAGGTTCGTGGGAGAAAACCAGAGTTTTCTCTGAGCCTCAGTGAGTCAACGCTCAGAGTTTTGCTCTGAACTGAGGGAGAGGAAGCCTGTGGTCAAGATGACTCAGTGCTGGTGAATGTTGGAGCTTTTTTTTTTTCCTTTTTCCCTCCTTCAATTGTAACTCCAGCATCAAACTCAGAGCCGCGGAAATCAGGTTTACCGAGGAAACTCTAATATTTGTCTGAGCTGTTCAAAGTTCACAGCTCCGATTAAAAGTGTGTCTGCACACAGACGCGACCCGTTCACACACTAACACAACCGGTCCTGCTTTTACACGGCGGCGTCTGGTATCATGTCCCTGGAAAAAAAAAATTGGAAAAATCCGTGTCGGCTACTGTAGCGCCGTGAGACAAAAGAGCTGTTGTGCGTCTACGAGGAAGTCATCTGACCGAGTATTTTAGCATTAACTCTAGTCTTCAGGCTGAGTTTGTGTGAGTCCACGAGTGTCACGAGCCGCACACATACCACACTGAGGCGCAGTAATTGAAGTGTTCGAGTCAACAATGACACTCATTTGTCTCGTGTGGTGAAAAATCAACTACATGTTTGCTTTGTTAAAGGAGGATTTCACAAGCAGAGAATGATTCATATATTAGATTCCTTTCAATTTGATGAGGTCTCAAAGACACTGTATCGTGATACAGCGTCACAATTTTTAATGGCCACTAGATGGCACTCTCTGCTCCGTATATACTAATATAACCCGGCATCAGATCTTCCAACATTGAAAGTGCCATCTAATGGCACTTTCAAAATCGCGATACAGCGTCACCATTTTTAACGGCCACTAGATGGCGCTCTCTGCTCTGTATATACTAATATTACCTGGCAGTAGAGCTTCAAACATTAAAAGTGTCATCTAGCAGGACTTTCAAAATCACGACACTGTATCACGATACAGTGTCACAATTGTTAACAGCCACTAGATGGCGTTCTCTGCTCCTTATATACTAACATAACCTGGCATCATCTTCAAACATTAACTGCTGTCTAGTGGCACTTTCAAAATCACGACACTGTATCGCGATACAGCGTCACCATTTTTAACGGCCACTAGATGTCGCTCCCTGCTCCGTATATACTAATATAACCTGGCATCATCTTTAAACATTAAGTGTCGTCTAGTGGTACTTTCAAAATCACAACACTGTATGGCGATACAGCGTCACAATTTTTTATCGGTCACTAGATGGCGCTCCAGTTCCGTATATACTAATATAACCTGGCATCAGGTCTTCAAACATTAAAAGTGTCATCCAATTGCACTTTCAAAATCATGACACTGTATCGCGATAGAGCGTCACAATTGTTAACGGCCACTAGATGGCGCTCTCTGCTCCGTATATACTAATATAACCTGGCATCAGATCTTCAAACATTAAAAGTGTCGTCTAGTGGCACTTTCAAAATCACGACACTGTATCGTGATACAGCGTCACCATTTTTAACGGCCACTAGATGGCGCTCGCTGCTCAGTATATACAAATATAACCTGGCATCAGATCTTCAAACATTAAAAGTGTCGTCTGGTGGTACTTTCAAAATCACGATGCTGTGTATCGCGATACAACGTCACAATTGTTAACAGCCACTAGATGGCGCTCGCAGCTCCGTATGTACTAATATAACCTGGCATCAGATCTTCAAACATTAAAAGTGTCATCTAGTGTCAGTTTCAAAATCACGACACTGTATCGTGATACAGCGAAGTCACTACAAAGCAGTTTCACGAGGCGTCATCAACCCATCACTAGTAAAATGTACTAAAAAGCCCCTAGAATGCACTGCAACAATTCATTTTCCATTTCCACATACAGTTTATATGACGCAAAATTAATTCTACATAAAAAAAATGTAGGTGATGGTAGTTTCGACAAATTTCCGCGTCATCTGTAGCTTAAATACTTACTTACTTGGCAAGTACTTAAATACTTACTTACTTACTTGTTAAGCAACCAAAGCCAGGATTGCACACTCAAAAAGCTGCGAATCGAAATTGAAATTAAACCCGATAAAGATACAATTCTGCCTCTTTTATTCGCCACCTCGACTCTCCACTAACCTTAGACCCGACCAGCATTGCCTAATCGCGTTTTGGTGCGTGGAAACCTTTAGGCCACGTCGTGCATGTTTGTGTCTAAGCTTCAGTTCTCAACATGTTTACACAACAAGAGAAATACTCGTTGTGTCAGTTTCTCGTTGTGTCTTCCCGGTAACTTAAAGTATTTCAGTATTGAATACACTGTCTTTGACAAAAATGACAAAGTGAATTACTTTGTTCAAATGACTACACAAGTCTTTCAACATTCAAAATGTCAGGAAAAAAACGAATGTGAAAATTAACTTCAGAGAATGGCGTCAGAAGTAGGATTTGACCAAAAGTTTTTGCAGAACAATAATGCCCTGGTACTAGGAGTCGTTTGAGTTCTTCGTCCGTCTGCTCTGAATTCTACTCACCGCATGTCAGAGCTGCTCCCATTACAAGTGCCACGCCCTTTTCTTCAAAGCCTGACTCGTGTACACAACTGAACTCAGAGAGCTGTCCTCAAACTTTTTTTTCCCAAGAGCCTCTGAGTCACATTTCAAGCATCGATCCGTTACAAAACCAGACACATTGAATGGATGATTAAGCCATATTAAAAAAAAAACACATTTTCTTCAGGAGGTAGTTTTTCCCAGGGGAAGGCAGCGTTGCCATGGGCAACAGGGCGAGTACAAACCAGTCGCCGGCCAACACCCTGAATCTGGATGAAGCAACCAGACTCTCACATGTGGTGCATTTGGACGAGGACAAGACCCAACACAGCATCTTAAGAGACTTAACAAACACTTCCAGTGTCGACACAAAAGCTGTTAAGACACAGAGTTGAACTCTTTCCAAAGATACTTTTTAGCTTCACAACATTCCTCACTTGAAGTCAAACGCAGGAAATTATTTCATGATTTAAAAAGGTTGTACGTTAAATATTACGTTTGTTTTTACAGTTATTTATTGACAAATTGAAAAGTTTAGACAAGAAAAGTATTGTTTTTTGTAAGGATGTAGCTAATGATGCACTTTAGATGTAGAAATATATACATATATTTGCTGAATATGTGTGGAGATCACAATAAAACTAGGAGATAGATGTGGAGATAGAACGTGCGTAGAAAAGAGGAAACTCTTTGGGTGGATCTGCCTCTTGGGAGGCTTCACCAGATGAACGATGGATGTCGAGTCTACACCCCATAATAAAATCAGAGAGAAAAAACAAATGGCTAAAGTCGAAAACACTAAAATTAGAACTGAATTCAAGATCAAACGAGGATACAAATACAATTAAGATGAAGTTAAAAAAAAGGGACAATTTTTAAAAGATGTGTTGATTATTTGTAAGAATTTAAATCATAATAATGACATTTTATTTTGTTAAACATCTCAATAGGTTATTTAAAACCAACAAGTTTTACATTCTAAAAACATAAAATAATTATCTCTATTCTTATTAGCATTATTGCAATGAAGTTCAAAACTTTCAGTAAAAAATCCTTTACATTTTTATTACATGTAAATTAAAGTCCACTGGTGCAAGACGTCCTCTTGAAATCCCTCCCCAAATTTTGATAGTTCTATGTTTAATAACTCAGTAAATATTGGGTTTTTTTTGCAACTTTCTCTAGAAGTTTAAAAAGTTTTAAAGTCAAAAACCGGGAAAACTCATTAAAGTTCTTGATGTTTATCTTAACAACAAAGTTTGTATTTGTTAATACAGTCAAAAAGACACGAGAAAAGAAGCTTTAGAAACTCATATTAAACTGAATTTCACTTTTTCTAAATGTTCATGTTCATTCAACTGTAATAGAGTGTTTATTACACACTACATTGTTGCACAATTTGTTAAACGAAGGTCAGAAACGGTTCCAACACGAGCAGAACTCAAACTAAAACCACTAACTTAAGAAGGAAAACCAGTTTTAAAAACTTTTAATCCGGTTCAAAATCGTCTTTAACGTGCGTTTTTACGCAGGCCTTCACCATATGCGTCTCCACCCTTGATCCACTTCCTCCATGTTACCTGTGAGGGGTTGCTGGTTCTACTCCCGCTTAAAAGTTTAGAGTCCACCCCGAGATTAGAGTCTAAACCACAACGGATTTTTTTTTTGGTTTTGGTCCAAAGAACAGAACCGTTTCGTGCGTTAGAGATCTGGCACCAGGAGCTCCGGGCCTCCAGGTCCAGATAATCCTGACAATTTGTCGCAGAAGCAGAGGCACGACTGACACGCGCACATGAATAAGTGACGAGCGCTCGGGTGTCTCTGGACGTGTAAAGGACTCTGGGGTTAGTTTACCGAGGAGAACCCGATCCGTGAGGACAACAGAGGAGGAGAAGCAGCGGAGCAAAGAATGCAGAGAAAGAGAAGAAAGAAAAAACAACTCACTTCTGTGGGAGAAGCAGGACAAGAGCTGGGTTCGACTGTGGCTCTCCTGGTTCCTCCTCCTCAGTCTTGAGCGAGATGAAGCTCTGACACATATCTTTTCCGTGATTTAACTTCTGGCTCCTGCCAACCTTTTTCTCTCTCTCTCTCTCTCTCTCTCTCTCTCTCTCTCTCTCTCTCTCTTTCTTTCAGGGCGTGTGCTGCAGACAAGAATGTGGAGAGAGACTCACTTTCACCAGATTCTTTTTTTTTTTCTTCTTCTTGTTCTTTCTGTGCTGCGCAGTTCCTCTGCCATTCCTCAACAATGTGTTTGTCATTATTACTTGTTATCAACTTTAGTTTTTGTTTTTTTCTTTCTGGAACGACGTGTGGAACAAGTGCGCGCAGGCGTGGGCGCGCACACTCACGCGCACCATCACCACGCCCTGTTGCTTATTTCTGAAGTTTGTTTTTATCAAATTAAGACATATATATATATATACATATATAGTGTGTGTGTTTTTGTGTGTGTGTGCGTGTGTGCGCGCTCCCATTCATAGGATGAGATCGTGTTGCTAAAGATAAGAAGAATCCATTTTTACACACAAAATATCGCTTTATTCCGTATCACATTTCAGATTAATTATGACTAAAATGTATGTTTATGTATATATATATAAATAGAGAAATATGTAAACAAAAACCATAACAAACATTAATTTCGTCCTTTTATAATGATAAAGTATTAAGTAGTAACTATAAATATTTCCAATTAAAAACGTATTCGTTTAAAAAAAAAAAAGAAGCTATAGTTAACTCTTTTTTTTCAACACAGAATATATAATATTATGCTCAAGATGTACAAACACTGCGACACTTCAGAATGTGAAGTAAATCGATTTTTTATCATTTTAGTCGTTGATTCCAACAATATATATTTTTTTAAATGTCCAGAATATATAAAATATTTAACATGTACCTTAGTATTCCATAAATGTTGTCAGGTACACGTTCAGTTACGATACAATGTCACTTTTTCTCCACACTTTTTTTCCCATAATGCCTTTTCACATTGTAGTGACGCCCTAAGGCCACTAGATGTCAGTGTTTCTATCCAAAATGGATTTTCAAACGTACAAGAACCTGATCGTGGATTTTGTTGTGTTAACTGAATTTCTATGAACTATTAATGAGTTATGACGCCCCCTAGTGTCCACCAGAGAGCAGTTGTTAGTCTTAAGAAGGATTAATTATATGTGAGCGTCTATAGAAAGGTGAAGTTTGCCTGTGACCTCTAGATCAGTTTGTCCTTTCAGACTTGAAACTGAAAAAACATTTGTTCGAGCTTCCAAGTTTATGTGAAAATGAGGACACGGACAAGATCAGATCTAATTAAGCCGAACCTCTGAAGGAGGCGCTCGAGTTTCCACTCAGACATGTGATGTTCCTCAAGCCAGAGTCCCGACTGGAAGCTGCAGGGTTTTGCACGACGGGGAGGCAATTACTGCGAATAAGAAGAATGGCTTCATCATTGAAACGTCCTCAACACACCGACGAGGCAAAGTAGGTGAAACAGAAGATGAGGAAAGAGTTGTGACTACTCCAATTAGATCTAAATAAAATAAAAAAATCTGCTATTTTCTTCTAACTCAAACCACTAAGGATACTGGCCTGCTAAGATAAAACAAGCACTCCTAGCATCTACTACTAACTCCAATCACTGCAGCCACGTGTGCACAATTACAAATCAATACCATTTTTTTTTAAGAAAATGGGATTGATTTTAGGTTTCATGTTCTAATCTTCCGCCTCCTTCTTATGCGATATTTTTTACTAACCTTTCTTTTTCCATGCTGCATTCAGATCGGCTTTTTCCCGTAGTTTTCTCATTTCCCATGTGGATTTATTTTCATGGACCATTGTCGCCACCTCAATTTCATTTGTGCTAAACATTTAGACTTTTCTGACCAATAAACTTTCTCTTGCTCACTTTAGCTACCGCTCTCCGATCATCTTGAACTCCCGTCTTTAATACGTTCACTGCAAACCCAACGTGGCCTTAAGATGGATGAAGAAATTTTGACTTTTTGTTTGACTTTTTTTTAAAATGATAATTAATTTGATGACTGGCGCAGTGGAATTGTCAAAACACCAAATGAATGGTTCTTGATTGTATAGCAGTCAGAGATGGTGTTTTCATTTATTTCCATAATGTCTAAGAGGGTCGCCAAGATCCTTGTTCGTTCTTCGGAAGGCGCACATTGCTCTCGACAACCTTACACGACAAAGGTAGCGACTCGCGTTCATGTAGGGCTCCTGGTTTATTCGCAGCAAGTACACAAATACAGACACATGAAGGTTTTTATTTTCATCATCACTGTGTATGTGGCAGAAGACATTTCAGGCAGCGTTCCCGTCCTGTTGAAGATCGTCAAGCCTTCCTGTTAAAAACCGGGTCTTCGGGTTTCGTTGAAGATCTGGATCACCGACATCACCAGGGTAATGAACTCGGAAAAATCCAGCTCGCCGTCTCCGTCCATATCGATGGCCTCCATCAACTTGTCCAGTCCGGCTGCATCGTGCTGTTGCTGCTCAAGACAGGAAACACATCACGCATCTGTGACATGTTGGTCTTAAGGTGTGTTCTTACCCCGAGCAAGCATTTGTATTCAGCGTTGACCATTTCCTTGAACTTATTTTTGCTCATTTTATTTATATCTCCTTTCTTCTCAGCATATTTTTCGAAGGTCTCTAGGAAAGCGTAGCAGGCGCCCTCCATGTCGGAGCAGCATCCTTCGCTCTTCCCGGTCGGGTCGCAAATAATGCTCAAAAGGCCGACGAACACCATGTACTCTTCGAAACTGATCTGGCCGTCATCGTTTTCATCGAAAACTTTCATCATTTCGCTGAGCTTACAGTCCTGCTCAATTGTCTGCAGCACCAAGGGGGTCGAACACACATCATTCATTTGTTTAAGTAAACCTGGAAATGTGTATTCTTACCTCTGAGAATTCACGGTACTGTTCTTTCATCAGTTTCAGAAATTGACCTTTGGCCATTTTCTCCTGGTTATTGGCATATTTTTTGAAGGTGCAGATGACCTTGTAGTTGGCCTTCTCCATTTTGGAGCATTCTGGAGTGGCAGACATTCTGAAGGTGGAAGTAGAGCGGACATGATTGAGATGTAGCTACACTCCTTTCAAAATAAGACAAACGGGCTACAATCCAGATCAATGATAGTGTACGTTGGTTATGAGATGATGGGATGGATTTGCACCCATCGTCACAGACTGTGGCGTACGTCCCCTTCACAAATTTCCCCCCCGATATAGATGAACAATGAGTGACATAGAGTCCAGTATTGTGGGCTGGTATTTGACCCTCATGCACGAAAGTACTTTAATCTCCTGCGACTTCAGGTTTGATTTCGTTGCAAACCAACACCCAAAACCCGGATACAGATCAAAAGTTGGATCAAGATCTAGAAAAACTTGTGAAACTGGTCTCGCTGAGAATACTCAATGTACTTTAAAAACAAAAAAGTTTTATGAATATTTAACAATAGCAGATTCATTTCACTTCCATTTGGTAAGTAAAAATGTAATCCAATGGTTAATAGACAGTTGACGTAAAGCATGCATTAGTAAAGCCAGAAAGAGATTAGTTACTCGATAATATTAAGACTTAAAATGACAGATTCACAGTTTAAAAATGTACTGAAAAAGCAAAGAACACTTACCTGACAGGACGGGTCGTTTCCTTGTTGCCTTCGGTGCGGAGCGACTGTGGCTCACTTCGTGAACGCACCACTTATGTACAGCACCGCGCCCTTGCTGCACAAACGCAACAGGGCTTGGCACCTAAGAATGTACTTGTTCTCTCATGTGCCCTTTTCTTTAACACCTTTCACAACCGTCTTGTATAACTTGATCTCACACACAAAACAATGTCAAAAGTTTTATTTGATTGTGTATGCGTAATTGTGTGCAAAGGGCTGCAGTGAATATAGTGACAAAGATCACGGATACGTTGACCACTACTTTCCTACAGTTACTAAAATCTTTCCGTAGATCCAAACGACCATCCACCATCAAATAGAGTTGTAGAAATAGAAAAAGTTATAAGAGATAAAAAATGTGTTTTTAGTTTGGTCCCCACTTGCATGAGACTGTTGCATGGGATTGTTTAGATGCTTTTCTTCCCTAAATTTGGAAACAAACTAAGCCGGTTACTCAAGTTTTTCTTACATGGGCAGCTGCATTTAGTTATTTTTATTTTACTTTGTTCATCTTGAACTTTCATTCCTTTTTTATTTAAAATGGTGACTTTTTGTTATCTGACCCCTTAAACTGGAGCCCTACCTTATTCTGTTCTCTCGCATCTTTTTTCAATTTCTCTAATTTGTCTCAAGAAACCATCTCCAGCTGAAAAGTACAAACCACAGTGCAGCCAGTTCAGTGTCGACGCCCTAAACCGGCGCGAAGCAAACACGCAAGACTTAAACAAGGATTAAATAAGGAGCGACTGTTTGAGTTGCTCAAAGATATTTTTGTTTTGTGTTAGTTTTGTTAAGTTCATGGGTAGTTTTTCAGGTTCTGCGAGGGTCATAGCAACGAAAAAAGAAGCAAGAGGGCAACAGTAAAAGCAGGAGAGGTTTAATATTATTGAATATTGTGTTGATTGTTTAAGCGCTTTGTGACCCTGGTCTGGAAAAGAGCTCTCTAAATACAAGTTACTTACATGTTTGTTTGTGGCTCCCCCTGTTGTAGGAACAGTGTAATTGCAGGGTAAACTGAGGGCGTTTTCTTTTCCAAAAACAAGTCTTTTTACATGATGGGAATGAATGTAATCGCCGTCGCTGATCCACTTCAGTGAAACAGTTGCATGGCGAAGAGCATTGTTATAAATAAAAGGTAAATAAAGCTACATTGTGCTGCTTAGATAAATAAAAATGTGTTGTGCGTGTGTGTGGGTGTGTGTCCTCCATAAACCTGTTTGTCAAGCATCTGTCGCTCCAAGTATGAAGTCCACGATGCATCTCTGCAAAATTAATAAAGATATAAACTATTTTACTTACATCACGAGAAAATAAAAGGTTTATTTACCTCGTATTTTCTCGTCCGTCTTTTCTGTTGAAGCAGCAATTCCTTCTTTTTCTGCATCTACACACATCCCAGAGACATTTTCTCTCACATTCCCCTCACAAATAAACATAAAGAAAATAAAAAAACAGAAGCAGGAAATACACCCGATTTATTTTTCCTGGTCATAAAGTACAACCTCACAACAAATACAACTGCCTTCCTTCTCCTGTAAATCTCTGTAAAACTATTAATACACCTTTGAAATTCACCTGAAACATCATTAGCTCACAAACAAAAAAATCCTGCTCAGTTCATGGAAATAAAACTCATTGATCCAACGAAACTAATTCATTAAAGTTGAACAAATATTAAAGGTTGAAATTACACATCAAACTCTTGTCAACTAAAGACAATACTTTCAAGTAAAGGGTCAGTGAGTAGAAGAGAAGGGACTCGACAGCAGCAGGCTCAAAGGAACTAGGGTAGTGTCGTGCAAACATGACTCTACAGCGAGCAAATACAATCATGATCAAAACTCACAACACAGGTTTGAATCCAACGAACAAAGAGGAAAGAATCTCATTTACTTTTAACCGCATTTCAAAAAAACAACAAAGAAATATGAAGTATCCATTTTTTAGAGTGATTATCAATCTTCGGACGGACACAGTGAAGTAGTATTTTTAATTTAAAGTATTGATTAGATTCATTTATTTGACAATTATTATGGTTTAACTGGAGTTACACATCTTCAGCTGCAAAATAAGACAAACATTTTGATGGAAAATAACCTTTTAATAAATATATTGCTTATATTTTAGCTTAAATATTTTTTCTCAGGCCATAAACTTTCTAAAAAAAAATAATATGACGGACAGAAAATAAAAACAATACCTGTGTTAAATAGTAAATGAATGTGAATTATATTACAATTATAGTTATTCATTGGTTATTAGAAAAGTGGAAATGTAATGGCAAAATACCAAAACCAAAAACAGATTTGAAAGAAACGGAAATAAGTTAGTAAACGAGGGATGACAGTAACTTTAGTAAATGATATTTATACTTCATATTGTTGGCCAGTAGGTGGTGTTGTTGACAAACAAGTTAAGAAGCAACTGTGGTGAGTGAGTTGAAGTAAAAAGTGATTCAACTACACAAAAAAGCTTGTGGTCCACTAATGAAAATGTTCCCTTCTTCACCTCAGCGCTCCTCGATCAACGGCGCCCCCTGCTGGCCTCCTTCATCCTCTCCCCCTTCACCTTCTTCTCGGCCACCAGGAACCTTCTCACCGCCTCCTTCCCGAAGTCTTCCATCTCGTCCTCCAGGTCGCTGTCCTCCTCCTCCTCGCCCTCCACCAGGTCCTCCAGGATGTCGGCCACGTCGTCGGCGAAGTCCTGGAACCTCATCTGGTCGTGCACGAAGAGCCCGTCCCTGAAGAACTCGGAGGCCAGGTGGAGGACCTGGTCCCTCTTGGTGGACTCCACGCCGAACTGCTCCGTCTTGCTCAGGTACGCCTGCAGGACGGACTGGAACTCGGACAGGGGGACGGGGAGAAGACCCTCCGCTTGAGCGCAGGTCTCCAGAGAGCTGCAGAGATCCCGGGGTCTGGGGTTCCCCTGAAGTCGCCCGCGCTGGTGGGTCCAGTACTCGGGCTGGTCCGGGGTGAGGCGGCGGTAGGAGTGGGCGTTCTTCCTGTCGCCCCATAAATGATCCTCTTTGGGGTGTTTCTGAAAGCTGATCCCGTCATTTATCCACTCGTCATCCTGCTTCTTCTTCTCCTTACTCCCTTCTTCCTTCCTTCCCTCCATCACTGGGCTGTTTTCTTCGCCATCCTTACTTCCTTTCTCCTTCCACTTCCTCTGCTTTCTCTCATTTCCTCTCAAAGACTCTTCACCGTCTTCCCACTCTTCTCTTTCTTTCCTCTTACTTTCCTTTTCCCTTTCACCATTTACGCACCTCCATTCATCCTCCTTCCATTTTTTCACAAACCTCTCCCCTTCATCCCACTCTTTTTTCTCATCTCTCCTTTTTTCAAACCTCTCCCCTTCATCTCTCCCTATCCTCTCATCCCTCCTTTTTTCAAACCTCTCTCCTTCATCCCTCCCTTTTCCAAACCTCTCCCCTTCATCCCTCCCTTTCCTCTCATCCCTCCCTTTTCCAAACCTCTCCCCTTCATCCCTCCCTATCCTCTCATCCCTCCTTTTTTCAAACCTCTCCCCTTCATCCCTCCCTTTCCTCTCCTCCCTCCCTTTTCCAAACCTCTCCCCTTCATCCCTCCCTATCCTCTCATCCCTCCTTTTTTCAAACCTCTCCCCTTCATCCCTCCCTTTCCTCTCCTCCCTCCCTTTTCCAAACCTCTCCCCTTCATCCCTCCCTTTCCTCTCCTCCCTCCCTTTTACGATCCTCTTCCCCTCATCCCACTCTTTCCTCTCATCCCTCCCTCTTCCATGTCCTTCATCATCACCTCGCTCCCCACCGTTGCTTCTTCCTTTACCCTTCTTCTTCCAGACACTCTTTTCCTCGTCACTTTGACTCCTCTCCTCTCCATCCCTCCTCCACTCTTTCCTTTCTTTCTTGTCTCTTCCACGATCTACTTGGTCCATCTCTTCATTGTGATAATCATTTCTTTGCCTCCTATTCTTCTCCTCTTTGCCTTTACTCTTGCGATACGACTCATCTTCAGGCTTCTCTTGTTTTTTCCATTCCTTCTTCTCTTTTCTGTCCTTCCTTTCTTCCCACTCCTCGTTTTCTTGAGCCTTCCACGGCTTTCCATCATCCCCTCTTCGCTCGTTCTGCTTCCACTCCTTCCGTTTGTTTTCTTTATCAACCTTCTCGTGTTCTTTTTCCTTATTCTTCCTGTTTTTTTCCTCTTCTTTCCACCGCTTCTTCTCTTGTTTTTCCCGTTTGGCCTTCTTTTCATCCTTCACTTTCTCAGCCTCGACTGTCGGGGTGTCTTTGGAGCTATTCTCTGACTGGCCACTAGAGGGAGGTGTGGCTGAGGAAGAAGAAACATCAGGGTCAAGAGGGTGAAAGTGACAACTTGTCTCAATTTCTTTGTACCTGTTGGACGCTTTAACTCGGTCACAGCAGATCTCAGAGTGTGAACTTCCTCCTGCAGAACACCGACGGACTCCAGCTCTTTTTTCATCCTCTCGTTCTCCTCCTGAAGTATAGACACAGTCTCCATCGCTTTCTTCAGCCCAGAGTTTTCCTCTTCCTCGTGTAGCCGTTCTTCTGCAGCTCCAGGTGATGTTGTAGCTTCTTCTTTCTGAGATGCAGAGAGCAGACATTATTGCATGGAGGCATCTTACGTGTTTTCTCCTGCGTGTGGAAGTATTTCAGAATATTGAATTGTTCAATATAATTTGTATTAAAACTTGTCAATTTTTCTATGCATCTTTCTACGTTTTTTTAAGCAATAAACTTATTTTTGGAACAATGGAATTCAATGGTTTTTATTTCGAAAGGTTGAATTTGTCTTATCAAATAATTTATCTCACTAACAAGCATATTAAAAAGGTTGCATTTGTTTATTTTTTCAAATAATTGCATTTTTTTTTAAATCAAAAACTTTCAATATGTTTATATAATTTGCTTAGAGTTTTATTTTCTTATTCCATTCATTCAAAAACAAATGCTCTAAATTCAGTTTTTTTTCATTTGTAGCCTTTTAAATTTACGAGTCAAGTTTAATTTAATCACACGTTGTAAATTAGAAACAAAATTGATTTACACTACAAGACTAAACTTTTAAGAGACCATTTACCTACACGGAAATTTCTTTAAACATTTTCTTTAAAACAACACTACATAAGATTAAACATGTTTATTTCTGCCCTCCGTTGTCACTCCTCCTCCAGCCTAGCTGTAATCACACCTGCTTTGTTTACACAACGAGTCCCTTGGAGATGGAGACTTCCTGGATTGATGACACGCGGTGATAAACCTCGATGCTTGACCAACAAAATACAAACTCAGCTCAGACTTGTAGCAAGAGGAGGATACAGACCTGGTGCTGCGTTTGTAGAAGTGAAATCCGCTCGTTCTCTCCCGACATTTCACTGCGAAGCTCCGAAGCTTCAACAATAGGTGGAGGAACATCTGGATCCGTCCATTCCTGCTCAAGCAAACAGAAAACACTTGCATGACCAGAGAGCTAATGCTAAGCTAATACTAAATAACTTTCTCTATGTTAGTAGACTTGGTTCTATCAACACGTTTCAACCAGGATTTATTCAGAAAGCAGATCAACTTCTACAGAACTAGCAGTGGAAGGGTCGTACATACTAAACAAAACAACACATAGTTGACACAGATAGTTGACAACTATAAGTACCTCGGTGTGTGGATGGACAGTAAACTGGACTGGTCCTGCCACACAGACCATGTATATAAGAAGGTTCAGAGTAGACTGTACTTTCTGAGGAGGCTTCGATCATTTAACATCTGCAAGACGCTCCTGTGCATGTTCTACCAGTCTGTGGTGGCCAGTGTCATGTTCTATGCTGTGGTGTGTTGGGGTGGAAATGTGTCCAAGAGGAGTGTCAACAGGTTGGACAGGTTGATCAGGAGGGCTGGCTCTGTGGTTGGCATGAAGCTGGACTCACTGGTGACAGTTGCTGAGAGGAGATCATTGAACAAACTACTGTCCATCATGGATGATGACAGTCATCCTCTGAACACTGTCATCAGTGAGCAGAGAAGCAGAATGAGTGCACGAATGCTCCTACCCAGGTGCAAAACAAATAGACTCAGGGACTCATTCATTCCTCGGGCTATTAAATTGTACAATTCTGAGTTCGGGGCAGGAGTGGAGTGAGAGTATCTGGATGTTCTGTTCTATGTTAGTCTTTGTATCCTTTGTCTTTGTTGTTTTTCTTTGACCTATGTTCTTTATCTTTATCTTTAGACTAAGATTGTGTCATCTTGTTCTTTTTCTCTTTATGTTCTTCTTCTTATTTTATTTTTATTTATTATTTTGTATTGTTTATGGAAAATTGCTGGCTGTTGGAAAAAACAATTTCCCGAAGGAGACCTCCTGAGGGATCAATAAAGTTTTTTTTTTACCTTACCTTACTACACCTTACTTATGGTGCCAACAAAACACCGAAATCCCATGATGCCTTTCTACACCTAGTGACGGCTGATTGGTCGCTACAATACTGCATTTATAATTATACATCTATGCTACCATGTTAAAAGTGATCGATAGCTGTGATGGGTTGGCTGGGCGGCAAAGCACTAGTAGTTCAGGTCACCTTATATGGCACCTCATATTCAAAGTTCATATACATAAATCAGGAATCACTGTATTCGTTTTCTGGCATGTGACAACTTTTTCTCCCCAAAAAAGCCTTTTTTTTTAAAATCAAAACAACGATTTATCACATTTTAAGTATTCAAGGACATGATCGGGTCTATTTTCAGAAGCTCCTCAATATGCAGCCGGAGCGAGCAGACAGAGCCGGGATCCTGTTAGCGCCTCATGCTGCGATGATCACAGCGACCATGCAAGCGCCGCCACACGCTCCTGCATGTGTAATGAGCGCCGAGACAATCACTCCGGACTGACCTGTTTTCCTCCCGCATCCTTCAGCTCTCGGCTCACGTAGTCACTCGCTGCGAACGAGAATGTTGGGAGAGCGTTTATTTTTTTTTATGTCTTTAATCAATATGATTCATTGACTCGAAGGAGAGAAGCTTCGGGCTGGATTTGCTCGGCCACGTCGTGCAAAAGTAAAAGCGTGCAACGAAAACAGAAGTTCAGAAAAAAAAAAAATCGATGTTGGATGATGGACAAAAACCTCACACGAGAAATGTCAGGGATTTGTGAGAATTAATGTCGTGTTATGGTATTTTTTTTGTGAACATTCGATGTAAATAATCACTTAGTATTTTCTTTTAATTATTTAATATTTTCCGTTTTGTAGATGTACAATAATTAATGTTTAATTAAGGTTTTTACACATAGTTTGATATCACATTTCCAATTACAATTAAAACATACATTTTATTTTTATTTATTTTTCTTAATTTCTGGCCTTTTAAATGCATACAATTGTATAAATGATTCAAATTTAACGCCATCATGGGGCATCACAGGTTATTTTTAATTAATCCATCACAAAGATGAGTAGAAGAAAGACTAAAAGACTGCTAAAAATAAACTTTAAATCATTCATAGATTTATATAATCATGAGACACCACAAGTTGTAAATAATCGCTCTTTCTTCAACTCAGATTTTTGCTTCTTGAGTTTGAAAAAAGTTTTGTACGATGGTTATTTACCGGTAAAGTGCTGAACAACCTCTTTGTTTAAAGCAGCACTAAATAAGATTGAACATATTTCCTTCCGGCTCCCCCCATGTTTAGAACAGTGTAATTGCAACGTTGTGAAAAAGCACATTATAAACAAATACCTTTGTTAACAAAAAACAAAAATAAAACATAGTTTGATATTCTATTTCCAATTATTTAGAAATAAAATTTCTTTATTTTATTAATTTTGCCATTAAATTGTAATTCAAAAATGTTTACATTTTAGATTAATTTAATCATGGGAAACCACAAATTGGACATTTATTTGACTTTAACTTGCTCAACAACAGCACTACATCAGATTGAAAATATTTGCTTCTGGCTCCCCCCATGGTTAGAACAGTGGAATTGTATTTTGTTTACCTTTAATATACCTTTAAAATAAAGTGAATAAATCAGATCATGCAAAAGTAAGAGCGTGCTATTTAAATCACCAAACGTACCCTCGTCTAAGTCCATGAAGACGCCTGCAGGTACAACATTTATCAGTTTCATCCTCGCGTTGAATTATTCATCATTAGAACGTTTGTCTTGAAAAATCAAACCTGAGAAGAAGATGGTCCCGAGGCCCACCAGTAAGACAGCGCCGAGGATGCACATGTTCAGGTTGAACCAGTTCTCCTCTTCTCTGCGAGGCAGCTGGAAATGTTCCTCCTCTTCTTCTTCTTCTTCTTCCTCCTCTGTTCTCCCGATTCTCTCCAGAGATGCCAGGAGTGACCTTCTCCTCCTCACCTCTGGCTCGCCCCCCGCCACATGTGACCCTTCAGTGACCCCTGTGAGGAAATTATACAGTGGTTTGGACTTGCACTAATATTTTATATTTTTTATAACATTATGCGCTTTTGCTTGTTGTATTGGATTCCCCAATTATTATTTTTTAATTGTTTAAAATAATTTAAATTCATCTTTTGGTGAAAATGTTTTTATTTTTTTCCATATTTTATGTTTTACTTGAAATAATTCATTCCAATATTATCAATTTAGTTATAATTAATTATATTTTACAGCCATTTTTGAAGACATGTTAAGTTGATTCAGACAAAGAAGTGTATTAATTTGAACAAATTAAACTTTTCCACTTAATTCTTTAATAAATATTGTGTTATCCAAGGGTCAAGGTGACCCATAGGCCCGAAAACAAATGCATTTGAGGTATCCCTTGTGTCGTTTTTCTGGCTCTCGGGTCATTTCGACTCTAAGATAAGATAAGGGTTCAAATTTAATTTAAAACTTAAACAGCAATATTTATTTTGCAATATAATCTTTGCTTACAATGACATGTGACAGATTTCTTATTAATATTTAAACTCATAAATTGTTCAACTGTGTTGGAACGAAAGCTCTTCTGAGTGCATTTGATGAAAACTGATTTAGATCGATTTTTTTTCTACAAAAGTTTTGCAGAAAGAGGCGAAATGAAAACAACTTCTGCGGAACAAAACAAGACTGTTGAAACACTTCATAATACGCACTCGTCTCAAGCGGTGGAGAAAATTTGCTGACCTAAAAACCATATTCCAAAATAGCGTTTGAGGTCAGAGTCCCTCCTGTAGCCAAATTTATGTCAGTCATGCAACTTTTATTCCACCTTTTTTTCTTTGCATCTTTTCTAGAACTTTTTCAACGAGTCTCGATGTGAAAGTCCGACAGAAAAATTAAGTTAATTCGTTCTTTATAACAGAGATAAATATGCGTTCATTGACATCTACCATGTGTGGGAGAAGCTTGTTTTTCTCATGAAGCCACTGCTCAGGAAATGACTTCTAACCCCAAAAACCAAGCTTCTATATTTTACCAGCTCAACTCAGTGACTGTCGAACAAGAACGTTTTCTACCTGCAGGTTTGTCCAGGTCACCCTCCGCCTCCTCCTCCGGTACCTCCTGCAGGTTCTCCAGGTGCGACGTGCCCTCGTCCCGTGGCGTGAACTCGCCCCCCACCAGGGTCTCCGGGGTCTGGAGAGGGGGGGCCGAGGGCTCGTCGGGGGTCGGGGTCAGGTGGCTCCAGGAGTCGGAGAAGGAGTCTGTGTTGGTGCCGGAGTCTCCGGCGGCACCTTCCGAAGGGCAAAGGTCATCGAGGACAGGGGAGGAGATGGTGGTGACCCCGAGAGTAACGGAGGAAGCCTCGTGGGGTTTGTCCTCCGATACCTGCCGGTGGGTGGTGTTAGTTACTAATATTAGGGTTTTCAAATAATTAAACTAATGTGTTGATTAAAGTGTGTTTTAAATAGATGTTGGACTCTATTGTATCATCAGTATTTTTGAACAAAACTCTTTATTTACTATTAGAAAATGATCTTAAGCTCCGCCCACTGAAACAATCTTGTGCACCATAACCATGCCTACTTCGCTGTGATTGGTCATTATCGTCATAAATCCTATGAGTCTCCACCTCCAAGGGATCGTGGTATAAACAAAGCGGGCGTGATTTCAGCTGGCTGGAGGTGGAGCGAAGCCCATTATTACGTCATAATGGACTTCGCTCTCGTAACCTCTCTTTCGCTGACAATTCAGACGGGCGAGAACTTTATTAAAAGTTATAACTTTAAACACTGATACGTCTATTGAATCATACAATATTTGGATTTACTTTTATGTTAACTTATAGCCTAATATAACCTGATGTTTTATTATTTTTTTCTACAGATTTAGAGAAAAAAACACAGTAATAATAGGTTGCAGGGACACGTACTGGTACTACAGCAGAAATAAATTATTCTTTTACAAACAAAAATAATTTCATAAAGACACTTTTGTATACATTATTGCCAAAATTATGAATTTAAATGAAAAATACTTATTTGTATTTTTTTTACACAAGATTAAAACATCATAATTTATATTACTATTATCATAAACTTCAGTTTTGTTTTTATAAAATAACTAAAACTATAATTGGTTTTTGGTTTGGTTTTCAATTTTTTTTTAACATAAAAATGAGTCTTACGATAGGGTCCTTCACCGAGGAAGCATCAGGTTCTCCACTTGTCTTGAGACCTTTGAAAAAGAAGAAATAGGTCATGAACGTCAGCCTCGTGTCTCGCATCTAGTTGAACAAGAGTCAGTTTTGACCAAGAAACTAACAAGAAAAGTAAAAACAAGTAAGAATATATTGCAGAAAAACACATCTTTTAAACACCTTCTATAGTCGTGGAATGTTTCTCCTGCGGCTGCGTCTCCTCTGCCAGAGGCTTCAGGGTTTCTGTCTCCTGATTAAAAAAGAAGAAACTGTTATTCTATCAACAAATCTCAGCAGCTCTTCTATAATAAGACCTGTTGTCATTTCATTGTCGCGGCATCGTTTCCCATAACAGTCGCCGCACAAGTGCCACTTAAACATGCACTTTATTTCTGCACTCCAAACCAGAGACGGTTTTAGAGTGAGGTCGGCCCAGATATGTTTTGGGTCTTTGAATACAATCTAAAGTATGAATTCAATACTATAAAAGTACCTCAGGACTGACGAGGGTCCAGGTGTTTGGACTGCCTGCTCCCGACATTGTCCCGCCCTGAGACCAGTCCTGTGAACACACAATGGGTTACATGGATTCATGGGACATTCATGTTTAATCCTAGGGTCAAGGTGACCCAAAAGCCAGAAAACAAATGCGTGTGTGGTATCCCTTGTGTAGTCTCTGTGTCAAGGTGAACGACCTCCTTGCCTTCATAAACAGATATGCAGTGGTGGAGGTCGCCTTGACCCAGAGACAACACAAGGGATACCACAAAAACATTTGTTTTCGGGGCCTTAGGGTCACCTTGACACAGAGACAACACAAGGGATACCACAAACAGATTTTTTTTTTGGGCCTTAGGGTCGCCTTGACCAAGAGACAACACAAGGGATACCAGAAAAACTTTTTTTTTCTTTTTTTTGGGCCTTTGGGTCATCTTGACCCTGATGTACAACAAGGGTTTAGAAAATAATCGTAACTTTGCTAACAAGTATATTTTCTAAAATAGTTGCTTGAATATTATTCATTCAATAACGAATCTGGTTCTGTTGAGGTTTCTTCCTTAAGTAGAAAATAAAAGCGGAAAAGCATGTATTAACAGTTGAATTTTAAAGGTTTATCGATTATAAAACAGGATATTTGATGATACACAACTTTGGTATTTACACTGCAAGTCAAACTCAAGACGTCATGTGTAGTATATAGTATGAGAAATGTACACAACTCCAAAATATAACTTTGTGATGTCAACCCTAGCTGTACGTTTTTGTCGTGTTCCCGGGCTACCGACAAATGGTGTCTTAAGTGGGATTTGAACTCATATATAAATCAGATTTGACTTTCATATTGATTTTGTTGTTGAATACAGAGACAATGTTCCTACTTTTAGGTGTATTTGTTATTTTATCAATTCAAATTGGGCGAATAAATCTCTTTCCAGTCATTTTTATCCTTTGTTTTCTTTAACTTTAGTTAAGTTTTCAGAGTTGTGTTGTTTCACTCCGACTGAACACTAATCCAGAACAGGTTTACAATGTTTACACACGAATGAAGAGGAGATTTCCATATTCTATTTGCACTTGATTTGACTTTGAGGCTTCGTCGTGACGATAAAAAGTTGCACCTTTGTAAAAAAAAAAAAAAAAAAAAAGATAAAGTGCAAAGAAAGTCGCTAGCAGGGTTCTCTTGGTCATTAGTAGTTCTTGTGAGTCCGAATTCTTTTTGGTCACTCGGGCTTTTGACCGTCTGGGAAATGTTTCAGAAGAGACTTGGGTAACTATGGCTGACGCAGGCAACAGGAAAGGTTGTTAATTTCAATGCTGCTCGGAGGTTTTTTCCGGACAGGTTTCAACTGTAAATGTAAAGAGTTACACACACCAGGAACAACGTTTGTGTATTCTGAAGGGAGGCACAGTCAGGGAAGCGTTGAATTTTTCATTGTAATGTAGGTTAAACACTATTTATTGATTACCAAATTCTGATCTTGACAATGATAGACATTTAAAAGAACTGCTACAACAATGTTACTGATGTATTCTTGGCTAAAATGATTATTTTTGTGTAGATTTTTCTCTTTTCCTCACTGGAATTATAAGAAATTGTTGTGAATTTCACACTTACAGGTGGAAAAAGGCCTTTAAAAAAATCCATTATAAGATAGAACCGGTTGATGTGCAACTAACTTAAGTTTCTAAAAGGTGCTACAGAAGTGGAAACTCATGATAATGTTATTTATGGTAAAGTGGTCTGTAGTAACTGTAGACTTGCATTGATCCTCGGGATCTTTGTGGATTTCGGAGTTTAATGTACGCCATTTCCCCCTTTCCTTCCAATTGATAGATTTATTTTTTTCTAATATAAAAAACACAACCTATAGGAATATTGATGACAAATTCTTTGCTGAGATACACATTTTTTTCTTCCGAAGCGACAAAATCAAAAGACAAATCTACCAGTAATTGTTGCTCATTCATGGCGATACTAATAACAGAAGTAGTCGACCAAACTCGTCGTCTCAACTTACTGAAAAAATGTGACATTTTCTACCTTACTTGACGATGGAGAAGATAAATGGTCACCTTCCGAAACAAGTAGCCATTTAGTCCAAAATTTGGGACACATTTATTAAGAAAATATGAATTAAATGTGACCAATTTTTTTTAACCTCCCTGGAACTAAACCAATTTACCAGCGTTGTGTATTCTTACAAACATAAGTTGTCAGATGGATATCACGCCAGCAGCACTGATCCATGTCCGGCCCTCACTAAGAACGCCTTGTCGTAGTGAAGCCAACATCTTAGGTTTTTCCTTTTTTTCAGACTATTAGCCAAACTATTCTTACACCGTGTCAACATTTGACTTAGATCCGTGAATAAACAACGTCCATTTTTCCTCGTAAATAAATAAACTATCCTCTGTATTTTCATCATGAAGTTTTCTTTTTAAATACCGGCCCACTTTCTTTTTTAGAGCCACAATGTGGGTCTACTAATCTAGAGTCTCCCACGAGGGGGGTCTCTGAAGGGTCCACAGGGCATTGAGGACCGTCTTGAATAGATGTCAGCTAAATATAGACACAAAAGAGATTGAGAGAGGACAGGAAGAGAGGATGACTTCAGGGAATAAAAGTGAAGACAGTCAAGAGCAGCTTTTAGCACAAATAAAAACTTGTTAAATACTTTTGTTTGGATGGACTTTGACAGGTGGTTTTTTTACATTTGAAAAACGTGTCTTTAGGCCATTGTCCATCCAAAATAAAAGATATTAAGATAAGAGAAAGTACTCTTTATCTCTTAAAGTAGTTTTCATGGCTTTCCGTCAGATCTTTAAATGTTGCTGAAAAAATGACCAAAAAAGGTCAAGATTTTATCTTCCATTGAGCACAACAGCGACACACTTTATTCAAAAGAAAACCCACAATTAAATACACGTAAAACACCACTTAAAGCTTTGAATTTATTAAATAAAAATGCTAAACCTTGTGTGTTATTGTTGCTATAATGTGATAAAAATACAAACTTACTTTCTCGGTTTCCAAACGTCAACCAGGAAGAAGAAGCTCAGCTACGCAGATAAGAAGCGACTACCAGTGAAACATGAGAAAATGTGGGAAATAATCGAGTCAGAATCGAAACACATGGTGACACAGAGTCGTCACTGGTCTGTAGTTGAACTCCAGAGATGAGAGCAACTGTCACAGCGGCGCTTGTCACTTGAAGGAAACAAGCCTGCGGGAGTTCCGTGACGAGGGCCGGGGCGGTCCAATTAGAAATCAGGGATTGTTCAAGTCCCGCCTTCCAGACGTCGATTCGACCAATGAGGTGCGAGCGTGAGTCAAGTCGATTGACACGGGCAGGTGACGGAAGGAGTTGAAAACAAATGGAAATATATTGCTTTAATCGAGAAATATAAAGGTTTCAGAAGTAAAGATTATATTTTTAATTTGAGTCTAAGTTTATTTTGTTTTTTATTCCTTAGCCAATAGGAAATATGGGAGAATTCAAAGTCATAACTTTGTACTTTTGACATTTAATTGAGAAGTATTTATTCATAATGTGTATTCAGTTATATTTTCTATATAAAAACATATTAAACGGATATAAGTTGCATTTTTTTCGCACTTTTTGATAAAATTGATAAATATATAAGCAGGTATAATAGTTTTAGCTCGATTTTTGTAAATTAATTAACTGTTTTAATATAATAATTAATATATATATTGTGTACATTTATAAGAGTTTCACGATATTTAAATAGAACATTTGCGATATTTTAATAATTACATTTTTCCCTCCTAAAACTTGCTTTTTTCTCATTCTAAAAGCAAAAAGAGATAATTTAATAACCGTATGTTACAATTCCAGTAAAACATTACTTTATAAAAAACACATATGCTTTATATATACAGTATATATATATATATCTATATATATATAGATATATATATATAGATCTATATATATATCTATATATATAATTATTAACTTTATTACATTTATTTCTCTATTATATTTAACTTAAAAGGGCATTTTTTCGTTATTTTAAAATTGACGCTATAATTTAACAACAGTGTATTTCACAACATAAATCATTTTAAATATACATTATTATGAAAACCCTTTAATGTTCTCAAACAAGAAAAATAAACTACTACCAAATATTACATTTTCCCTTTTAAATATTAATTGTCTACATTTATCAACAAATTGAGACTTTTTTTTCCCCCAATTTTTCTTTATTACAACAGATTCTTAAGTCGGACAGGACAGACCATAATCGAGCTCAGAACCAGCATCCTAAAAAAAAAAACATGAAAGAAAAAGATCATAAATATATTTAAAAAGAATAAAAACTCAACGCCCGCTCTACTTGCCATCCCGTTGATGAACTTTAATCTTTAAAAAAAATAAAAAAGTGGTCCAAGGATCCCTCAGTCCAGGATCTCCTTGATGCACCAGCAGCACAGCAGGAAGTAGAGACACTCCTTCACCGACTGGATGAAGCCGTACGCGGCGTTCCCTCCCAGGAAGTTCTTGCCTCGACCCAAACCCATGGCCATGTCTCGCAGGTGCTGCCCCAGGGAGGACGAGGGCACGGCCTGGGGGAGAGGTCGCTGAGGATGCATGCCTCAGGGAGAAGAGGGTGGAACCAGGTGATGACGGGAAGAAAAAATAAAAGTCCTCGTCTGGCCTTCGTGAGCTGGACTTCGACGGAGGGTTGAAGCCGATTGAAGGACTCACCTGTCCACGGTTCTGTGGACCCCGCTCGTGATCGCTGAGTCAGTGGGTCTACAAAGAGGAGAGTTCCAGCAGGAGCTCTTTGTCCAGGACCGTCACTCACTGGGATACTTTTGTTTGAAGGAAACATCTACGATATTCCAGTGGTGGATTCATCCAACTTGAAAATGACAGCTTGATCTATGAGCGCTGCTAGATTTATTCAGAAAACTATGTTTTAGATTCGTCATTTCTAGCGTCACGTAACTGGAGGAGACGAGTTCAACTATTCCTGTGGATTCCTCTTCCTGTCAGTGGTTCAGTTGAGTTTTTGTTTAGTCAGAAATATGCTAGAAACGAATATTTGAAATGACAGAGGTTAGTGTTTGTATAAAATACCAACAGATTTTTGCTCCCCCTGGTGGTTAAACAAGAAAAGATTTTGGACACAAGGGACAACATTTTCCAGAAGTTAACCTGCTCAGTAAAATATATTTAAGAAAAAAATGTAATCTACTATTAGAAACATTTGTTGGCCATTATGTCTAAAAAAAAAGGACCTTTTAAAATAAAATCTCTTGTAAGATTTGAACTTTAATCCAACAGTAACAACATATATATCTGGGTTGGTTTGCTTCAGTTGAGGATTAAAAAAAACGTATCAGATTTTTTCTCTGATCAAAGCAGGGACATTTTCCAAGATGGCATCATCATTCAAAGAGCATTAACCTTTGTGTCATCTCTGAACGACCTTCAAGTCACCTTGACCCTGGGAAAACAACAAAGGGTGAAGAATGTTTGAGACGGACTTCTATCGCAGCCATGTGTGTGTCATTCTACTAAAACGGAGCTTATAATGTCCCAAAATGAAAAAAAATTCAAGTCAACGTAATTTTAATTAATAAAAAAACAAAATAATTTCCAATTCAGAATCTAAAATAATGCTATTAAAACAGTAAAAACGACAACAATATATTTATGCTTTTCCCACAGTGATAAATACAACTCTGTAACTCATATTCTAGATGATACAAAGACACTGTTTCTTTAAGTGTGAAATCACTGAAACCTTAATCGAAGCTATATTCTGGGTTCAGGCGAGTTTTCTCTTTTTCTTTATAAGATTAAGCTTAGCTTTCCCAACTCATAACCTATGATTTATGTGAAAATAATAATTGCCTTTTAATTGTAATATAAAGTAAACTGTAAACAGAATGCTAGCTTAGCTTGTTTCTAACAGAGGCAAAATGTAGCGATGGTCCGATGAAGCTTCATGAAGCTGTGTCATTATTTTAAGGGTCCACTAGATGGCGGTCTCTGCGCTATTTTCTTTTGTCTGGATCAACTTTTCTAATGAATCATCACATCATTTTTAAACTGATGGCACCACCTACTGACCTCTGAACAACATGACACTGCTTCATGAAGCTTCATCGGACCATTGCTACATTTTACCTATGTTAGCAACAAGCTAAGCTAGCATTCTGTTTACAATTTCAGTAACTTCATATAACAATGGAAAGGCAAACAATATTTTGACATAAATTATGAAAGTAAAGCCTTCAGCAAGATGTAAATCCCCATAACACATGAAAATGTCTAATGTCCTATTAGTGAGATTTTTACGGATGGTTTAATTTTTAAAATAAATATATTTATTAGTTTTTTTTCCCCAGGTTAACGATAAAAAGAAAATGATTAATAACAATTTCCGGACGGTCATTTGTGTCTTTAAAATGATGTGTTGTGCGTCCTAAACCATGGTTTGTCCAAGAGGTGTGTTTGCAAAAACAACAGCGCACACAAAAGACGATGAAGGATATATTGTACGTACTCATATATGCAATCTATATTTTTTCAGATACAAGTGTAAACACAGGATTCCCTAAAAAGTTTTTAAAACAAGTAAAAATCAATTATCTGTGCACGCATTTGGCTTTTTTTTTTCTTCTTTCTTTTTTAAAAAAAAAACCAACAACACAAATTTACAACACAACATTAACAATAACAACACCACCACCAAAGAGGATTTTTCATGCAACAAAAAGGCAACTGTGATGAACACTGACAACACGACCGATGCTTAAAGCTTCCTAGAGTCGCAACTCCGTGTAGGTTTTTGTCAAACTGCGATAGATTTGTTTTGGCTCATCAAATCTTTTTTTTTTTTTAATATATATTTGTTTAAGTACAGTTACTAAGCTCACCAGTCAATGTTATTTACAGATGATTTTCGGGGGGGAAACACCTTCCCCTCTGCCCGCGGTGACATCAAGAATCTGTGGCTTGAAGCGTGGACCTGCATCTGCGGCGACGATTGCCATCACTGGTGTGGTTTTTCGTTTTTTTGTTGCAGATTTACCGAGCGGCTTCAAGGTGAGAATCCCCCTGTGGTCGACCAGTTAAGTACATAAGGTGACTGCACTGAAGTGACGTGACTGCATCGACTAAACAAGGCACGATTACAAACCAAAAACGTATGAACCCAGGTTGAGAAGGATAAGAGTGAGCGTTCAGTTCTTCCTCAAGTAAAAAACAGCATATTTTAGGAGCAACATTTGGCTTCGAGTCTAGATCACCGTCGCTCCACTTATACAGCATCGTTCCCTCCAGTTGTTAAAAAAAAGAAAAAGCAACAGATATACAAAAAAACCTCTCAACAACAAAAAAAAAAAAAAGGATTGCTTTCTTTACATTCTTTCCAAAAAAACTTTGGAGAAAAGTAGAGGCCATGGATTGTCAATGCAAACACATACTAAGAATCCTTGAGAATTTTTTCCCGGCTGCTTCTCTGATCCGACATCTCTTTTAAAGCTTCTTTTTCTAATATGTATTTGCACGATCTTCACTCCAAGAAGACAACGGTTCCTCGGTGCTGCTGGAGACCAACTCTTTGGCAAGACAAGATACAGACGGTGTGTGTTGTTGTTAAGGTGTGGTTGACGGTTTGGTTCCTGAAGTTTGAACGACAGAAAGACGAGGTGGTCGTCGGCACAGCAGTCTTGCATACAAGCTAGTATCCCTCCGGTGTGGGGTCAAAGTTCAAATGTTTCCCCTCCTGATGAAAAAAATCCAGGCAGAAGATGTTTTTTCAGGAGTTCCAGCTGATGGCGACAGTGAGTGAGGAACACGATTCCTCATTTTTTTTTAAATCTTCATTTCAAAAGTTCATTTTCTCGTGCATCAAGTGGGGGGGAGGGGTCAAAGTTCACAGTTTGAGGGGGGAGGGAGAAGAGAAATGTGGCAACAGCAGCAGCGTGTGAATGATTATGTTGAGAATTTTTTTTTTTTCATTTGTTTTTTTGTTGTTTTGCACGATTAGTGTCGAGGTGCGTCTAACTGTGTTTGCGCTCCACCGGCTGCTGCAGGCACACCTCGCTGCCCGCCGACACGATGGGGAGTCGGTTGTCCATGTGGTAGCTGATCAGGTGGCTCACGCTTTCAAACCGGTGGTCTTTTGTACGCACCTAAAACCGAAAAAAACCGTTAAAAACCCCCCATATATTTTAAATAGTTTCGCCCAGACTTACCACTCCCTCTGGGTCGACCAGCAGCAGATGTTTGGCCTGACCCCCCTGCTGACCCGTGAGCACGTACTGTCCCGGGGTCGTGCCGGATTCCCGCACCAGGAAGTCTCCGTCGCGGGTCAAGAGTCTCTCGGCCTCCCTGCGACTCAAGCTCCCGTGGAACCAGGTCTCGCACTGCAGCTGCTCCACCAGAGGGGGCGCTGCTGTCGACGGAGCGCCAGAGACTCCCAGCGCGTCATCGAAGGGCTCTGTGGACGGGAAGTGAGGACGGAACAGTTTGAGACTTCCGGTTCGTTTTTTTTGTTTCTAAATTAGTATTTCATCACAATAAGTCAACGGATATGTGGTTTCTAGATGTGTGTGATAAATGGAAAGTGTTTTTCAGAAAGCAGAAGTACAAGTGAGATACATATTAATGTTTAAAAAGCAGAAGAATAAAAATGTATAGGCCAATTAATATTTATGCTTCTAGTCATAAAAAGATTATACTTCTTATTTATTTATTAAAAACGTTTTTTCACATACTTTTCAGACCTCAATTAAATACGGTTCATTTGGGTGTATATTTATTATTGCTTGAACATTTATGTTATGAATGTGGTGCATGAGGCAGTTATTCAACATTTCTTATATAAAACAAATAGTACACATGGAAATACAAACTAAAAGTTGTTAACAAGATGGAGAAAGTGTTAGCAAAACTGCAACTGAAAGTCCCTTTGTTTATAAAAAAAAAAGATGGTCCCCTTTTATTCAATATTATGGCTAAGAACTGGTGGGTTGGTGAGCAGTTGATGTGTTCATTTGAATAAAATTGTCATTTGCTTTTGTGGATTTGTTTTCCTTCTCTTTTTCCTCCTCTCCCTTTCTTTTGTTTCAGTTCTGAATAGGTGCAATTATTCTGAAATGCTTAATTTAAATGTGGTTCCTGACAAACTGTGTTTTTAGCTCAACCTCAATTGGTCTCAAGGAATAGGTTTTTATTTTGTTTTCTTTTTATTTGCTTTTGTAGGATTGTTTTTTTTTGTAATTACCTGATGGGCAACTTGAATATACAGTGTTCTATTGCGAAAATTGCAGCATAAATAAATATATATATATATATATATCATATCATAGTTATGTAATCTATGGATGAGATGTGATGACAATAACAAAAAATGGTAAAAATACACAAATAAATAAAATAGTACAAAATACAAGTGGATTTTTCAAAAATGTAACATGGTAATAACTCTTAAATAACACTATTCAATTTAAAAATATTTAAAGTAAAATAAAACTGTCACTTTTTGCAAGGTAAGATGTGCAATATTTCTTCCTGTTGTGGTAGGACTTAAAAAACTGTTTTTTAAACCAGAACTACTATTACTCAGTTTAAAGTAAGACTCATGCTCAATTACTTATTTTCCAACAACCTCTCAGTGAACTCAGCAACTGAGCTGCATGCATTAACGTCACATTCCTGTTTCAAAGTTTAAAGAAATATATAGTATAGGCAGATGTCAATAGTGATTTTGATCACCTTCTAGTCTTGTGCCTGATTTTCAAATCAGTGGCCCTTATGAAAATGCAATATGTCCCACAGCCTTCACCATTAATGGTATTATACGACACGCTTACTATGACAAGTGAAAGGTAAAAAAAGGGAAAGGAAACACCACTAAGTGGTGCAGTTCTCAATTTTGTGTCGAAGTGGTTAAAAGATATCGGCGCTTCCTATTTTTAACCTCGACAAAGTCTAGTTTCCTGATGACATGACACGCTCCGGCACACCAACACCCTAAGAGAAAATAAACAACTCACTCATGTCAAAAGCATCCCTGTGAGCGTTTCCATTGGCTGCAGCTTGACCGCGAGGTTTATCCACGTTTACGTACGAGGGGTCGTCGAACATCTCCTTTGCACCTGCTGGAAGAAATAGTTCATGAATCCGAAGGAAGGAATTCTCATCACCACGCGGTTTTACTCGGAGTGAATGTGGGTCAGGAAGTGACTCACTCTAGCACAGTTGTCGCAGCTACGGCTAATACGATGAAACATTAAAACCTTGTCCATGTATTTGATCCTCACTCATCTTCTTCATCTTTTAGTTTCGTTAAACCGTGACGAGTGTCACAGAAATCCTCTTTAGAGCTTTTTTTTTGATGAATGACGAGTCAGCGTCCCTCTCACCTGGTAGTGGTGGTAGCGGCTGTTTGTGGATGTCATTCTGACCTGGCTGCCCGTACGGCTGCGGACGAAAACACAGACATGGTTAGATTGATATACAGTGTAGCGTCCTCAGTGTTGAAGATCCACACATTTATGAGGGGAACCGTTTCTGACAACTAACAGTTTTATTTCATATTCATTGTTGCATTAACTTTAAATATAACGCTCTCAAGTTCTTTGTTTATGATCTTTTTTATTTTGATCAATTTTACAATTTAAAAAATATATTATATACACTTTTTAATGAAAGGATTATAAATATTTGGCATAGAAGTGAAACAAAATAAAAATTACCTGAAACACATTTAGCGACACGCTAACACGTTCACAAAATTCAAAACACATACACAAACTCTTTAAATGTGTTAGTGTGTAAATGTGTTACAAACTCTAACAAAGTTTGTAAATGTGTTTTGGAGTTTGTGAATGTGTTACACACTAAAATGTGTAGCAGAATTTGTAACACATTTAAACACTGTAACACATTCACAAACTCAGAAATCATATGTACAAACTCTGTTACACATTTTAACACTATGCAAGACATTCACAAACTCAGAAAACACATTTACAAACTCCAAAACACATTCACAAACTCAGAAAACACATTCACAAACTCAGAAACAAATTCACAAACTCCTAAAACACATTTACAAACTTTAAAACAAATTTAAAAAAAATCTATAAATGTGTTACAGAGTTTTTTTTTAATTGTTTTAAACTCTGAAACTGAAAATAATTTTCAAATTTTAGAGTTTGTACAGTATATGCATTTTTCATTTAAAGGCCACCGTAAATATTTGGGCTCTTTGCTTCAGTCTTTTGGCTTGAATCCCCCGCATATAATGAGGCCCCTGAGGACCTTGTTTGCACACGCCAGGTCTAGTTTGACATTCTCCCACTTGTTTGCATCTCAAAGACAATCTCACCAAAGTGGCTCCCGGACGAGTTCTCATGTCGACCAATCCACCAGGGGGCGGCTGCTTTCCAGGGAAATTATTATAATACGGGACCTCGGGAGGAGGTCCGACTTCATCGTCCTCTTCCTCCCATGCGGATCCGTCAAATGGAGCCATTCTGACACAACGAATTGACAAGTTAAGAATATAGATTCCTGTGATTCTTCTGAGCTGCCTTACCGGTCATGTGGTGTGACCAGTTTTGGCGGGTTCTTCAGGTACTGTTTGAAACGCAGCTCGAAGGCCTGACCGATTGTGCTGATGACTTCCTGGGCTAGACCTTCTGAACACTCCAGAATGTGACATGCTGTGAAGGATATAACACATCGATGAATGCCAATATAACATCACTCAACATTCATTGTTAACCGTTAATGTCTCCCAAGAGTATAAAACTCTGTTGACTACACAAGTAAAGAACTGCTCTAACGGATATTGCAGCATGTTTTTCCAGGATTAAGACGAGGCTGAGCCAAGCATTCTTTTCGTCTGTGCTAAAAAAGAAAAGGCGTCCGATTTTGTTTCTTTGATCCACAACCGTAGCTGTGGGCGCTTCCTCCTACAATTCACTAGTGGAAATTTGTAAGGAAAGTGGTGGTGGTGTGAGTTCTCTATCACAGCTGACCAAATATAGCACTTCTGGTTATTAAGCGACACCAAAGACAGCAGAAACAAGATCTTAGACAGAAATTTCACATCATTTGTTTGCTATTTTTGGCACCAAGATTGGGTCCATTAAGTTTACTTTAGCGTCCAGATTGTCTGTAGGTATGTGTTGTCAATGGTTGTGTGTCGGTTGGCGAAGCATTCAGGGTGTCCTTTGCCCCCTCGCCCGAAGTAGCTGGGATGGACTCCAGACCTCAGCAAGGAGCAAAACTCTGCAGCGAGAATTCTGACCCGCTCTAGTAGAAGAACTCACATTTCCCCGATCCTTAAAACTTTTCACAGGCTGCCAGAGGGCATGAGCTAAGCTATTTGCTAACTTAGCTTGTCGCTAGCTTCGGTAATTTCTAAGGAAAGAAATTGCTTCTATCTTAAAATAAATATATACAATAAGAATGAAATTGACATATCTTAAAAAGAAATTGAGTCTGTGGTAAGTAATCAAGTGGGATGAAGTGGGAATTTCGGAATGTAATTTGTGACTTACGCAAGATAAAGATAGTGTCACTAATAGTGACACAAATTGTTAAATTAAAAACAGATGTTTTGTATTTTTCAATGTCATCTAAATCTACAAATCCTTAGTAAAAACATTTTGTTCAGGAGACAGAAATCAATTAGCAGGTCGCTCTCACCTCTCTGGTTGACCGGGTCTTTAGCCACGTACGCTACGTACTCAGCTGTATCCTGTGGGATACAACAGGGGGGAAGACAATTAGGAGAGCAAGGGAAAGAGGGAAAAATCAATAGTAGAAGGATTTGTAAGTCAGGTTTAGGATTAGACGGGACAGTAGGAGAAGTGGCGAGAAGATTTTTTTTTTTTTTTAAAACACACACCAAACCACAAGAGAGAGACAACCAGAAGTAATGAGTCTGCAGGACTGTAAAAGCAGCTATTGAGAGAGTGAGTGGTATTTATAAGAAGACAATGACAGTTGACAGGAAGGAAGGATATGCAGGCAGGGGGATGGAAAAAGGCCTGGAAGAGAACTGAACAGAGAGAGAGAGAGAGAGAGGGAGAGAGAGGGAGAGGGTTGGGTGACTCACTGGGTCTCCTCCGGAGGCGAAGGAGATGGACTGCATGTGATGATTGGCGATAATCTGTGAAGAAAAAAGGGGAGAGAGAGAGAGAAGAGAAGAGGAAGAGGGGAGAGATGGATGACATGAAGTATGAGGGGAGTGAGATGAGAGCAAGTGGATGCAGATACAAATGTTGAATCGTTACAGGGAAGTGCTTTTTTTTTTTTTTTCTTCCTCTCAATCCTCCAGCGTGAGCCATCAGCAGAGATTTAAAAAAAAAAAAGACGGGAGTAAAACACCTTTTTAACAGTCGACAACAACAGAGCATGTCGGATCAATAGCAGCATTAACACTTGCTAATGCTGCTGGCTCACTGTCTTTATTTGTGAACGGCTGTTTCTCGTTCAGCCGCTCCTTCCAAGAGCTACTTTGGACACGAGATGGTTTCCTACGCGTTTATGGTTATTCTAGGAAAGCACTCAGCGAGCGCAGGCTCCCACCAAGCAGCTTATATTATGTCCATGCATTAGTTTGACCTTTGTTAGCGTTTAAAATAGTCAAATTCAAATGCACTCTACAAGTTGCAGTAGGGTAACAAAAACTCGCTTATACATTCCCAGTAGAAACAAGAAGAGGGCCCGCCAGATAACCGTCTCAAAAATCAACATTTAGATTTAATATTCATGTTGCTGTATTAAGATTTAAGATAAGATAAGGTGACATATTGTGGACATCTACATTCTCTGAGTAAACATTTAATTTATATGGTGAATTGGGACAAAACACAGAGACAGTCATGATAAATTAAGCATCGAATAAAGAAAAGACAATATGAAAATCATATTGATACTTCCTGTTATGACTGTTGGGACCATAGAAATATATACATAGTATATAATAAAGTGCCGCCATCTTGGAACAGTGTCATCAGAGGCAGCGGTGCATTAACAACTACAGGGAAAGAGGTAGGTCTCAATCTTAAAATGAAATTAGTAGCTGAATTCTGGACCAATTTTCAAACGGTTTGGTCTGTATTTGTTTCATCAATCAAACTTATCATATTCAAAATGTTTTTTTGAATAGATTGTAAAGGAAAATATTACTTCTAATAATGTCTGTTTATCTGGCAAGAGGTTTGAAAAACAAACCCTGTGAAAAAGAGCGAGACAAATGAGAGATTTATGATCACTTTTATAGTGTAAACACATCATTCCTCTATTGACGTAATGCACTGTAGGAGCGAGTGGCACTGTACCAAGATGGCCGCCCTGTATACACACCACCCTAGTGGGCGGCAGCAGTCGATGCGGCGTCTATGTATATATGTCTATGGTGGGGACTGTTCAAAGATGTGATGATTGAGTTTTAAACACCTGGTCTACTGAATTCTTATCCAAATCATCAACTTAATGTTTCAAGAAATACTTGCTATAATCTGCTAATAATCTTTTGTTCCATTTAGTTTATAACTTTAGCAAGTCCATCTATAATACGGTAGTAAAATAAATAATCATAGTTCTTGTTTTTTAAATGATAAAAATATAAAGTTTATGTTATCTACATATTGTTTACGGACTCTTTATGAACGTTATGCTTTAAATACTCGATAAATAAAAGTAATTGTCAGAAAAAATAAGTTAGTGCTAATCAGCAATTGGTATTAAGGCTGTAAAAGAACATTTAGTTCCGGAACATCTGGTTCTTGTAGATAAAAAAACAGATTATTTAAAGGTGCCAAATAAAGGGCAGACACAATAGTCGTTTTAAAAAAAAAGAGATTGCTTTGCCTTTCAGATGAAGAAGGAGAGAAAGCTATTTGTGCCTGATTAAACTATAATCTCTTCTTCTGTTATGGTTTAATTAAAGTCGGCCTCCAACGTTCCAAAATGGATCGGGACGCGATTATTGTTTAGTGGGTTTTTCAGCGAGAAATAAGTTCCCCCCTCTCACCTGTTTGCAGTCGGAGGCCAGCAGGTTGAGAC
Source organism: Callionymus lyra (assembly GCF_982586985.1). Lineage (NCBI taxonomy): Eukaryota > Metazoa > Chordata > Actinopteri > Syngnathiformes > Callionymidae > Callionymus > Callionymus lyra. Next base: position 12,764,808 of record NC_141834.1, read on the forward strand.
TGCTCGTCGACACGGTGAGGCTGATGGTCATGCCGGCAAACTGCAGGTTACTTTTGCCCAAAATAGACGTCATGCAGCGGGAGGACGGCTGTGAGGAGGAACAGGATGTCAGACGGTGCAGACGGCGAGTTAAAAAAAAAAAAAAAGGTTTCACAGTTTCTTCCGTCTGTGTAGGAGTCTGATGGTGGGTGTGTGAAAATGCCTCTGACTGGGACAAGGAGAGAGAGAAAAAAAACAAAAAAAAAACAGCTGCAATTGTGAAAGTGATCCTGTCCTCAAGGCCAACTGTGAGCAACAGGGAGATCATGTACTGTGGACTGTGGACTGTAAAGCTCACATCTGTGCCTCGACACTTATCCCACCAGCTCTCACGGCTTTTATACGGTTTTTTTGCAAGCAGCTTTGTAGCTTTAAAAAAATATATAGACAGAAAGAAGCCGTACGGTCAGAACCATCACACTAGGTCTAGGTTTTATGTCGACACAAAAATGTTTTTGTTGTTGAGGTTCAATAAACTCTGACTTGATGATCGAAAATGGTTTGAATATAACGCATTTCTGTGAGAAAATATCAACACACCGATATTGCAATATTTATTTTCACGATATTTAAAGCAACTGAATTGATTATTTTCCGAATAATAACTTGTTTTTACCGTAGTTCTTTTACGGTTTGTACTTCAATTAAGTGTGTAAGTGTTAGTAAAATTGTTAGTTTTGAAAACTAAAAAAATTCAAAGTGTGTGTGTTCATTTTTGTGTTGCAATTAAACTTCCTGCTACTAGATGGCAGCAGTCATTACGTCCCTATTAAATCCTGCGAGATCGTGGCGATGACTGAGGACAAGAGGATACAGTGAACTCCAGCAGATTTTAAAGCTGACGTTTTCTAAATATATTTGGCTTTCAGGTCTATAAATGCAACCCAAAAATAACCTAGAACAATCACAAGACGCCACTAAGATCGTTTGTATTTTGGTTTGAAAACAAATGAAAGCAGTTACGACTTCATCAAGAGTCATGTGGTCTGTAAATTCTGCAACAAAGCGCTTAAACAATCAAAACAATATTCAATAAAGTATATACTTTAAAGGTCAAGATAAAACTGAGAACACAACAGGAGTTCCAGAAAATCAAGGAAAAGCCTGAACAAATAGAATGTCATACAGAATCGTTATTTATCGCAATAAATCTTATCGTCATCGTCCCTGTATCGTGATAGGTATCGTTTCGCCAACGCGTCATGATATACATCTGAAACCACCGTTTCGATACGAGGCATAAGATCCCCGGGACAGGCCGCTCTATGCCGTTGCCACACTGGAGGATTTAGCCACCTGTTTAATGGACTGTTAGGGTGGATGCTTCAGGATTTACTGGAATACTCGGCGCAGACGCACACAGGCTGCTTGTACGAGCGGACTGACGGCTGTGACTGCTAATCAGTGTTTCTTTGGACTGATCTGGGCTCAGCTTAGCCAACTTCACCGCCTCTACTACTTCCCTTGCGACAACATTGGAAGGGTGGGTGGTTGGGGTGGTGGGGGGGTTTGGACTCAAGCCGGGGAGAGCGACTGGTAATTACCCGGGAGCAACCCACTGACCACAAATGTGTACAATCTGCCTAAATCAAGCCATGTGTGAGGGAGTGAATAGCCAACTGACCATAGAGTGGACGCTATGGCTAAATCTATCTCTTATTCAGCCACTACTGCCCACTTAGTCAGTATAAATAAATAATGATGCGTATGGGTGTGTGTGCTTGTATGTGTACCTTTCGTCTGCGTTGTGCCCCTTTTGCTCCTGGTACAGCTTCACACACCACCGAGATAGCTTCCCTGAAAAAAAAAACACACACAAAAGACCAATCATTACACACAACATTGTCAACCCGCCATCATGGGGAGTAAATGTGAGCTTGCAGCGCATGATTGAATTTATTGTCCCTGGCAACCGTGTGTATGTCTTAACCGCAAAAATGAAAATCGCTACCAAAAGGAAACCACGAGAATTCTAGAACATGGTTATTTAAGAAGCTAGGACGGGGGAGCGTACATGCTAACGCAAACACGCGGCTGTGGACGAAAACAAAGTAGGTTAAATATGCATGTTGTGTAGGTTGGAATATTTAATGCCTTTTTGTCTCCTCGCCACAAGAATCATGGAACAAAAACAAGTATCTGCTACTGCGGGTAGATGTTACTCAGAAGGTTGCTTTTTCGGATGTAAACGTCACCCCCCTCTTAGTTGTGAATACAGTGGAATTTGCCTAGTAAGGTACTTTATTAGGGGAAATTACTGTGTGGCAATGGAAGCATCAATGTCTCCTAGGAGACTAGGAGCTCAGAACTCAGAATAGAACTTGTGTCACAAGAGCAAAAGTGCTGAATCCAAACCACAGGACAACTTTGCTGAGTCTTTAAGAATCTTTAGCAACCCTAAAACAATTCTGAATTACAACACATGTTGTCACCATTTTTATATTCAAGTATAATTATGCAATGTGCAAAAATATCCTTCATAACCTTATGTGGTTCAGCTGGAACTCCAAAAGAACATAAAAATATACCTTTCACCTCAAGCACATTTTCAGCCTTTCCTCAACTCTTTTGAAAATGTGCCGAGTCTGCATTCTCAAGCTGTGGAGCCTCTGGCAATTTTATCTAGCAACCCTAAAACAATACTGAATAGGCACTTTTTGTCAACATAGTCACACTTAAGTTGAATTTCGTAGTGATTCTCTTTGTTTAATTGTATTTTTTGTTTGCTAGCTTGATCTTGATCAGTGAATTGAGCCAATATAATCATTTTATAAAGGGTTCTGAAATGCGTTTGAGTTATTTAGAGTTAGTTCAGTTAGACAAATAAACATAATATCCATGGCTAAGGTTATAGTGTTGTCTCTTACCTTATGCTTTCATGAGTGGGTTTTAAAATAATAACTTTTTCCAAGACTCACCTGGTGACTTGTGTCCTGGTGTTGAAGTCAAGCGCTCTCATCGATTGTAACACCTCAACGCAGCCCATATACTGTAGGAAAAGAAACAAGTTTATTATCGGAGCAGGGAGTTTATTCATTTAATCCACTGCACATACTTACCCGCACGGTGTAAGAAACGCCAGCGGTGCTGACCACATTGTCGGAGTGCAGCCAGCCACGGGTGGGTTTGTTGACGAAGGAGCCATGGCGTGTCCACTCGTCTCCTCCGAGTTGGCCGCCTTCCACCCGTGCCCTCCTGGACACCCCGCCCAGCCGGTTCATGTCCTGCAGAAGAGGTCGTGGAGGGGGAGAAGGTGCCGTTAGAGGGAGAACCACGTGACGGAGAGGAGGCGAGGAGTCGTCGTCGTCGTCCCTGGACGACTCGATAGGCTGTTGAAGCTGCTGCAGCTGTCGGGTGGTGGGTCTGAATCCGGGGAGGAGCGTGGCGGAAACCCCCAATCGAAGGGACCCCATTCTAGGGAAGAACGAGCACAGGGTCGTGGGGCTGTTCTCGGCCGTGCAGGGGGAGGAAGGGGGCAGCATGGGGGTGAGCGATGAGGACGAGAAAGAGGACGGTAGGCCAGGGGACGGGGTCAGAGGGGTGGCGGGACTGGACGGAGGGAACGGCGACGGGTTGGAGTTCGTCTCGTCGGTTGAACTCAACGATTCGCTCCGAAAGTGGGTGTACTTGGATTTTGGGACAAGCTCCATTGTCAATTTGGTAGTTTTTATATCAGGAAAAGGGAAAAAAAGATCCACACTGGCTCTAGTGATTCTATCAAAGTCTCTTTGTTTCAGTATTCAAAGTTTTTCTCTGCAGAACACACAGCCATCTGTCCCGTCTTCCCCGGCGCAAGAGGCGCATCCATCTGTCGGCTGCTGTGTGCCCGGCTCAGCCAAAAAACCGACCGCTTTAAAAAATGGCTTTATCCACAAGAAAAAGGCGTGTTACGAAGAATGCAGCGTAAAAGTGAAGCGTCACGGTCGGGGATCAAGATGCAGCGGAAGTTGGTTTTAAGTGCACAAGTGCAGATCATGTTGTCAATCGGGTTCGTCCGAGAGCCGACGTCTTCATGGGGGGAGGGGGGGTGCGATGTCAAAAACGAAAAGCCGTGGTCTTAACTGAGAGGTCTCACAGTGCAAGGCCAGTAGATCCAGCTGTCTCGAGCACCATGGAGAATCAACACCAGTGATTGTCTCTCACCACCCACACACGTGTCTCACTTACTTAGATGTCATCTGTACTAAGCTCCTCAGAGTGTCCTCGAGCATTAGACGATACTTTTTTTTTTATCTTTGTGTGTGTGTTGGTGAGCACAAAACAGGGACCCTTCCCACCACCTGAGTCAGTCCCGTATAAAACCTTTTTTTTTTAGCGCGGTAAGTTTAGCACCTGCTTTAAATGAGTGAATAACAGATAGCAAGAGACATCTTACACCTCGAGTCTGTACTTTAAAACAGGTTATTGATCTAATCCCCCGTCTCTCTTTCTCCAAATGATGTCGTTTTTAGCTCTCGCTCTCGCCGCCTCCTCCTCGTCTTCCTCGTCTCTCCTTTTCCAGATCACCTCGGGCGCCGTCTCCTTCCCGTTCTCCGCCGTCTTCGCCCCCTTCTGTCGATCCCCCCTCTTATCCTGGAATCCCTCTCTCTTCCGCCACACGATGTACTCGGCGAGCCTCTGTCTCTCCAGTGCCTCCGCCCTCTCTCGCGCCACCACTTCCTCCCTCCTCTTCCAGATGATCTCTCTCTCCCCCTCCCTCCCACCCGCGTCTGCTCGCCCGTTCTCCAGGCTTGCCCTGTTTAACAGTCTCGACAATAGATAAAAAGGTTGAAACTCTTTTTTTTTTTCCCGAAGGCTCTTCGACTTCCCGAGATTATGGCTGAGAGATAAGTGGTGATCACCTGTTTGGATACGAGAACTAGAGAAAGTAACACTGGCAGGGTGTGAGCCTGTTCCTGGCAGAAGTTACCGATATGGATAAAAACAAGCAAAAAAAGGCAGCCTCAAGTCAAAGTATCGTGTACTATTGGCTGTTCGGACAGGTCAAGTTGTTGAGCACCATTTAGAAAGTTGCGATCGAAGCACGCTTTGCCCTGCATAGGTGTAGCGCAGGGAAATGTAGGTCATTGGCTCAAGATTTCTAATAAAACCTGATAGATCCAGTTCAAAACCTTCAATCTAAGGTTCCCTGAAATAATCCGGAGGCTTCACAAAACGTCGATGTGAACCCCTCAAACCTGGCCTCGACTTACGCCGACTTCTTGATCAGTTAGTTCACACGGCAGGTTACCTGAGAGAAGAATTCCGCCCCCCCAAAAAAGACTCCACGATTGGTTTCTTCTTGCTTCTCCTCTAAGCTTCCTCACTGTTCTGTTGCTTTACTTTTCACAGCATAGTTCCTTTTCCTATTCTGCATAGTCCCACCTCGACGGCAAACAACAGTCTGTTTACATTAACAGTCTTTTATAACACCCCGAGTGTCATAAATAAAACAGTCCAAAAATGTTTTGACCTTTAAACTACCAGACAAGCTCGCTATCGCCTCCAAGTTATGATTGATGCGTGAACTCGTCATGCAAGTGTCAAGTCTCACAATCTGCAACTATCGCACCAGCTTATAGTTGGCACTCAAACCAGTCTAGCACCTCAGAAGGGTCGTCTAGAAATTCTGTCTAGTCATCCATCTGGTCTTGTTCGGGGAGAAAACAGAACCTGCCAGACAGGCTGGGAGGACCTTGAGAAAAAGCTGTGAAATAGTGTGTCTGGAAAGAATAAACGACAAACAACCCTGGTTAAAAGCTAGTTGATTCAAAAAAAGCACCTTTTAAGAAAGACCTTCTTTGTCCCTGCCAGCCCAGGTTAACTGAGGACACGAAAATGTCTACAGGGGAGGAATCTGTGTCATTTAAACAAAAGTACTGCACCAATATATTTTAAATCTTGTGGTCAAGCGGTTCAGAAACTGAACAAATGACCACTGATAAAACAATCCCAGTCGTCACAATCAAAGCTCCATCGGATGAACCGATTGAGACCGTATGGTAAAAGGTGACTCCAGGACACACCGGATAGCGCTGACTCTCGCACAAATGCACAGAACGGGGAGGGGGAGACAGGTGACCTGAAAGTACCCTGATTCTCGCAGACTGCCGCGCTCCGCTGAGACAAAGAGCGTCTGGCAGACAATAGAACTTGAACAAGTTTCCAAAGACAATAATCAAGTCTCTCTTTTTTTTTTTTGTAGTGTCGAGCTATACTATAGAGAGAATATAAGAATCAGCACCAGTTTGTAAAAAGGAAAAGAAACACATAAACTGAACTTTACATCTTCTTCCGTCTGCAGCTGCCTCCCATCGCCATGGCAACAGACTTTAAAAAAGAGATGCCTGCCACGGAAGTCCTGACGAAGATTTTTCTCGACAAAAGAGGCAACAGCTGTGTCAAAAGAATTCACAGGGGTTAACTGTTGCATCAACTGTTCCTCAGCTTCACAGGAAGAAACACTAGAGACTCCTTCCAGAGATCAATAGGTTTCAGGAAATGATCAAAGTTTGACCCGGCGTCGCGCCAGCCATGAAACCAATCAATGTTGACAAAGACTAACCTAAAGAGAAGTCTGTTAAAAACCTGAAACACGGAACAATATTTTCCAAAAAACTTGCATAAAATCAACCCTGAATATTTTATGCAGCAGTTACGAAAGATAATAAATGTTGAAACTCCTGCTGATCAGACCAGTCGAGTCAAAGAGTAGAAATATTAACAGATACGGATAATAATAAAAAGAAACCCAATTAATATTGTTTTCTATAAAGTAGGTCAATGTTTTTTTTTCTCATTAGAAATGTTTTTTTTGCTTTTAAAAAGTATACAGTTGATTCTCCATGGTGGTTCTTCCTAGAGCTGCATCGAAAGCATATTAATGTTTAAACAGCCTCAGACCATCCGGTCATCCGGTCATCCGTCCCGTCCTTTCCCTCTCCGGGGTCTCCGTCCATCCACTCCCTAGGAAAAAAAACGTGGTTCTGGGATCCGCTCTTCCGCTCGATTGATTCACAAAGTCACTGGCAAGGGGGGGAGCCGATGCCCGTCAATCGTCAAGAGTGTTTCCTCCGACTCTCCTCTCCTCTCGCCCCGGCTTCAATCATGAGAAAGTGCTCAGTGAGTGGTCACCACTTTTGTTGTGCTCCTCTTCTCCTCATTTGCCCGACTCCCATTCCCACTTTCCTTCCACCTCCATTTGAGGGACAAGCATGCCGTCTGCCCTCCCCTCCTCTCTGTCTGGGTGGGAGATGCTGCCTCCCATTTCCTCCCTCGCCGACTCTCTCTCTCTCTCACTCTTACATACTCGGCTGATGCTCCTGCCCTCCCCGGCTTCTAGTCTCCCATCCTTCCTTCTTCCTGTTTGCCGACCACCTCCCCCCGTCTCCTCTTCTGCAGCCTCAGATTAGCCTTGTATATGCACAGTAAGATGCTGCACATTAAGGCTAACAGTCCAAAAGGGAAGCCAGAAATGTGGGATGTTTGGAGGACATAGGGAGGAGGAAACGATGGCGAAAACTACTAAGGGGGGCTACCATGTTGTATGTTCAAAAGCTCCACCCTAGGATCATGTTTGGTAACCTGAGAAATAGTGAGTGAGGGAGGGAAACAAAGAGAGTTCGACCCCCCCTTCTTTCTACTGGCTGTACAGTACGAGCGGTCACTGGGCATAACCTTGATGAAAGTGGACACATTTAAACCGAGGAGGAAAAAACATCGATCGGATGCACATAAAAAATAAAAAATATTCCTCATTTTTGGGGCTGCAGCTCCCTGGAGGGAGGGAAGAGGTTATCACCAGACTCGGACAATATTCCGCTTTCTACTGAAAGTGAGCAGAGATATTACAAAGATTGAACATGCGACAGTCAAGCGTATCTGATGAGAATTCACTGTGGCAGAAAGCAGAGGAAACCACCCGTGGAGTGCGATAGGAAACTGACAGAAGAGGGGGGAAAAAAAAAAGAGTCCTCAGATGACACCCAAAAGGCAACCATTGGTGCAGTACCACTCTCCACCACTACGTTGTGAAAGCGCAGATTTTGATTCAGAGAACTGGTGTCGCTCTGAAATGTAAACCCACAACCACAGACTAAATCATTGGTGGTGATCAGAGAGGATTTCATTATTTCACTACAGTAACACATGAGAAACACTGTGACTAAAGGGAAGTGTATTATTTTGGCAAAATAACTTTTATTGTCGTCCGTATTTGTTTGGCAGATCCTGAATTTATATTGTTTTAAAAAACTATTAATAGTGATATTTTTTTATATTTAATAACAACATGAACCCATTAAGTTCTACAAGTTGAAGGATTTACAAAGATTTGGAATCTCGTCTTTCCTACTCACTAAAAGTTTTTATGAGGGTTTGTTTAAAAGTCCGGAGAGAATAAACGTTTATAAATCAAACAATTGGAAAAAAAAAAACCTTTAATGTTTGTTTTTTTTACCGGTACTTTTTTTTGGGATGGTCAGTGGCATCACAGTTCCAAGAATGTGTTCTGAAGCTTCCAGAAAGAGAAAACATTAAGCCTTTATCTCATTAGATAAAAAAAAGAAAGAAAAAAGGCAGGGCTAGCGACCCTTCAGTTTTCAGAACTTTTTCTAATAAAACTGTGCCAATAGTATGGGAGGCAAACACAAATGTTTTCATTCTTGTTTTGCAGTGATTTTGGGGAACACAACCAATCCCATCATATTATAACAATCCAACATGATAATTTATTATTTATATTATAGTAATTATTTTTTAAATTTGTTTTCCAAGCAAGGAGGTTGTTGAAACAGTAGTTAATTTTGGTTACACATACTACCATTACATTATTTTGATGGTATTTCTACTATATTTTTTCATTTTCAGTTTAAAAAACTTCATTAATGGGCTTCCATCAGGGTGTGAATGGGGTTTTAAGGATACATTAAACATACATTATTTACTTTGGAAGCATGCGAGATAACTTATGAACATGAACAAATTATTATAAGAGATCTTTTCCATCTCAACTTTCTATAAGGGAACCTAAAGCCACCTCCAGAAAAAAATATTTAGTTGCCAAATCTTTGCTGGCATAAGTCCATTTTCATTACATTAGCACTGCTTTCACTTAACTTTGGAGGTCGCCAGCATCTTTATAAGTACACATCTTAAACTTTGTCATTCAGAAAAATTGGATATGACCCAATTAATCACATTTGTGGAAATATTTACATGTTATCGTCAGTAAATCCTAAGAAGTAACTGAATGAATAATAAGGCTTTTTTTTGTTGTGAAACTTTCATTTGATTGTATTATTTATTGCACTCCCGCTTTAGCCTCAGTGTCAGTGTGTCGTTACATTATTTAATGCTCTTACCACATATTCCATTGGCCAAAAAAAGAGGTTGCTTGTCAGTCTGTAACCCTAAAAACACCAAAATGCACATGAACACGTGATGCAAACACACAAACACACATGCACACATGAACACACACAAAAAAAAAAAGCGCAGGGGCCCAATTACAGCCAGACTCTTGACTCCCATCATGCACTGGATCAGCTGTAGAAGGGTTGGTCACGACATACACGTGGGTTGCAGCGCGACAGAGGAGAAAGCACAGGGTAGGATGCAGAAAATAATCCAGCCGGCATGTTTAAACACGGACTTCGGTATGACAAGAATTGACTGAAAATACTGCATGTTTAGGATGTTTGTGTCTTGGCTTGTCCGACGTCTTGATGGCTTTCGGTGATTCAAAGTGTGCGACAGAAGAAAAAAGGCCTTGAAAGTAAAATAAAAAAATAAAAATAAACGCTGCACATCCACTTTGCCTGCCACACAGACAGGGGAACAACAAAAAAAAGAAGAAAAAAAAAGAAGGGATGAGTGAACGACTTGACCCCATGACTGGATATTGGCCAGACTGTAACACTGGCTTACGTCGACTCGCATTATACTGTCGAGGGAGACAATGATGAAGATGGTGAGCTTGAGATGGAGGCGAGGTCAGAAAACAAAAGTACAAAACACACACAAAAGGAGTCGATTAGATTAGAGGGGAAAATAAGGGTGGTTGAACGTGACTTTTAAAAAAGGGTCTTAGGAAAGAAGGCCTCTGTGCAACCCAGCCTGCAAACATGTGAGCTGGCTATTTTGGGGGCCGACCAATCCTCTCCGCCACCCCCCCTCTGACCACACTCCCACATCTCATTCTCCTTCCATCATTTGCTTCCTGCTGTCACTCAATGCCTCCTTTACTCGTAACGTACACTTCCTCTGCCTTGTTCCCTCAAACTAAACCGGTAGCATAAATTAATGAGTACTCTGGAAATATACTGTACTTCCTTTCAAAGTATTTTATAATCTATCTTAAACACCACAAACACAATCCTGTTTTGTTTTAATATACTGTCAATTAATATTTTTGATTTAATTCTAATTTAATTACTTCAAATAAATGTAATAAAAACACACCTTAGATCAGAAGTTTGAGAAGGCGATAAAGATTCAACAGATAAGATTCGCTAAACATCCAACCAATATTTTAAAGAGCCACCGTTATTAACCTTTTTTAGTCAAAATATCTTTGGTATAATGAGGACATGGGATTAAGTAGAATAACACATATCAGGGTTAAAATAGCTGAAGTGGATTTGTATCGACTTTCTAACACTATCAAAATGGGCCAAAATCTTTAAGCAGACCAAGTAAAAAAAACTGTCTTCCATCAAACACTTCAAATTGATTCACTTCAATATTAGTATTTCTATTATCACATGTGTTTATACAACTGTTGACATTAATAGTCCCCGTTTTAATCTTTATTTTCTTCTTCATAGATCATCCACATGGTCATTAATTTACTTTAATTACCAAATAAAATTACTTGCTGGGACAGATATTGGCCTTGATTTTGACACATGCCATTTAAATTGGGTGGTACTTTTAAGGCAGTACCGAAAAGGTTTTTTATTTTTAAAAACAAAAAAGGTATTTATCTAAACAACATTAGCCTGTGACTTTTGACACGTCAAGACACTTGTTTTTAGTAAAGTTTACTCCAGAATGAAACATGTAAACTAGTGAAATTGGTAAAAGTGAGTGATTTATTCTTACGGTTTTTATCTAAAGTTTGGTCGTGAATATAATGCCGAAATTAAACCAGAAGATTGGGGACCCCTGAATCTTAATGACCCACAGTTTCTGACATGAAAAATTGCCTTATCTTTATTAAATGCATTTTAAAACAACCACTTAATTTATTCTTTAATGTCATCTTTATTTTTCTGAATCTTCAATGGTGCATGAAACCACCTACTATTGATTGTATTTCCACTATATTGGACCAGCTAGAATGACCTTTTCCTGTCAGAACACTAGTCAAATTAAAGTCTCTTATTCAATAGGGCACTTTATTCTAAAAAAAAATTGCATGACCAAACAGTTCCATCATCATTATTATTACGTAAGCTCTGCCTTTTAATAATTCCAAACTTCATAACAAGTAGACTGTGCAGTTTGCCAAAGTGTCCAGGAAGAAAATATGTTAAATGACTGTATAACTATATATATATATATATATATTTATATATATATATATATATACATATGACTATTAAGGAGTTATCCAAAAAAGCACAGGATATCTAACAAAAAAAACAGTTGTGGAAACAGTCATCAAAAGTCTGTCATCAAGTATTTTGTAGTACCTTTGCTTATTGTATTATTGTCTATCAGTCCTGTCTTTATTGAGTAATACCTCAGTGGACATTTCACCACACTATGAACTCCAATGTATCCACACGAGCAGCAAACACACACAACCAAATTGTTTGGAGAGTAAATTAGAATTATCAATAAATTACATACTCCAATGTTGAAAGAAAAATTGCCACAACAACTTTTCCGTACACACAATTTGTTATCTGATCTTCACCATTCATATTCATCCATCCATCCATCGTCATCCGCTTATCCGTGTTCAATAACTAGGTTTAATTCTAATGGGCACATGAGTCAGTCAAAACCAATTGAATGTCCTTTAAACTGCACTAATTCTAAGCACTGATCGTCGAGTTCTGATCGTCCATCTCGATGATGTCCATCATGCAATATATTTTATTGTGTAATAATGATGTAGGATCTGCTCACAGACACTCATTGTTAAATATTCCTGCTTTTATTTGCCAATTTTAAAATAAACTGAAACTTAAATACTTACTTGATTTGGAATGTCTGAACAAAAACATAAAATGATCATAAAACAAATATGAAATATTGATAAATACTGTTGTTGCAGTAGGTATTTTTTGCGTTTTCCCCTTTTTTTTATAGGCTGCACAAATGATGTGAATTTACATGCCAAAATACACAGGAATGTTCTTTTATTTCTATTAAATTAGTTAATTAGTCTAATATTATTTGGTGTCTACAAATGGGTCTAGTTTTTTTGATGTTTTCTCTTCTGGCTAAATAATCATTGTGTGTTGAGAATAAAGACGCGTTCAATTCGTTCAATTCTGCCGCAATAAACAATAAAATGCTTCAAAAACATATGAACTTGATGTATGTGCTTTGATAAATCCCTCGCTTCATGACTGTGATGCTATATTTGACACAAAACAATCACATTGGAGTCATTTCCAAACTAAAAAGAATTATACTTTCTTTTCTAGTTAGTCCACAATTAGATAAGAAACCATAACATAATTAATAAAGTTTTAATTCAGTTAGTGGAACAATCACTGAGCAGTTTCTTTCATACATTAAATAGACACAGCTGGAGGGAAACATTATTAAAAGGAAATTGTGTTTTGATTAAAATAGGAGGTGAAAGTATCCGAGAAGAAGTATATGCAGGTGTTGAAGTTCTGCTTTTCTAGTAAAACAAAATAACCGCATTTACTTCAACCTAAGTAGCTCTTTTCACATGAATTTAAAAAGAGAACATCAAAGAAACAGGTTCTATGGTTCAAGTAAATGTGTTTGATCGCAAGTTTCCTCAAAAGGAATCGAACTCGAAGCGTTCTAACCACAATACCACGAGTAGGAGGTTTTCTAAACGGAACTCTTGTGTTCTTTATCACATACTTGAAATACATATTGGCTCAGTTACATAATTTTTTTTTAAACTTTTAATTACCAAACTTGCTAAGACAAGATAGAATTAAAGCCGGACCATCTTTTCCAATACTTTCAAAATAATCACATCATCTCCCTGTCAGAGTTTCCCTGCCATATTGAAAGCTGACTCACTTCATTCTAATACTCCAGAATTTGAGAACAAATTCACGGCAATGTCTCCAGGATGAACCTGTTTAAACCTGTTTACAACCAGATTGGAAACAACCCAGGTCGACAAACACGAAAAACTCCTGAAGAATAAATATTCACAACGAGCACCTAAACAATGGATCCTGTAGCCAGGATCTTATTTTGAAACATGCTTTATTAAATTAGAGTTTCATCTGAGATGGGGGGGGGTAAGGGGGGGTGCTAACCTATAACACTATAACACACTTTCATAAGTGGAAAACATCAAAGTTGCAACACACATCCCCGTGAACGTCTGATTGATGTGGCGCGAGTACAAGTCGACAGATCCAATTTCAATCAAGCGGATTTCAAGATGTGACACTTCTGTGATACTCTGGGCTTGACTGGCACATTTAGTCCTGGACCGTGTCATCTGTATTATGGTCCTACCTGAGATGTTGGGGGGGGGTGTGTACGTGCGTGTCAGATCCATGACCACAAAAATCCTGGTCCAGGCCGAGTCTAGATCTTCCTTTTTATCTGGTCCACTGGATGATTGGGATTTTTTTTTTTTTTCTCATCCCGACTCAATCAACAGAGATTACGTTTCTGTACGACACAATGTCAAGAGCAGTCATGGTCGACCCCGATAACAACCCGGAGAAGCCACATCCTCACCCTCATCGAGGACTCGCCGTAATAGTCTCGTCTGTTTCACCTTTTCTGAACTTCTTGCCTGTGACCTTGTTTCCACATGTTTCAACCACAATCGCCATGGCAACAGAAGGTAACTATTAGAGGCGGGTAATAGCCGACTCCGGAGTCGTGCATAGTTTAAAGCCGGCAAGCCAGAACGCAATCAGAGTTTCATCTTTCCAAACACGAAACAAATCCACGAAAACATGTTTTAAGAAAACGACTGGAGACGCACTCGAGCGAGCGAAAGTCTCCCTAGGGTTGTCAGAAGTATCAAAACTCCAACAGGTATACAAAATAAAATGCTGTGTCCAGATACGACACCTTTTTTTCAAAATAATTCGATACCACCCAAACTATTTTTTGAGCAACATCTGCCCAACTTTTTATTAGTTTAGTTGCCCTTTTAGTAGTTTTTTAACTGTATTTTATAATAAATATTTAATGCTCAGTTCTTGTTACATGTTACAGAGTTTATTTTTGCATTTTTCTTGTTAAAAGGCATCTAATGTGTTGATTTAAGTGTGTCTTATAACAGATATTGGACCCTTTATTGTGCTCATCAGTATGTGTCTCTTGTAATTGAAATATTTACATTAGAAAATGTGCGCAAGTGTTTTTTTTAATCTAGAGATGAAATCTCTTTTACCCCAAACACACCCACTTTACTGTGATTGTTGCTGTAAGTTGCCCTTTAATAAAAATATTTATTTTAATTTCGGGGTTCTTTTATTTATCCTTGTGGTATCAACAACTCAAATTGAGCTTTAAATATTATCCCAAGTATCAGTATCAGGTTGAACATTTTAGTATTACTGCTCACTTAAACCTTTTTTGTTAAACCAAATATTTTCACCTAGATACGTCAATAACCTTTTCAACGTCATTTATAACAGTTGCAAAGCCTTGGGTTAAAATAAACATGTAACTAACATTTAGTTAAATCTTGTCGTAAAGTTGTCAAACATTGTAAAGTAATGTATCATTAACGTTCCATAAGCCAAAGACAGAAATTCAAACTTGAAAAATTGTCTGGTATTCATACTACAAATGGATGTTCAAAGGCAAGGATCATATGGGAAAAAACAGTAATTGCCAAAACTATGACAAAATTGAATATTTTTGGCGAATATTCATAATTTGAAACAAAAAAAAAGTTTGTGTAATGATTTGATCTTTAATCTTGACTCCAAGTTGATTTAATTTTTAGAATATTTTAAAACGCTTGTGAAGTCAAGCATTATGTAGACTTGGTAAAAAAAACAAACACTATATATTTAAGCTCATGAGTTTTGACTGATATTTCAAAACCAAAAATCAAGACCTCATGTTTACATTTTATGACGGACCCAAGGAATACTTAAGTGAAACCATAAGGTGTATTATTACACAATTAAAGTAAAAAACAGTTCCTTAAGGTGTAAATAATGCGAGCGTTTTCACAATATCTGGCTTGCTGTGATGAGCAACACCGAGTCAGACTTTTGTAATGACTCTTAAGATAAAAACTAGGAAGGAAATAAACTGCGATAGTTGGTGTGAAGTTAAGAAATACTAAATCAAAGCATATCTGGTACAGGACAGATAGTGGGATATCATGAGACTTAAAACAAAAAAACAAAAAAAAACTTGCTTTTGTCTTATATAAATGTAGTATTTTCTAGTTACATTTAACCATCTTATGTTTTGTTGATTGTCTTTAAAAAAAAATGTAGCTCTCAAGTCAGGAATGTTTGACATTTATCTCCTACATGAAGATACACACGTACTAGTTTTTCCAAGAAATTTTCGAGATTGACCAACCACCTCTCTCTGAGAAAATCTCTGAGTACATTTTCCAAGTTTTCACGTGACAAAACTCCCTCGCAAAAACATCCGAGTAAAGTAAAATGTTCATTGGAATCCCTATAATAATACAAGTTATAGATGAATGTGTGACTCTGACACATATCACTTCAATTGATTTATCCACACATCGTTTTTTTTGGGGCCGAAATTCAAAACTTCACCTATTTTCTACTCGCCCTCATGTCGACTATTTTATGGTAGTTTGTGGCAAACGTTTCCACGAACAAGCGCTAAATAGACACTTGTTTCATTTGTTTTTTAGGAATTATTATTCTCGCGGAGGCTTCAATACAAGTGGGACGTTACAGAAGAGCACCACGAAGGTATATGTATGTTTTTAAAGTGTCTTTTTGGACGACAACTGTGCTCAAAATGAACATACATTTTTGCCCATAACTCTAAAAAAAGGAAACAGATTACTCTGAAAATAATCCCAACTTTTGAGTGCCAGTAGAAAATGAGTGAAGTTGAAATTTTGGGCGAAACAAACCCTTTAAGCAAGTTATGACATTTTGAAAAGTCGTATTTTTACACCAAAAAAAGGTCTAAAGACTAAAAATAATGAACCCTATTGATTCAGTATTAAAGAGCATTTTAAACCATAACTTGCTTCACATTTACCATATAAAACCTGTCTGATAATATAAATATATGTATTTAAATATAACTTAAATATATGTATTTAAATATAACTTAAATATATGAAGTGGTTTCATGTGTTATTACTCACCCCAGGCGTCTTAATGGGAATTATGACACTTTTTAGCAGTAAATACTTGAAGAATACACTTGAAAAATGTGGTTTTTAACACGTCCTGGTGAGTGACAACAGTGTGACATGGACTAGTTACACACTAGTTACACACTAGTTAGCCACTAGTTCAACTTTAGTTGGACATTGACCACAGTGTGACTCAAGACTTTACGGTAAGTTCGCGGGAGCAGCTCGTCCAAAAATATAACACCCGGACTCGGAACCATTCGTCCACACGGGCCACAAACACACACCAGTTCTAACCATGTTCCCTCGAATCTCTTTGTAAACATTTATTCTTAGTCTGTGTACAAGCGGCGAACTTCAAAGCGTGTCCATGAAGAAGGGAAGAAGAAAAAAGTTGAGAAACTCACCAGCTTTCTTCCTCACTTTCCCTCGAGTTTCTCCTGCTGCCCGCCGAGCGACAAGTCAACAAACTCGAAGTTCATCCAACGAGAGGAAATGTCGTCGCTTTTTTTTTTTTTCTGGTCCGTCCGGTGGCGCAGAGTTTCATGAAAGTTCATGGGATGTGTCTTCACTTCTTCTTTCCTCTTCCTCTCCTCGCCCCCCCCACCATGACTCCCCCCACCACGGTCACGACAAGAAGCCACTTCCGCGAACAAATGGCGACGTCATCTGCCCAGTGTGTGCGTGCGTGCGCGTGTGTGCGTGTGTTTCTTTGCACCTGGCGCGTTCGGTGTAAATCACGCACGAGGAGTTCACGGCTTTTTCAACCCGAGACCTCGAGAGAAAAACCGCCGTAAAGTGTTTCCTATGACGCGGTTAGACTTGTAAAGTTATTGCGTCATTACTTCTCAAGAAACTCACCGGAATAAACTTAGAAGAACAAAAATATCACTTTATTTTTTTTTTGTTATTTTGTTTGATTACTGCAAAAAACAGGAAGAATCACAACTATCAGATCTAAATAAATAATAATAATAATAATAATAATAATAATAATAATAATATTTGAACTTTTATGACTCAGGTCACAGGAAATCGAACCAGGCCTCTAACAAATAACCCTAAAATTACATCCAATAATAACACGTTTATTTAAATGAAGGGAATAGTTTTAAATTCCCCAGAAAGACAAATGAATACATTTAAAGTGTTTCAGCAACTACTAGTAGTTCTACTTTTACTACTGCTACTAATAATATTACCACTACTACTACCTGCTGTTTCTATTTTTACTACTAGAAGTACTCATTTTACTCCTGCTACTACTACTACTGCTACTACTACTACTGCCGCTGCTTCGATGATGATTACTACTAATACTACTGCTACTGCTACTGCTACTACTGCTGCTGCTGCTCTTGCTGTTTCTATTTCTACTACTACTAGTTCTACTTTTACTCCTGCTGCTACTACTTTGATTGTTTAAGCGCTTTGTTACCCTTGTCTGGAAAAGCGCTCTACACATATATAAACTACTTACTTACTTACTACTACTACTACTACTACTACTACTACTACTACTACTACTACTACTACTACTACTACTACTACTACTACTACTACTATTACTACTACTACTACTACTAATAATAATAACAATAATAATACTGTTGCTGCTGTTTTGATGATGATTACTACAACTACCATTAGTACTACTACTACTACTGCTGCTGCTCTTTCTATTTCTACTTCTACTACTTTTAGTACTTCTACTAATAATAATAATAACAATAAAAATAATAATATAACACAAACAACAATAATACTAATAATAATAATTGTAGTAGTAGAAGATTCCGATTGAAAAACTAAATAACATTTTTTTATTTACCTCACACGTGTGAAAAGTTATTAAAGTTATTATAACATTATTTATTTATTATAGGATTTTAAACATGACAAAGCGCGCCACCCACTGGCTGGGGAAAATACACGCTTTGTGTAAGAACAAGAAAACAATATATCTCTGTAAAGTAGGTTGATATATACATAATCACTGAAAAAACAAACAAACAAACAAACAAAAAAGTTATCGCTCTATATAATTGTAACGTGTATTCATTTGTAATCATGCATATCCCTACTGGTGCCTGTTTGCTTAATAAAGCCATTTAAAATGCCAGAATAAAACTTTCGTGTTTTATTCAACGTGTCATTACAGAAAAATATTGTTATACATGTATTATATATATAATATTATACATGTTATAGCAGATTCATATTAATCCTGTACAATTGTCATTCTATTGGTTTTCACTTGTAAAGCTAGAACAAGGAATCCAGTAAGAACAGTCATTTTTATGTGTTTAAAAACCACTTGAGATAACATTAAAACACAGAGGAAAGTGAAAAACTGAACCAAATAAACATGTCACTCTGCCGTCAAACCTTGCATGTCTTTCCCCGAACCACTAGAGGCGCAACACATTCACTGGTGTGAATAAACCCTCAAGAGAAGAAGATTTCATGTAGCCCCTGTTAGCATCATCGTGTTGCGAAAATAATTTCTTCGCTACAAACGATTAGTCCGAGAAATATGTCGCTTTAATTCAACCGACAGAGAAAATTATTATAATAAACTGTTATTGTGTGTCAAGATGACACGCTGAATTACTTCCTGGACGCAGGCGTTAGCCCCGCCTTCAGAGAGATTCGATTGGCTGTGTGGTGGTTTTCTCGTTAGCCATTGGCTGTTTGACATGTGACGCTTGCAACATGGATACGTAACAAGATCATGAGTAAGTTGTTTGAGCTTGAATTTGTCCTCGAATATATTTTATTAAAATAACAACTCGATATTTAACGATGGGTGGTTGAAGTAAATGCTAATAACTCAACGTCTAGAAGCGTCAAGCGTATATTTAGGATTTTAAAGAACGATCGAGCTTCTTGCACTACAGAAGCAAATGTGTTTTGTATTTATGTGTGTTTATTATTGACTTTATAAGATAGTGTTTGATTTATTGAGTATTATAACGTAAAATAACACTGTAGATCCACTTACATTACTTACATGTCCGAGGATAACATGTGATGAATAATGGACTCTTGTTTATGGACAGCAAATATGAATATAAACACACAGAAGTAACCTTTTGTAAAGTCAAACGTGTAGAATTAATATTCTGTTGTTGGTTTAAAATGTTATCAATGTTTACCGCAGTCCTCCTAGATTGTGTTCAAATTCCAAAAAGGTTGTTAAGCATTAACTGTTTTGAAGGAATTGCTACCCAATGGTTATACTGTCTGAATATTGAACTGTATATTACAGTATTTTTAATAACTGCAAGATAAGAATTACAAACAACACAAAACGTAAGGAACAGTTTTTGCCAGTATTGTAAAATACTAACAAACTTGAAGGTTTTTTACAGTATTTTTTATAACTGCAAGATAAGAATTACAAACAACACAAAACGTAAGGAATAGGTTTTTGTCAGTATTGTAAAAAAAACAAAAAAAACTTGAAGGTTTTTTATGTGGCGTCAATACATTAAAATAAGTGAGAAGTATAATAAGTTATGATAAAAGAGTTAATTCATACATTAAAGTAAAATAAAAATTGTATTCTGTCAACTATATATATAAAGGTACATTGAATGGATATAAGTAATGGTAGTTAATTATACTTCACACATTAAGTACAAATTATGGATTAAAATTGAATTGCTATACAGTTTTTAAAAGTATAGATGGTCAGTTCAAAAATGTTAAAGCCTCCAGGTGTAGAGAACGTTGTTCAGAATTGAAACGCTGCTCAAGATGAAAGGTTGGACATTGAAGTGTGTGTAAAAACTCTCTTTCTATTCTTCTCTCTTCAAAGGTTCTCCCTGTAAGGTTACTTGAAAAAAAGAAGCAGCAGAAGTCTGAGCTGTGTGGACATAATTTCCTATGGATTCTCCATGTTGATGTAAAAATAAGAAGATGTATTTTGGTTCTTCTGACCCACAGTTTACTCTTTTTTTTTTTTTTGGCCAGCCAGGACCTGTCAACTCTGGGTAGAGCTGCGGCACGTTTGAGGAGAATCTCGGCTCACCTCAGCAGAGCAGCCATGTCGACGAACGCTGCAGACCCGGTGGTCGTCAATGGTGACGGTCCCACTGCAGCTATTCTCATTATCGGAGATGAGATACTCAAGGTAATATTTTTCTTTTCACTTCTAAAATATCTTGAGGAATGTTGTGAACAACTTCATAAACTCCGTCATCCTCCCTTCAAGTTGCCAGAGTTTTGATTTAAACACGAGGTCTTTTGGTTTCAGTCCAATGCCACGTCTCAGCGCTAATATATATGCTCGCGCCGTCCATGATTTTTCTTTAAAGTCAGACCTTGACGTCAACGCCGAGTCCTTGTTTTCGAGACCACTTCAAACCACTCGAGACTTTCTCATCTGGCTCTCAGGGACACACGCTCGACACCAACAGCGGCTTCCTCACCAGAGGCCTGAGGAAACTGGGCGTGGCCGTGCAGCGGATCACCG
Organism: Callionymus lyra; assembly: GCF_982586985.1. Classification (NCBI taxonomy): domain Eukaryota; kingdom Metazoa; phylum Chordata; class Actinopteri; order Syngnathiformes; family Callionymidae; genus Callionymus; species Callionymus lyra. Next base: position 12,785,813 of record NC_141834.1, read on the forward strand.
TCGTGCCGGACGTGACGGAGGTCATCGCCAAGGAGGTGGAGTCGCTCTCGTCGCAGCACACTCACCTGCTCACCTCGGGCGGGATAGGCCCCACCCACGACGACGTCACCTTCCAGAGCGTCGCCATGGCGTTCAAAGAGGAGACGTTTCCTCATCCAGAGCTCTCCAGGCTGGTGACGGAGTTCTTCGGCGCCAAGGGCCAAGACAGCGCCGCCATGAAGCTGGCCACGGTGCCCCGCTCTGCTAAACTCAACTATGGGACCGACCCGCAGACGGGAAAGCCTCTTCGCTACCCCCTGGTGAGTCGTTGATCTGGAGGAGCTGGATTTTCCTAAAGGAATTTTCCTAAGGGATCAATGAAGTTGTATCTAAACCAAATCTTAATCTCTATTTTAGGTATTTTAAACTGTGACCATGAGCTACAGTCGCCCCTCACAATATCACAGTCCACCTTCTGTGGTCTCGCAGATATCGTTATGCACACAGTACTGCAGATATTATTCTGCACATAGTACTACAGATATCATTCTGCACACAGTACTGCAGATATTATTCTGCACATAGTACTACAGATATCATTCTGCACACAGTACTGCAGATATTATTCTGCACACAGTACTACAGATATTATTCTGCACTCAGTACTACAGATATCATTCTGCACACAGTACTGCAGATATTATTCTACACACAGTAGTGCAGATATTATTTTGCACATAGTACTACAGATATCATTCTGTACACAGTAGTGCAGATATTATTCTGCACACAGTACTACAGATATTATTCTGCACTCAGTACTACAGATATCATTCTGCACACAGTACTGCAGATATTATTCTGCACACAATAGTGCAGATATTATTCTGCACGCAGTACTACATATATTATTCTGCACACAGTAGTGCAGATATTATTCTACACACAGTAGTGCAGATATTATTCTGCACGCATTACTACAGATATTATTCTGTACACAGTAGTGCAGTTATTATTCTGCACACAGTACTACAGATATTATTCTGCACACAGTACTACAGATATTATTCTGCACTCAGTACTACAGATATTATTCTGCACACAGTAGTGCAGATATTATTCTGCACACAGTACTACAGATATTATTCTGCACACAGTACTACAGATATTATTCTGCACTCAGTACTACAGATATTATTCTGCACACAGTAGTGCAGATATTATTCTGCACACAGTACTACAGATATTATTCTGCACACAGTAGTGCATATATTATTCTGCACACAGTACTACAGATAGTATTCTGCACACAGTAGTGCAGATATTATTCTGCACACAGTACTACAGATATTATTCTGCACACAGTATTACAGATATTATTCTGCACACAGTATTACAGATATTATTCTGCACACTGTACTACAGATATTATTCTGCACACAGTACTACAGATATTATTCTGCACAAAGTACTGAATATATTATTCTGTACACAGTACTACAGGTATTATTCTGCACACAGTACCACAGATATTATTCTGCACAAAGTACTGAAGATATTATTCTGTACACAGTACTACAGATATTATTCTGCACACAGTACTACAGATATTATTCTGCACAAAGTACTGAAGATATTATTCTGTACACAGTACTACAGATATTATTCTGCACACGGTACTTCATATTAAAATAAATTGTATCAAGCTGCAGATAGTAAAGGCAAAGCTCCGTATTTCTTTTTTCACACTTTTGCAAATTTGTGATTTATATAAACAACAGATAAACTTAACACATCTACAGAAATTAGTTTGAGGCACTAAATATCACACATACCTCACTGATGGTGCCAACAAACACCCCCATGATGCCTTTTTACACACCGCTCTATTTAGTGATAGCGGATTGGTCGCTAAAGTACTGTATTTAAATTCTACGTCTATGTTGCTATGTCGTCAGTTGTGATTGGATGGCTGGGCGGCAAAGCATTAAAGGAGCTGTTCACCCCTCAGGGTGACGTCTCATAAGCAAGGTTGAGTTTGCAAGTTTAAAAAAAAAATGTTTTACTCGAGCGAATAGTTAAACGGTCACTACTTTGCATGTTTTGGGTTTAATAACGTTATGTATCCAAGTTCTCCTCCCTGTCTCTCCTCCTGAGTCTGGTTCTGCTCAATTTTTCTGCCTTATAAAAGCACTTTTTTTCCTCGCCACTGTAACACTGTGATTCGCTGGGATCTGTTTTTCTTTTCTCCACTATAGTCTTACTTGAAACGTAAAGTGTCTTGAGATAACTTTGTTATCACATGACACTTGAGAAAATTGAATTGAATTGAAGTGGAAACGAGTTTGTTTGTGACGGCCAAAAAGAGTGCTTCTGTATAATCTTTTATTATTTGATTTGCTAGTGGTTTCCTGAAATATATATAAATAGTATATTCAATTGTGGATTTTTTTTAGGTGAGTGTGCGAAACGTCTACATATTTCCTGGGATTCCATCTTTGTTAGAAAGAGCGTTTGGTGGAGTGGAACATCTTTTCGCCGGCTCCGGTACCACTTTTCACACGCGTGAGGTAAACGTTATTTTATGTTTTTTATCGATTTAAACGTGTCGTGTTAACTCGGTGTCGATGACTTCAGGTGTTCGTCGATGCGGATGAAACCGACATCGCTCAGGTGCTCACCAGACTTCAGGCCGACTGGGGAAAGAAAGTGGCTCTGGGCTCGTACCCGGACTGGCTGAGCAACTACCACAGAGTCCGCCTGGTGCTGGACTCGGGCAGCGCGGAGGAGGTGGACGGAGCTCGTGCTCAGCTGGTGGACGCGCTGCCCGAGGGGAGCGTCGTGCCTTTGATAACCGACTCGGTGTCCATCGCCCCCGCCGAGGTGTACGGACTCGCCAACACCGGTAGGACCGCCTCGTTTCTCTACCTGTCACGGCATCTTGACAAGGCTCTCGTCAACTTTTTTTTTGTTTTTTATCGCGACAGGTTCACCGCTGGGTGACAAAGTTCAGTCGGCGCTGAAGACGATCGAGGCGGCGCTGGATCAGTACTCGTCAGAGCAGATTTGTGTCGGCTTCAACGGAGGCAAGGACTGCACGGCGCTGCTGCATCTCTACCATGCTGCTGTGAAACGGTAGTGACTCCAAGGATGTTTAATAGAAGCGCAACACATGCACAATAATAATAGGAGTTACATTCAAAAACCCAAATGTATGATCTGCTTACCTGTACCGTTGTCATGGCAACCACTCTCACAGATTCTCAATTTGTGGATTGTGACCTAAAAGTTGAGAGGTTTTTGTTTAGGAAAAAACGTGATAAATAAAGTGTCATACTCAGTAAATACTGATTTATTATTTATTTATTATTTTAATTTAGATTTTGCATTTTAAACAACATCGTGTATAAAAATATAGGAAAACAAGAAAAAGAAATGTGTCCCCTGAAAAAAGAAGTGGGGGAGGTTTAAATATACCTCCATTATTTATTATATTATTTGTAATAATAAACAAAAAACAGTAGTGATGGTCTGATGAAGCTTCATGAAGCAGTGTCATTGTATTCAGAGATTATTATATCCACTAGATGGCGACATCTGCGCCATTTTCCTTTTGTTTTGAACAACTGTTTTAATGAAACATCTGATCATTCTTAAACTGATGGCGCCACCTACTGACCTCTTAACAACATGACACTCTTTAATGAAGCTTCATCAGACCATCACTAAAAGAAAGAAAAATAATTTAAACATTTTAAAGAAAAAAGATTTTCTTCAGTAGGCTGTTTGAGGATAAATGTATACACTTAAACTACACAATTTATTTTCATTATACCGAATTGATTTTCAACAGCAGCATTTTTTCGGCTTCCAATCATATTTTATGTTTCAATACAATTATTTTATTTGAAGTAACATCAAAATATTTACAGAGTTTGATCATTTTTGCATGTTCGCTAGATTGCAGCAGTCTTTAAGTCCTTTGAAGTTAAAGTAACAATTAAATCCTGCGAAATCCTGGCGATGACTGAGGACGAGAGGATACAGTCGACTCCAGCAGCTTTTAAAGCTGATGTTTGGACATATTTTAGTTTCAAAACAACTTTGTCAAGATTCATGTTGTCTGTAAATTCTGCAACACCAGAGTCAAGTACTCGGACAATACTGTACTTATACAATACAGTATTTATACAAATGTATTATCTATAAACTATACATATTTAAAATGATCATGAAACATATTCACAGGGTCTGTTTGTTGTTTTTGTGTTGCAATTAAACTTAACAGACGCTAAAAGAAAAGAAAATGCCATGAGATCCCAGTAATGACTGAGGATGAGAGGATACAGTCGACTCCAGCAGCTTTTAAAGCTGAATTTTGGACATATTTGGTTTCAAAACAAGTGAAAGCAGTTACGACTTCGTCAAGAGTCAGGTGGTCTGTGAATTCCGCAACACCAGAGTCAAGTACTCGACAATACTACGAATATATCCTTGTTACTACAATATTGCAATATATACTATAGGTTGCCATTAATCGTGATACGTCTGGTATCAGCAGATTCTTTCCTATACACACCCCTGGTGTTCTGTAAATTAGTTTATGTTTGATTTAAAACTCAAACAAACAAGAGATCAACATCTTTAAACACTTATTCATGGGCCTAAAATAATGGTTATTCACCAAACAGGAAGTAGATTTTGTGTTTTTATTCTTTAAAGCTCTACTGTCACCAAATACCTGTAAGATATACTCATTTTGTTGACATCCATAATCTCTGTCCCTTATCTTATCTTAAGCACTGACATCTTTATACGTCATAATATCAACATTCATCTTTTATTATTCTGGACCATGAGTTTGACACGGTGCTACATCGTAGGAGGCACGGCGAGTAAACGGTTCCATCTACCCTCCATTTACCCTTCAATGTCCCATCACTCTCTTTTTTTTTTCTTCTGCCACTCAGGCGTTATCCTGACGGTAAAGACAAGGTGAAAGCTCTCTACATCCGCATCGTCTCCCCGTTCCCAGAAATGGAACGATTCCTCCAGGATACCATCAAAAGGTGACGTCCGAATGACGTTCTAGTGTGTCTTCGTCACCGCGAGTACGACTCACCGGCGTGGCCTCGCCCTCCCGCAGGTACGACCTGGATCTGTTCTCCGTGGAGGGCAACATCCGGCAGGCGCTGAGCGAGGTGACGGAGAGGAAGCCGGAGCTGAAGGCGGTGCTGATGGGGACGAGGAGGAGCGACCCTTACTCTCACACGCTCACGCCCATGTGTCCCACTGACCCCGGCTGGCCCGACTACATGAGGGTCAACCCCCTGCTGGTGAGAATCACGGCGAGAAAGAAGTGTTAAAAAATGTGACGGCGACGTGGTTTAGCGTCTCACGAAGAGGACGGGAATGTCAAGTTTGAGTGAGAGGTCTTGATACTTGAATACCTTGATTAAAATACTCGTTAGTTTCAAAGTTACGACCTAAATATCCAAAATATCTATAATTTTCACATCATATTTAACATAAAAAGAGTATTTACATGAATACGTATCATTAGGGAAGGTCAGACCAGCACGGAAATGTGTCAATTTAATAAAAATCTAGCAGAAAAAAAACGACTTCTGTGAACGAAACGATGAATATCTTAATTAAATTCAACACATTTTTGTCCTTTGGCTTTTCTATAATCTGTTTCTTTTATTCAACTTGTGCTGCATTTATTCTTCTTTCAATGACATCAGTAAATAACGAATGAATTCTTCTTGATTTTTTTTCTCCTCATAATGGTGGTGCTGACACCAGAACAGACGCCTCTCATTAGAAAGTGATGTTAAACGCATTAAACGGGGACAATGACTTCATCTTTGCGCGTTTAAATTAGGCTTAAATGATGAGCAGATGTGGCCGACTTTAAATGCAAAAAAATGTCATCTACAGTAATAAGTTGATTTTTAGTGAATAAGCCATTTTAAAAAACACAATGTACTGTATATCAGTTTTATAACTGGATTTTTCCAACATTTTGATCTGCCTTTTTTTCCTCATTTCTTTTAATTTGAAATGTATTGCTTTATTTATTTATTTATTTTTAACATATTCCCTTTGTTATGATTCTTTGTTATTATAATTGAACATTTGTTTATTTGGTTTGGACTGTTTATTTTCTAGATGTCACTTGATATTGAAACAAGTACAAATAAAACCTTTTAAAAATAACAAATCCTTGAAATAAAGTAAAGAAAATAATAAACAAAAATCTTGCTACTAATTTCCAAATGATACCTAAAAAAATGTTTTTTCTGAACAAAATATGTTTTGTTTTTTTCCAGGACTGGTCGTATCATGACATCTGGGCCTTTCTGAGGACGCTGTACGTTCCCTACTGTATCTTGTATGATAAAGGGTAAGAAATATTCCAGGAACCTCCTACGTTTCATAAGTTATCATAACTATAAAAACACGCCTGTGACTAGAAGAATTGCAATTCCAGAAGAAAATGCAGTGTGAATGCTGCATCTGCTGAATCTGTAAACTGAAATGATTGAAAGTATTTTATTAGTATTCAAAGTAAAACTGTGTGGAAACAGTTGAAATGATGGCATGAAGAAGAAAGACTGACGTGAAAACGTAAACTGAAAAAGGTTGAGAAGAAGAAAAAAGAATAAGTAGTAGTAGAATAAGGAGTAGTGGGAGTTGTAGAAGTAGTAGAGTTATTAGTAGAAGTAAAAAAAAGTAGTATAAGTAGTATAAGAATTAGTAGTAGAAATAGTGGAGGTAAAAGAAGTAGAACTAGAAATAGTAGTAGAAGTAGCAGAATTAGTAGTGGAAGTATAAGAAGTAGTAGTGGGAGCAGAAGAAGTAGTAGAGTTATTAGTAGAAGAAATGGTAGAGTTCATAGTAGAAGTATAATAAGTAGTAGAGTATATAGTAGAAGTAGTAGAAGAATTTGTACTATTAGTAGAAATAGTAGAAGAAAAATAATTTGAATTAGTAGTAGAAGAAGTACTAGTAGAAGTGGTAGAATAAGTAGTAGAATTGGTAGTAGAAGAAGTAGAAGTAGCAGAAGAAGTAGTAGAAGTAGAAGCGGTACTAGTAGAAGTGGGAGTAGAAGAAGTAATAGAAGTAGAAAAATAAGTAGCAGTAAGTAAGTTTTATCTTGCCCTTTAAACTATATACTTTAATGAATATTGTTTTGATTGTTTAAGCGCTTTGTGACCCTGGTCTGGAAAAGTGCTATACAAATAAAAATGACTTACTTACTTACTAAGTAGAAGTAGTGTTTTTAAAGTTGAATAAAGTTTCTTGATTTGAGTAATTGAATGTACGTTAAGTGGAAGGAGTTGAAAGATGAGTTGAAGATTTTTACCATTCAAGTGATTGTGGGGAAAAAAGGGTAGAAAAAGAGGAATAGAAGAAAGAGTAGAAGAGATAAAAGAAATCTAGAACATAGCCTGCATTTATGGAACGAGCAAAATTGATCAAAGTCTGAATGGTTAAAATCAGATAAAGAGTCGGTACAAAATTTAGGTCAGAAGATCAAAAGTGGATCATCATTCACACAATTACAAGAATAAAGTCATATATATATATTTAAATACACAACAACACGATTAATAAACACCATTAATAGATAAAGACACTGATTTTTGTATTCCCTTTGAAAATGCTTTTTTAAAAATATCTAACAGTCATCCAGGTATTATAATTTTCTTCCGCTCATCACCTGGTACACGTGTGCGCAGCTACACCTCCCTGGGCAGCATGGACAACACCTGCAGGAACCCGGTGCTCCAGGTGGTGGACGCCCGGGGCGTGACCCGCTACAGGCCGGCGCACCAGCTGGAGGACGAAGACGAGGAGCGGAACTCTCGAGCGTGAAGACGTCGGGAGAAGAAGACCTTCTTTTATAAGACTCATAGACCTGGAGAAGACGCGGATCAATATGAAAAAAAAGGTGTGCGAGTGTTTGTGTTGCTGAATAAAGCATCGATCAGTGTCGTCCCTCGCTGTTGTCATGTTTCTATTTCGGGGTCCCTCATGCAGAGCGTCTTGATTTATCTCATTCACGGATCCATTCGTCTTGTTTTTGTTGTTTTTTTCTCCCCTAAAATCCAATCACGACCACCTGCCCCGGACAGACGGCCTCCGTCCCAACGTATGAGTAAATAACTCGGTTCTCTGACTTCCATCTGAAGGTCAAGGTCACCAGCAGGTTCTTCCATCGACCCATCATCTCCTTGTAGTTCTCCTGGTGGACCTCACGGGCGCGATGTTCTCACGTTTTTCCATTTAGCAGGCGGTGATTACAATATATTAACCTCCTCTGTTCCCAGACATGATTGAATCCGAGCTCATCGATCCTCTCTCTGGAGATTCGTCGCGCGGGTCCAGGATCGATCCAGGACGATCTAATAAAGCGCGAGGCTTACGAGGCCACCGCAGGTCCCTCCGTCCGCCCCCCGAACTTTATTAATGATAACAGTAATACAAGAGGCGGTGGAGTGAGGATCTGTAATCGGGGAATCTAATGGTTTGTGTTTTTTTTAGCTGCTGCCATAAATAAACCGAGATATTGTCTGCGATGATGATGTTTGTGTGGATTTAAGTGATGCTCTTCAGGCTTCAGGTCTTCCTATGGAGCAGTGTCCAGGGACATATGAAACGACAACAAATGCATGAGCAATAGAACCTTTCATGTGTGAAACATGCTGATATTTTTGTGTACAAACCTGCTTTTTCCACGTGCACGTGCAAACTTTCATTTACGCACCTGAAATTTTTGGCAATTTCACCCAAAACTTTCAAGAGCATATCAGAAACTTTTAATCGTTTTGTGTGTGCACCAGAAACTTTTGCAATTTCTACAGAAACTTTTGCCATTTCGACAGATAATTTTGAGATGGACCGAAAAATGTTCACCTGTGCACCAGAACACTTTGTGTGAGCACCAGAACATTTTTTGCAATTTCACCAGATCATTTTGAGTACGCAAAAGTTGAGTTTGCACCAAATAGTTTCACATGTGCACTAGGTAATTTTGTGCGTGCACCTGAAACTTTGTCAATTTCATCAGATAATTTCGAGTTTGCACCGAATATTTTTTACCGTTGCACTAGAAAATGTTATGTGTGCAACAAATTCTATGGCAAATTCACCAGATAACTTTGAGTTTGCTCCAAATATTTTCACATGTGCACTAGATAGTTTTTAGTGTGCACACAAAAGTATTGGAATTTCACAATAAACTTTATTCGCACCAGGTAATTTTGTGTGCGCACCAGAAACATTTGCAATTTCACCAGATAATTTTGAGTAGGAACCAAATATTTGCACGTGTGCACATCTTAATATAGCATGTGCACCCGAAATCATTGGAATTTCACAATAAACCTTTGTAATTTTGTGTGCGCAGCAGAAACTTTTGCAATTTCACCAGATCATTTTGAACCAAATATTTTCACATGTGCACTAGATAATTTTGTGTGTGCACCAAAAATTATTGGAATTTCACAAGAAACTTAATTCGCACCAGGTGATTTTGTGTGCACACCAGAAACTTTTGCAATTTCACCAGAAACTTTTGCAATTTCACCAGAAACTTTTGCAATTTCACCAGATTATTTGAGTTTGCACCAAATATTATCACATGTGCACTAGAACATTTTGTGTGTGCAACCGAAATTTTTGGAATTTCACAAGAAACTTTATTCGCACCAGGTAATTTTTGTGTGCGCCACAGAAACTTTTACAATTTCACCAGAAAATTTTGCAATTTCGACAGATCATTTTGAGTTTGCACCAAATATTTTAACATGTGCACTAGATCATTTTGCGTGTGCAACCGAAATTATTGGAATTTCACAAGAAACTTAATTTTCACCAGGTAATTTTGTGTGCGCCACATAAACTTTTGCAATTTCACCAGATAATTTTGAGTTTGCATCAAATATTTCCACATGTACACAAGAATATTTTGCATGTGCACCCGAAATTATTTGAATTTCACAAGAAACTTTATTCGCACTAGAACATTTTGCGCGTGGACGAGAAACTCTTCAATTTCATCAGATCATTTTGAGTACAAACCAAATTTTTTTTTTATGTGCGCACCAGAAACTTTTACAATTTTACCATACATTTTGAGTACGAACCAAATATTTTTTTTACGTGCGCACCAGAAACCTTTACAATTTTACCATACATTTTGAGTAGGAACCAAATTTTTTCACGTGTGCACAATAAAATTTTGATATGCACCAGAAACTTTTCCACTTTCACCAGATAATTTTGAATTTGCACTAAATATTTTCAAACTTGCACTAGCTAATTTTGCACGTGCACCCGAAATTATTGGAATTTCAAAAGAAAATTTATTCGCACCAGGTAATTTTGTGTGCGCACCAGAAACTTTTGCAATTTCACCAGATCATTTTGAGTCGGAACCAAATATGTTCACATGTGCACATCTTAATTTAGCATGTGCACCCGAAATTATTGGAATTTCACAATAAACTTTATTCACACCTGGTCATTTTGTGTGCGCCGCAGAAACTTTTGCAATTTCACCAGATCATTTTGAACCAAATATTTTCACATGTGCACTAGATCATTTTGTGTGTGCACCCGAAATTATTGGAATTTCACAAGAAACTTAATTTGCACCAGGTAATTTTGTGTGCACACCAGAAACTTTTGCAATTTCCCCAGATAATTTTGAGTTTGTACCAAATATTTTCACATGAGCACTCGATAATTTTGCATGTAAGTAAGTAAGTAAGTCATATTTATTTATATAGCGCTTTTCCAGACCAGGGTCACAAAGCGCTTAAACAATCAAAACAATATTCAATAAAGTATATACTTTAAAGATCAAGATAAAACTGATAACACAACAGGAGTTACAGAAAATCAAGGAAAAGCCTGAACAAATAGAAACGTCTTAAGATGTTTCTTAAAGGAGTCAGTAGATCCATCAAGCGCAAAGAGAGAAGAAGATCGTTCCAAAGCTTAGGAGCAACAGCCTGAAAAGATTTCTCTCCTCTGGTCCTGAACCGTGTGCGAGGAACCATCAGTAGATTCTGATCCACAGACCTCAGAGCCCGAGCTGGGGTGTAAGGCTGGACCAGATCAGTTATGTAAGGAGGAGCCTGACCATGAATGGATCTGAAAGTAAGAACCAGAATTTTAAAGTTGAAAGAAACTGGAAGCCACTGAAGAGTTTTAAGGATCGGAGAAATGTGAGTTCTTCTACTAGAGCGGGTCAGAATTCTCGCTGCAGAGTTTTGTATCAACTGCAGACGAGACAGATCCTTCTTTTTAAGACAAGAAAACAAACTGTTACAATAGTCCAGACGAGAAGAAACAAACGCATGGATTACAAGCTCCAGATCATGTTCCGACAACATTTTCCTAAATTTAGAGATTTTTCTCAGTTGAAGGAAAGTTTCTGGTCAGTTTTCTGCAGTCTTGCACTAGAGACATGCCTTTATCAAATACAACACCCAGGTTTCTCAGGCTCATTTTGACAGACTGACCTAAGTCACCCAAGTACTGACTCAACCCTGGAACCTTATCATCAGGAGCAATCACCAGAGTTTCAGTTTTGTCCACATTTAGCTGCAAAGTGTTTTCACTCCACTGTTTGATTTCTAGCAAACAATTGACTAAGCTGTTCAGCCTCTGGGGCTCAGTTGGATCAACAGAGCAGCAGAGCTGGATGTCATCAGCAAAAATGTGATAAGAAACATGTGGAAATCTCTGAATGATTTTACCGAGGGGAATCAAGTACAGCAAAAACAATAAAGGACCCAGAACAGAACCTTGAGGGACTCCACACAACAGATCTGCCGATTCATTCGATTCGATTCGATGTGCATTTGAAATTATTGGAATTTCACAAGGAACTTGTAAATTTCTCATGTGCACCAAGAACTCTCGCATGTGCCCAAAAACCTTTGCGTGTGCATTAAAAAAACTTTCGCATGTGCACCAAAAACTTTTGTGTGTTCACTAAATAATTTGACTTGTGCACCAGGAACTTGACAATATGTTTGATATATATACAGTATATATATACATTTTTTATTGAGGTACGTCAATAACATGATTCCAAGCTGTGCATGTAATGCGTTGAAACTGTAATATGTTGCTTTAAGACGCATGGCAAGCGAAGCTGCAATGTTGTTTATGATTTTCAAACTTTTATGGGAGTTTAAGCGAGAAGATCAGTTCCAAAAATTGCTTTCACTTGAGCTAGCTTCGGGTTATTAGCTGATGCTAGCTGTTTTAGCTACGGTTTAATCCTAAATTATTGGGACATTTAGTTCATCGACCCAGATTGCTTTCTATAACCAACATCTATTTCAAGCAAATAATTTAGTTTAGATGAAAATTAAGATAATAGCAACTTGGCTACATTGGCGTTAGCTAGCATTGGCTAACAATCTGTTCACTGCATTCGCATTTATCTTGTTGGAAACTGCCGTAGGAAATCAATTATCAGGATTATATTATGAAAATAAAGCAGCAGAAAGTCCACTGATAAAGAAAACAACCCTCATTGTCATTCTTCGCCACATTTTCCCGGATATTATCCTCATTTGTTTGTCTTGGTCGTTTGTCTATGAAACTGCAGTAGATGTTCTAATAATAGTAGCAACACAAAACAGATTCATTTGAAACACGTTTAAAGTGCAACTGTCATGGATATTAAAAACATCGCCTTTAATTTCTGTCGATAAAAATGAATAGAAACAGCCTTAAAGGTGGGGTAGGTGTTCCTCAAAACGTCGTGAGTATACTGCAACGTTCCCTGAAACCGAACCAGTGTAGCTACACATCTACTCACTAACATTCCGTCATCATTGAGAGGAAGCAGTCGAACTTGATTGACATATCAATTGATATTTTCAGATGAGACCAGAAGTCCCGAATCTTTTCGACCTGAGGATGATAAAGATGGTAATTGATAATAAAATAATATGACATTTTACCTCTAGCGTGCAGCTCTTAACCCCAACTCACCTCCTTAACTTCTTCCCATAGAACAAAAAAACTAATCAAATTTCTTCCACTTCTATTGCGAGCCCGAGAAACTTCCAAATTGATTCCGACGTCCTGGTATTTTTAGTTATAATTCTTCTCTTTGTTCCAACGTCCTTCACGGTTTCCTGCTGATCTTTTTTAATCTCCCCCGCAGGTTCTTTCCGTCGTCGCTTTATCAATATTTATCTTCAAATCACTTCCTTCCTCCTCCGACTCTGACCTGAATGAAAAGTCTGATTGTGGCACCGGAGCCGAGGTCAAAACCCGGAGAAGAAAATAGCATCTGATTAGAGGGCGCTGTGGTTTCTTTTTTAGTGTGCGATCGTTGCTGCTGCTTTTTTTTTTTTTTTTTCCCACTAGGACGACGTCTTAAAAAAATCTTTAGTGACATTTCTGTCGGCGGTTATTATTATTTTCGCTTCAGTTTAATCCTCGCGCAGCGGTCGACGACCGCAGACGCTAACAATGATTAACAATTAAAAGCTGGAAACGATTGAAATATCAAACGATAATTAATACTTTTCACATCGTAGACTTCGGAATTCAGCTATTATTATTAATGTAATTACATATATCAATGAAATAGTTACATTTACACAGTTTTTACTTACAGAATATGCTTGTTTTAAACTATGAAATGAACAGTATCAATTACATTTTTTTGTCATAGAAAGAATATTCTATTTTACAGTAGTTAACGATAGTAAATTCATATACATTTTCATATAAACTAAGGTTATTTTTAATTTAAAATGTTTTTTTTTTAGGGAAACGTGAACATTAAAACTTTTCCTAACTGTAAAATCAACAGTATCAATACATTTTTTATTCAATGTAAAGAACTAAAATGTTTGAATATATATATATATATATATGTACACTGTATATATATATATATATATATTAAGTAAGTAAGTAAATTATATATATACAGTATATATATCTTGTATATATACAGTATATACTGTATATACTATATATATACTGTATATATATACAGTATATTTATAGTAAGTAAGTAAGTTAATGATATATACTGTATATATACAGTAGGTATATATACAGTAGGTATATATATATATATATATATATATATATATATATATATATATATTCATATACACATTACATAATAGCATGTAGGGATGTGTGCTGGAGTCGACTGTATCCTCTCGTCCTCATTCATCGCCAGGATCTCGCATGATTTCGTTGTTCCTTTACCTGCAGAGGATGTAATGACTGTTGCCATCTAGTGGACGTAATTTTAATTTTAACACAAAAATGAAAAAAGCTGTTTTGCAGATATTTGCATGTTGATTGTAAATAAAAATATAAAGTTTGTTGAAATATAGAGTATAAGAAAGATTTAAAAGCCAAATATATATGTATGTAATTTTTAATGTATTATTTTAAATGAATACAGATTAAAATAAATTTGGAATCGTGGTGTTTAAGTGAATAAAAATGAATAAAAAAATAAAGTTTTAAGTTTTATTTCATCTGAATCACAAGATACATGTCGAATTAAAAAACATGATTCCAGGAAACACTATCTCTCAGATGAATATATGAATATAATTCTTTCTTCGCAAGACTCCACGACCACAACTTAAACATCCCGGCGTCTGATCCTGGGACGCGAGCCGGGGTCCTGGAGCCTGTGATGCTCTTCTTTGAAGGAATCTAATCCAATTCTTCTGCGGCTCCCGGAGCGCCATGAGACAGCGACTCCGTCCCGGGAACGTCGCTTCCACTGGAAGGATGAATAGACGCTCCTTTGTCAGGAAAGACAAGAGAGACCTTTTGAATCGCTGCAAATTACCAAACCCTGTGAATGTAAAACCAACCGAGCCGATCATCGGAAATAGGATGTTCGCTATCAAAGTGTGACATTTTTTTCCAGGGGGGGATGAAAGCCAGAGGAACGTGGATTGAAGAAGATTTCTGGGCTTGTTGTCAGTGGAGTGTGACTGACTCGGCTCATTTGAAAACTGCTTTTTTTTTTTGGGATGTTGAAATAAAAGACGCTCTCGTAATCCCGAGTTTGTCACGAGTCACAGTCCGGCGGACCCCCCGTCCATATCGGCGGCGACAGCTTGAAAAACTGTCTCCGGACTTTAATGTACAGAAGGACGTCGACCACAGTCTTGACAAGATTAGAACTGGATTAAGAAACTTTTCTTGTTATTTTCTACAGTTCTGGACCAAGAAACTATTTGAGTTATTCATGTATTAATTTACTTACACTTATCTATCGGCTAACTAACACTGCTAGGCTTTGTTGCTTGAGTTGCATTGCTAAGCTAACGTTTAGTTGCTAGCTTAGCGTTAGCTTAGTTGCTTTAGTTGCAGTGCTAAGATTACGATTATTTGCTAGCTTAGCGTTAGCTTAGTTGCTTTAGTTTCAGTGCTAAGCTGACGTTGAGTTGCTGGTTTAGAGTTAGCCTAGTTGCTTTAGTTTCAGTGCTAAGCTGACGTTGAGTTGTTAGTTTAGCGTTAGCCTAGTTGCTTTAGTTGCAGTGCTAAGCTGATGTTTAGTTACTGGCTCAACGTTAGCTCAGTTGCTTTAGTTGCAGTGCTAAGCTGACGTTTAGTTGCTACCTAAACGTTAGCTCAGTTGCTTTAGTTGCAGTGCTAAGCTGACGTTTAGTTACTAGCTCAACATTAGCTTATTTGCTTTAGTTGCAGTGCTAAGCTGACGTTGAGTTGTTAGTTTAGCGTTAGCCTAGTTGCTTTAGTTGCAGTGCTAAGCTGATGTTTAGTTGCTGGCTCAACGTTAGCTCAGTTGCTTTAGTTGCAGTGCTAAGCTGACGTTTAGTTGCTACCTAAACGTTAGCTCAGTTGCTTTAGTTGCAGTGCTAAGCTGACGTTTAGTTGCTAGCTCAACATTAGCTTATTTGCTTTAGTTGCAGTGCTAAGCTGATGTTTAGTTGCTAGCTCAACATTAGCTTATTTGCTTTAGTTGCAGTGCTAAGCTGACGTTGAGTTGTTAGTTTAGCGTTAGCCTAGTTTCTTTAGTTGCAGTGCTAAGCTGATGTTTAGTTGCTGGCTCAACGTTAGCTCAGTTGCTTTAGTTGCAGTGCTAAGCTGACGTTTAGTTGCTACCTAAACGTTAGCTCAGTTGCTTTAGTTGCAGTGCTAAGCTGACGTTTAGTTGCTAGCTCAACATTAGCTTATTTGCTTTAGTTGCAGTGCTAAGCTGACGTTGAGTTGTTAGTTTAGCGTTAGCCTAGTTGCTTTAGTTGCAGTGCTAAACTGATGTTTAGTTGCTGGCTCAACGTTAGCTCAGTTGCTTTAGTTGCAGTGCTAAGCTGACGTTTAGTTGCTACCTAAACGTTAGCTCAGTTGCTTTAGTTGCAGTGCTAAGCTGACGTTTAGTTGCTAGCTCAACATTAGCTTATTTGCTTTAGTTGCAGTGCTAAGCTGACGTTTAGTTGCTAGCTGAATGTTAGCTCAGTTGCTTTAGCATTGCAACTAAAGCAACTAATGTTTAGTTGCTAGCCAAAACAAACAAGATCTGAGGAAAAAAACCAAACTACTTGTGTACGTTGTCAAGTGCTTTTGGGGTTTGTTTTTTGATCAATATTAAATTAAAAGAAATTAAACTGATAATAAAGTTAAAACATTTTTGTAAAGATAAAGCAAGACCCCCACAATCATCCCCAGAATTTAAATTAAGTAATAATAAAAGAAAATACATTCTTGCAAAAAAATCATCCTCAATCCATATTACATCGTAGCATGTAAGGGGTGTGTGCTGGAGTTGACTGTATCCTCTCGTCCTCAGTCTTTTCTGGGGATTTCGCAGGATTTTTTTGTTCCTTTGGCTGCGGATGTAATTGCCAGGGGACTGAAGTTTAATTTCAGTGCAGCTGAATATCAGTATGGTGTGAACAAAGAACGCTTAAACAATCAATAAAGTATATACTTTAAAGGTCAAGATAAAACTGATAACACAACAGGAGTCTCAGAGAATAAAGGAAAAGTCTGCACAAATAAAAACGTCTTAAGATGTTTCTTGAAGGAGTCAGTAGATCATCAAACACAGAGGAAGATCGTTCCAAAGCTTAGGAGCAACAGCCTGGAAGGATTTCTCTTCTCTGGTCCTGAACCGTGTTCAGGAACCATCAGTAGATTCTGATCCATAAACCTCAGAGCCCGAGCTGGGGTGTAAGTCTGGATCAGATCAGTGATGTAAGGAGGAGTCTGACCATGAATAGATCTGAAAGTAAGAACCAGAATTTTAAAATGGATCCTGAAAGAAACTGGAAGCCAGTGAAGAGTTTTAAGGATCGGAGAAATGTGAGTTCTTCTACTAGAGCGGGTCAGAGTTCTGAATCAACTGCAGGCGAGACAGATCCTTCTTGGTAAGACATGAAAACAAACTGTTACAATAGTCCAAACGAGAAGACAAAAACGCATGGATTACAAGCTCTAGATCATGTTCCGACAACATTTTCCTAATTTTAGAGATTTTTCTCAGTTGAAGGAAACAGTTTCTGGTCAGTTTTCTGCAGTCTTGCACTAAGTAAGTAAGTAAGTAAGTAAGTAAGTAAGTAATATTTATTTATATAGCGCTTTTCGAGACCAGGGTCACAAAGCGCTTAAACAATCAAAACAATACTAAAAAAAAAAAAGTATATACTTTAAAGATCAAGATAATACTGAGAACAACACAGGAGTTCGAGAAATTCAAGGAAAAGCCTGAACAAATAGAAACGTCTTAAGATGTTTCTTAAAGGAGTCAGTAGATCCATCAAGCGCAAAGAGAGAGGAAGATCGTTCCAAAGCTTAGGAGCAACAGCCTGAAAAGATTTCTCTCCTCTGGTCCTGAGCCGTGTGCGAGGAACCATAAGTAGATTCTGATCCACAGACCTCAGAGCCCGAGCTGGGGTGTAAGGCTGGACCAGATCAGTGATGTAAGGAGGAGCCTGACCATGAATAGATCTGAAAGTAAGAACCAGAATTTTAAAGTTGACATGAGACATGTCTTTATCAAATACAACACCCAGGTTTCTCAGGCTCATTTTGACAGACTGACCTAAGTCACCCAAGTACTGACTCAACCCTGGAATCTTATCATCAGGAGCAATCACCAGAGTTTCAGTTTTGTCCACATTTAGCTACAAAGTGTTTTCACTCCACTGTTTGATTTCTAGTAAACAATTGACTAAGCTTTTTAGCGTCTGTGGCTCAGTTGGATCAAAAGAGCAGTAGAGCTGGATGTCATCAGCAAAAATGTGATAAGAAAAATCAGGAAATCCCTGAATGATTTTACCGAGGGGAATGAAGTACAGCAAAAACAATAAAGGACCCAGAACAGAACCTTGAGGGACTCCACACAACAGATCTGCCGATTGAGACCTCATTTGATTGGCAGATACACTAAAACTGCGCCCAGAAAGGTAAGATGAGGACCATTCTAACACAGACCCAGACAGTCCCACTTCATCCCTCAATCTTCTCAGCAGCCCGGTATTTAACTGTATCCACTCGTCCTCAGTCATCGCTAAGATCTAGCATGATTTCTTTTGTTCCTTTAACTGCAGACATAATGACTGAAAATATCACAAAAATTAAATAATAAATGAAAAATATGTTAATATTTGAATGTTAATTGTAAACAGAAATACACAGTTTGTTGAAAATCTCGACTATAAAGGAACTGGAGCTTTAAAAACAAAAAATATATATTTGATGTATTATTTACGAATATGATATCATTAAAACAATTGCGATATTTAAGTGCATTTTTTATTTTATCCTTACATTTTTGAATAAAAAATGGACGTACTACATAATAAACAAATATATATAAATAAATGGATTAAAAAATAATATTGAAATTTGCACAACAAACTTTGAACAATATTGACGCCGTATTTTGTTAAAAGCTACTTTCTTGAAAATCTAGACTTTGTTTAAATACAAATATATTTATATATATTAATTAAAAAACACATTTTAAATTGCACAACAAGTGCAACCTACACAAGAGGATCATTATCAACTGCTTCTGTCTTAAGTGCGATTACATTTTCTTTTTAGTTCTTTTTTTATGAATTTAGTTTTCTTTCCTTTTTTCAAACCACATCTCCATCCACTCGTGAACAGAACCCCTACATACCCGAACCCCTTCAGTGACGAAGAAAGTCCCGTGTTATCGGACCGGTGGTCATGTCTCTTTGGTTCTGGAGGAGCCGCCGAGGTATTTACTCAGAGTTTTTTTTACTTCACCAGACCACGCTTGAATTTATTTCCCATTAAAGTCGTCGAACGCTATCATGAAACTATTTGCGAGAAGAGCTTTCAGCCGCGGCGGCTGCTTTTTTTTTTCATTCCTGCGTCGTGCAAATGTAGTCCGAGCACATTTGTTCGGCGTGACAGCTGGAAGTGTCGCGGAAATAATTACAGCGTCTGAAACAAGAAGGAGCGACAACGCTTCTGTTCAGACGACTTCCGAAAAACAAAAGAAACAAACTGTAGTGACGCGCGAGCGTTGATCACGGCGACTTATGAGTGTTTTTTTTAATCTGTCGTCGCAGGTGAGTGTTCTTTCTCTAGACCACGCAACACCTTAAGTTTTTTATTTCCTCAAAAACAACAACTTTGACGTCTCCCGCGGCTTCTCTTCTCGCAAATTTCGACTTTTTGTTTTTCCATTAATCAACCCGGTCGCGTCAAAATCACGACTGGTTCCGTCAAATGAACGGCCCGGTGTTCGAGACGAGTGTTTTCCAATTAACTTCATCTGAACTGAACCACTTACCCGCATGTCGGAGTCAATCAAGAGTCTTTGCCTTTTCCTGCTGGGATTGGCACCAGCAACCTTCCCCATGAATGGAAGCTGATGAACGAGTAGATAATTGAAATAATCACAGGTTTCTTTGGCAGGTTTTTTTCAGGGATAATTCAAAGTTGTAGTTACCACCTCAGACCACTAGGGGAGCGGACGTCAAAGTCCAAATCAGGGGCCACATTATGTACAGAGTTAGGGGCCGTCAAGCCTATAGACCAGGGGTGGGCAATTAAAATTCTTCAAGGGCCACATTAAATCCTGTGAATGTTGTTAGGGGCCGTCAACCAAAAAGAAAGACGAGAAAATCCCTAAAAAAAATAGAATGAAATTTGTCATTAGGCCGTGACATTTATTAAACTAAATAAGCTGCAATTTTATTCTTGTATATATGAGTTTTTTTTCAAAACATTTCTTCTACTAACTTTAAAAAAAGTATTTTTAGGGATTAATATATACTCCAAAAATGACAAAAAAAAAGTAAATAACTGTTTTGTGAAAATGTAAATGAATAATAAATACAAAATACACTTTTTTATGCATTAGAACCGTTTATACACGATTGACTTTGACAATACAAGGGCCACATAAATACAGTCAAAAGGCCCAGGTCTGCTAGAGACAGAGGAACAAAACCCCCCAAAAAATTTTTTAAATGTCTATTTAGCTCAAATTTATCTTATTGAGACAAATAATGATTAGCTAAAACATTTTTGTCACATAAAATATTATATTTAATAATGACAATAATTCAGTTTTTTCTTTAATTTACTTCACAATTATTTTAAAAGTAATACTTAAGTTGAAAATGGTTGTAAGTATAGGAAAAAAAACACAAATACAAAATAAAATGGTAACTACATGTCAGGTCTAGTCAAACCTTTTTTTTCCGTGATCATTTTTTAGATAATTTCCTTGTATTTGAAGGTCAAAAACACGATGTACCTGAAGCTCATTACGACGTTTGAGACTCAAAGTCCTCGTCGCCGCAGTCGCTGTTCCGACCTGTCCGTCAATGTCGGCCCCTCCGTCCTCATCACTTCTGATTGGCCCATCAAAAGTCATGTGACGCCCGGAGCTCTTTTTTTCAGAGACGACTACTTGTGTACGATGCTTCTTGTTAGCTTGAAATGTTTCGTACGATCTGTGACATATCCTCGTCGTGAAATTTCATAAAGTAACGTACGGTGAGGTTCATGGTTGGTGAGGCACTGACTCCTTAATGTCAGATTTACAAGTATATAAACCCAAAAGGGAAACTCATTCAATTGACTACTTGTTATTTCATATCTCAACAGCATTCTTCACACACATATGAAGTTTAAATATTCATTCTTTCATTGACAACCGCTTTATCCCAGGGTTGGGTCCTATCCCAGAAACATAGGGCGAGAGGCAGGGGACACCCTGGACAGGACGCCAGGCTGTCTCATGAAGTTTAAATATATATGATTTAATTCATAATTTCTTGGTATTTTACCGTGAAGTTTCAAGAGTGAACAATCCAGAGCGACTATAATAATGTAATGACAGATAGTCCCGCCTTTTGTTTCTTCCGATTGGTCAATATTGCGTTAGGCCTTCCGTGATTGGCTGGATTTACGCAAGACCGGAACAATGTTATTTATGGTGAACAGATAAATATTGAGTATTAAATGGGTGAATATAACCATGACATTTATTATTATTATTATTATTTTAGGCCAAAATGTAGTTTTTAAATATTCTATTGTATTTTTCTTAGTCTTATCTCTTTATATATGATTGAAATTAAATGCGTCTTTCCTTCGCCACACAAATCTATCTATCCATCCATCCATCCATCCATCTACAGTATCTATCTACAGTATCTATCTATCTATCTATCTATCTATCTATAGTATCCATCTATCCATCCATCCATCCATCTACAGTATCTATCTATCTATCTATCTATCTATCTATCTATCTATCTATCTATCTATCTATCTATCTATCTATCTATCTATCTATAGTATCTATCTATCCATCCATCTATCTACAGTATCTATCTACAGTATCTATCTACAGTATCTATCTACAGTATCTATCTATCTATCTATCTATCTATCTATCTATCTATCTATCTATCTATCTATCTATCTATCTATCTATCTATCTATCTATCTATCTATCTATCTATCTATCAAATAATTATGCTGTCATCGTCATCACTGTCTGGTACTTTGCTGCAACCGTTTCCTCTACTGCTCTGTCATGACTCCTTCCATCCTTTCATCTTTCACTCGTCAAAAGAACTTCGCTGCAGATTCCTAGACGAAAGTTAGTTTGAAACAATTTGTCAAAGATTAAAGATGAAAAGATTTGTCCCGAGGAGAAGTCAAAGTGTTTTCGGGACGAAACAGAAATGAAAGTCAAAGCAAATGACGTAAACGCTTCAACCATCTCTCCGGCCTCCACCGATCTGATTATACGAGTGGAGTCCATGCAACATGTGCAAGAGATGTCAGAGCCTCGCGCTGATCCTGGACCATTGTTCTTCGTCTCTGCTTTATTGAACAGACGAGGCCGAGACCAGACGCCGGAGGGAGAGCGAGGGACAGACGACGAGTGTTCGGGACGGATCGAGGTTATTAGAACATTTTTTAAGAGTTAAAAAAAAAACAAGATGTTTATGTAAAACCTCAGATCAATCTGGATCAGCCAGATCGATTATTAATGTCTGGCTCTAATGGTTGAGACACTTATTTGATGTGAGATAATCTAAGAGTTTTTTTTTATTTTAGTTTAAAATATCACGTTTAATTCAACCTGTCAGCAGGTGGTGAAAGTGTTTCCGAACTCGCTCCACAAAACGTTGAATTCAGGTCAGAATATTTTGAGTCGTTTTTACATTCAAAAGACAGACGAGGGTTACAGACATTATGTATCGAGCCAAGATACAATGATTCATCTACAGCAATAAGATAATCCTTCGCAGTAAAAAAAAGTAAATATGTTTTTCGGATAAATTAATGCTAAGGTCGAGTTGAGACATTTGTTCAATCATTGTTTCTTGGCTCGATACATAATGTCTGTGACCCTGTAGTGTTGTTTAAAATACAAAAAAAAACATGTTTTGAATTTGCACACAAATGTATTATATAGATTTTGACTTGTAATTTATTTAAAAAAACAACAACTTATACTCCATAAAATCATGCACATATTCTTCTTAAAGTACAATAACACTTTATTGCACTCGTTGTGTAACTGCCTGAAATTATTGTTTTCTTTGGGATTTTATCAACTAAGACAATATTTATTTAGGATGGAAATAGATGTTGAGTAAATAGAATCAAATCAGTAAATATTTTGACAGGATCTTGTTCGAAAAAACCACCAGGATGGAATCATTAAAAGAATAAATCAATATTTGTAATATATAACCTAGTTTTTGTTCTATACATAAAGAAATTAAACAATTGTTTTAAGTCCATGATTCAATGAGAAAAAAAAAAATTCAACCGTCCCTTAATAAAAGATTAAACATCTTTATATCAGAAGAATTATTTCTAGTACTTTTGTGAGTCTTAACTTTGCATATAAAGTAATAAAATTCATTTGAAACCTTTTATTTTGTTTTCTAATCAAGTACTAATTAAGATTTTCTGTTGACTGTTGCTTTTATTGAAGTTGCTGAAAAACTAATTTCGCTGTGTGATAATTAAAAGCTTCTAATTGAACTTCAACTGCACAATAACGGAGGTCAGTGTTACACAACCTTCTGTGTGTTACACAAGTGTGTGTTTGTCACATTTGATCCTGATCAGCTTCAATCTTGTGACGATCTTCCTCGTGTCGGAATCTAATAAAAACAAACTGCAGCCTCGTCCTGTAAATGTCCAACAGCACGAGGAGAATGATTTTAAAGAAGAGAAGTTTAAATTAATTTACCTTCTCACGCAGAGGTGGAAACTTTGTTTTTTATTCTCTTTAAATTTATAAAGTGGCGACATCAGTCACTTCATGTGGAGGAAGAAACAACATATTCTTTTAAAGTGAAAAGTTACATTTTTACTTTATGACTTGTCCAACGATGGAATGAAAGGAGCGACAAAAAATAAGAAATGAATTAAAAACAAATGAAAATATGCTCAAAACAAACAAATATTCAGAAAAAGTCAGTTGACAATACAATGTTCCTTTCTTAATTATTTTTCTCTTAGTTATTAAAAAATCCCACAGAAATGTGCGAAATAAAACTTTATTTATTTATTGGTTTTTAATTAAACCATGTTGAGAAATGACTCAGCAAAACAAATCAATATTATCAAGAAGAAAAAAGCGTCAAGTAAGACTGCAATTAAGGTTTTGTCAATAACAAACATTTGATTAAATGAATATGTATGATATTCAATTTCTTAGGCCAGTTAGCCAAAGAAAAACTCACATATAAATCAAAATTCTTACATATATCACACATTTAGAATACGTTTCTGTGAGTCAAACACCTTTTTTTTCATTTCTTAGTATTATTTTTATTAGCACCCATCATTTTGATTTCTATTTCTATAAAAAGCACGTTTTTATCCTTTAGACAAGACAGTTTTATATTTCTTTAAGATAATTTAGTTTGTATAAAATACAAATATATTGGAAAATAATAGAATTCATTCATTTTGAGAACAAATGGGGAAAAAAAGAAAAGAGTAGCTTTGAAAAAAAGCGTTTGTAACCCTGTCCTGTCGACTTAATATTCTCCCTTTTTTTAAAACGACTGATTTGATTCTTCACTACAAGAAGTCGAAGAAGAGACTTCAGCGATTTCCACTTGAAGGTCGAAATGAAAGCTGCTTCCAAACAAGAGTGACAAACATGTCATCACACACCATGAAATAGAAGCATTAGCACTATTATCCAGTAAGATTGCTTCTCCGGCCTCACAACAGCTTCCACATTACAGACTATATAAATGGAAATGCATTTATTTGGATGTCCAGCTCTGTGTTTAGAGACGACACGCCACCACCATCATCATCATCATCATCATCATCAGGGAGAACAAATGCAAACGTGATTATTTACCGAGAACTTGAAGCAGAATTGAATTAATAAGAAAAAATATATATCATTTTGGTCAATTATAGGAGATAAAAGAACGTTTTTAAATGCAACACATCTATAAATTACACTCGTATTCCGTGCGTGTCCATCTAGGGGGGGAGGCCCGGGGCAGACCCACACTGTTCTAAGAAGAATCAACATCCTCGCGGTGCTGAGTCGGCAAAAACATGTTGGTTCGCCTTGTGGGAGTCGATTAATACGGAGAGTCTATTGGGTATCTTATCTCAATACCTCCGTCGGTTCCTCACATTACAACGACCTTTCTCAACCACAAGGTCATCTCCGGTCCCTGAAGTCTCCTTATCTGCATTCTCCCGTGCGCTACCCTCGGAGTGTCTGGTGTGTATGTATGTGTGCGTTTTTCACAAAAGTTGTGGCCGATACGTCACTAAACAAACGACGCCAAACTGACCTCAATCTTTTATTAGCGCGCTCGCGTGCGGCCGGTCGTAATGAAAAAAAGGCTCAGATTGCAGTCGGGTCTTCACAGAAGAAGCAACATTTTCTTCACGACGAACGTGAAAAGGACGACACAGAAAAAATAAACGCACAATAACCGTGAAAATACAAAAAAACTACACAGATGTTATATCGGTAATATAAAAAACAATGTTGGTTCTCGTGTGATTTGAAAGTAATATTTCAGTGTGAATAAGGCAAAGATTTAGATCCTAAATACCTCCTGACCATTCAATCCATTCAAAGTTTGTTTTTTTTTTACCCTGGAGATCAATGACATCAACATTGGTCACGACATTACGAGAACATACTTGCAAAGATTCATTTTCCAGATTGTTTTTGCGCAAAGAAAAAAAAACCAAGGGAGTTTAACCCCATTAACACCAGTTAATACAATTTTTTTTAAAGATAATGGACAAAAAAAATCGTGAGATATTGTTTTTTGTGCGTGTAGCATCCAATTAAAATCCTCAAAAAGTCATTAAAAATAACAATATTTTTGCGTCTATTTGAAGTCTTTTACAACTCCTGCTCAGCTCAAAGCCAAAATAATTATAAAAAATATTTAAATGTCTGTTAACTTTTTGTCAATATAAACACAAAAAATATTTTTATAAAATGTACTTTTTTTTGGATACGGAAAGAAATTTGTTTTGGTGTTGGTTTTGCATCTGGAAAGACATGGCAACTTAAAAAAAACCCCAAGATTTGGGTTTGAATGAACATTTATAGAAAATGTAAAAAAAAAGTAAAAGTATGTAGTGAATGAGGAGGATGATGAAGCTCTTACTTCGGCACCTGAAGAAGAGCCAGATGTGGTCAGTAGTGAATTATTGGTTATAATAAACTTATAATTGAATAAATTCATGATCTAAGACAATATTTTAACTTTTGACACAGAGGTCATTAAAGTACATTTTGGACGATTACTGAACATATCAATTGGTTTAAATTTTGAAATTTAGATTTTTAGATACAAACTGACGACTTTCGCCAACAAAAAATTGTCATTAAACAGTGTTAAGTCGGTAGTTTTTGTTAAACAACCCAGAACAGTTTGGGAAATACTTTTTAAAAAGGCTGACATCATAAAATAAAAAAAAAATGTGATGAGTCAGCATTTTACATGAATAATGCAGGGGAGCAACGATAATGAAAAAAAGGAAGACGACGTATAAAAGATAAATGAAAAAGTCAAACTACAAGAAGAAGCAGGAAGTGAATCAAGGATTAAACAATCAGCTAAAAACTAGAATATTATTGCTAATGTACATCATTCGGGAGAATATATTAACTATCTAAACACAATTCTTTGTAGAAAAAAAAGACACACAAAAAAGACTTGCATATTTGTACAAAACAGCTGGTTTTCCAGGTCCAGTCATTTGATCCCAGGAGGGGGCGCTATGGCTGCTAGCTCTGAGCTAAACCATTGATCGTAAACAGCAACGGTGTCAGTGCACTTGTTGTTTTTTTGGCCACGAGGATTCAAACCGACGATTGTTCAGGTTCCTGAGTGTCCTGGTCATGGAAGGACTGCGGCGATGTTAAGTTTGATGATGTCATGGATGGACTGGGGGGGGTCACGGGGTCAGGGGGTCAACAGCAGGGCGAGCAAGAGGAGCAGGAGTGAAGAGTTCGTGGAGCGACGCCCGCTGCTGTACGGAGCCGTTCCTGCAACTGAAGAAGAAGAAACATGAGCTGATGTTAATGTCGACTCTTTTGGTTCGACAGAATGAAGTCACAAGAAAATGTTTCCTGGTTCGGATTTTCCTCAACTTGTCCACCTTTTATGACATCGTCATCATCAGCCGGGGCCTGAAAGGAATTGTGGGTCTTTTTTTCCAACTTCATATCTACTTTATTATCTATTTTAACATTTTATCTTGTTGTAAACTTCTATTTCTGGACACAAATTCAGTTCTTTATCTTCTTTTTATAGATGATAAATGAAATTAAATATACTTTACACTGTGTGTTTAAAGCCGACAACTCTTAAAGGGGATCGTGTTGCAGTGCATTATGGGAGTTGTAGCACAAGTGGTGGCCGTAATATGATTAACCCTTGTTTTATCTCTGGGTCAAGATGACCCGAAAGGGATAGCACTAACACATTTGTTTTTCGGGCCTTCGGGTCACCTTGACCCAGAGATAACACAATGGTTAAATGGTCATTAAATATAGAGTCTTTAGCTCAGTCTCCAGTTCATATGAATATTTTTGTGCGTCCACTTTGAAACCTGTGAAAGTTATTTCATATTTCTCTGGTCAACTGCTGTGGGACCAATTATCGAGCCTGAATAAACAGACATGAAAAAAAAGACATATCTTATTTATATTTGACGGAGAAACATGCAGTTTAAACCTGAGATAAACCAGAACTTTTAGCTTTGAACTGCTCTAGAATGTTTTTTTCATGAAGTTTATTGAAGGACGTCCTGATCCAAAAAACAAAACAAAAAAATCAGATTTTCAGAGCCAACAAATTTGACGTTTTTCTTATTTTTCTTAGGGTCAGACCTGTTTACTTATAACTTGTTTAAGTTTTGAAAACATTTATTTTCTTCTTTCCTTCCTTTTTTATTTGTCCGTTTATTATTGGTCATTATGTTTTTCGTAGTGCTTTTATTTATATTTTTAAAATGAAATGTATGAAAAATAAAACATTACACAATTTCACTTTTTTGCATAATAACACAATTAGATGTATTTAGATTTATAACATGTAAAATATGAAATCATTTCTTTAAATAAAATGAAACAATACAATCAAATTAAGACTAAAGCCTATTTAAGCATGTATTTTTATTTATTTATTATCACGTTTTTTCCATCATTAAATTCTTTTATTGTCCCTTTTTTTTTCTTACCTTTTATTTTATTTATTATTACGTTGTTTTGTTTTTATCACTAAATTCTCTATTTGTCCATTTTTTCTTTCCGTTTTATTTATTTATTTATTAATACGTTTTTCCCATCACTAAATTCTTCATTTATCCCTTTTTTTTCTTTAAAAAAAAATAAATCTATTTATTAAAAAGGTTTTTTCCATATCTAAATTCTTTATTCGTCCCTTTTTTTAACTTTTGATTTTATTTATTTATTATTAAGATTTTTTCCATCATAAATTCTTTATTTGTCCCTTTTTTTCCATTTTGTTTCATTTATTTACTATCACGTTTTTTTTTAACATAATTAAATTCTTTATTTGTCCTTTTCTTTTTACTTTTTATATTATTTATTTATTATAAAGATTTTTTCCATCATTAAATTCCTTATTATTATTATTATTATTATTATTATTTTTTTTTTAACTTTTGGCTTGACTGTCCAGTGTCACGATCAAAGTATATGATTTGGCCCCTGAGAAAACGTAACTTCTGAGGTCTTGAATATAGTTTCATCCCATAAAAAAATTAAAAATTAACCTAAAAATTTAGATGATTTGTGTAAAAAAAAAAGCATTAAAGTGAGTTTGCGTCTCACCTTGTATCTGTTTGGATCCCTCGGACGCTGTGGCGAGAGAAAGACAAGATTATTATAAAGTTGAGACGAAGAAGAAGAAAACAAGTTGCTGATGAGTCATTTTTTGCTCACTTAACTTTCTCAATAAAAAGTACAGCACGGGCGGAACAAAAAAAGAAAGCCAGACAAATGAACAGGGGGAGCTATTTACCATTACTCAACGACTAACGCCGTGAAAAATGAGGAGTGACTGCTGGTGCGACCATAAATATGTCCCCCATGCAAATTCTCTTAAAGGTCGGGGGGGAAAAAAAAGGAACAGCAACAGGAAAGATGGTGTTATGCAAATGCAACCAGAGTGATCCGGACCATGGCGAGGAAGAGGGGGGAAAAAAAAAGAAGGGGTGCAACAGAAGCTCAACATGACAGAGTGAGACCACGAAGTGGACAGTGGATGAAAGGAGGGTCAGCGGAGAGCAGAGCCAGGAAAGCACGGAAGAAAAGAAGGTTGAGAAGATGGAAACAAGGTCAGACAGAGGGAGAAGGGAGGGAGAGCAGGGAGACGGCGGTGTTTGTGTCTGGGGCGTCACTTTCTCAGCGGGGGGGCGCACTAAAAGGAAATAATGGAGAGACGGATGGAGGGAAGGAAGGGCCTGTGGAGGGAGGAACGCAGGGGAGAGGCCAGCGGAGAGCTGGAGAGGAGGAAGAGCTTTGAGATCTTTTAGGACGGAGGAGAGGACGGAGGTCAGAGGAGAGCGCAGCAAAAACACAGCTGTTGTTAAATCGATCTTTAGCTTCTCCTGACACACACACACACACACACACACACACATGCACACACACATGCACACACACACACACACGCGGGCACACACACACATACACACGCACAAGTGTGTATTGACATCTCAACAAGCGACTAGAACAACTTCCCTCAGATCGACTCAGATGATTAGAGAAACCAGTCCAGTCACGCCGAGGAAGAGGAGGAAGAGGAGGAGGAGGAAGAGGAGGAAGAAGAAGGTGTATTCATGAGGGTTGAGGAGGAAGAGATAGAGGAGGAGGAAGAGGAGCAAGAGGAGTTAAAGAATGAAGAGGAAGAGGTGGTAGAGGAGGAGGAAGAGGTGGAGGAAGATGAGGAAGAGAAGGAGGAAGATGAGGAAGAGAAGGAGGAAGATGAGGAAGAGGAGGATAAAGAGTAGGAGGAAGAGGGTGTATTCATGTGGGTTGAGGAGGAAGAGGAGGGTTGAGGAGAAAGAGGAGGAAGAAGTGGAGGAAAAGGAGGACGAAGAAGAGTAGGAAGAGGAAGAGGAGGAGGAGGAAGAGAGGGAAGAGGAAAAGGATGAAGGAAAGAAAGAGGTGGAAGAGGAGGAAGAGGAAGAGGAGGAGGAGGAAGAGGAAGAGAGGGAAAAGGAGGAGGATGAAGGAAAGAAAGAGGGCGAAGAGGTGGAAGAGGAAGTGGAGGAAGAGAGGGAAGAGGAGGAGGATGAAGGAAAGAAATAGGAAGAGGAGGAGGAGGAAGAGATAGAGAAGAAAGAGGAGAAGGAGGAAGAAGAGGAGGAGGAAGGGGAGAAGGAGGAGGAAGAGGAGGAGGAGTTAGAGGAGGGTGTGTTCATGAGGAACATGGAGGTGAAGAATCTGCAGCAACACGTCGCAGCAACAGTCGTGGAAGTAAATTACTCTCAGATCTGAACAACCAACAGACATCAAGGGGTTAACGAAGCATTAAATAGCTGCTGGGACTGGGCCTCAGTGAGGGTGAGGGTGTGTGTGAGTAAGTGTGTGTGTGAGTGTGTAGGTGTGTGTGTGAGTGTGAGAGTGTGTGTTAGTGTGAGAGTGTGAGAGTGTGTGTTAGTGTGAGAGTGTGTGTAGATGTAGAAAATGGAGAAGCATGGCTGAAACTATTCTCAAACTCCAAACAATCTCTTCTATTTTTACTCATTATGACTTATTTTATTTATATAAACAAATACATTTTGTTTCGTAATATTTATAATACTTTATCTAATATTTCATTATTAAAAATATATTTAACCATTTTGTTTCTTTCATTTTTGTTTAAACTTTAAAAGTAACTTTTGACTTATGTTTAAGTTTTTTCAGATTATTTTGTCCTCGCAATATATAAAATGTATATTTTCTAGTTTTGTTAAGTTTCATTTGATCAGTATTTATTTTTTAGTTGTATTAGTTGATATTTTATATTATATTTTGAGTGTTTTTGCAATTTTCATTTAATTTGTAATTTCCCTCCCTTTTGTTGCATTTTCCGCAGTATATATTTAGAACTAATTACTAGTTAATTCATTTTTAATATTTTAAACAATATTTTAATATTCACTATTCTGCAATTATTTATTCATTTATTTTTGTTCATTTTACCTTTTTTTTAAAAAAAAAATCCTTTATTATTTTTTATTCTTAACTTTAATAAATTGATTTTAAATAGTTTTTACAAAATATTTTAAGTCAGTTTGCTACATATTTAATATCCTGTCCACTTGTACTTGAAAAAACATCATGATTTCATCTTTAATTGTTTTTAATTATTTTATTTTTTTTTAAGTTAATGAAATAATATTATTTTTTTATTTTTATTAACATTTAATTCATAATTTTCCAAACTTTAAAAAAAAAATTGTATTTTAATAAAGATAAAAAAAAATCATTATTTTAAAATATGCTAGTCACAACTACGTACAAATAAATACATTTTGAAATAAAATACAAATAAATGTATTGAACACGAAATATAAATAATAATATAAATATAAATAACAGCAAGCGTTGAATCACATGTTGAGGTTCTAGTCATGCAGGTTTCTGACACAAAATGGCGGCTGGAGGCTGCGAGTGCAACGCTGAGCGAGTGTGTTACGATCGTTCGCACAATTACACGTTTGTACTTGAAGCCATTTTATGAATCTGTGTCGAATAATCACGTTAAAAAAATGGTTAAAAATAACAAAAAATAGATTCATTTCAAAGAAACTGTGTCCTCGGATGATCCGAGTGTTCAGGCGTGAGTTCAAAGGGTACAAAGTATTGGGGGTCGACAGTGATGGGAGGAGGAGGAGAAGGAGGTGTGTGTGGGGGGGGGGGGGGTTAAGAGTCCAGAAAAGAAAAGAAGGAAACGGTGAAGAAGTGGAGACGACAACGAATGCGACGGACGCTCACAGCAGGAGAAAGAGAAGAGAGAAGTCGAGCGATAAGAGGAGGAAGAAGGAAGGACGACAACATGGCCGCCTTCATCGGACGACAACGACACGTCGTGACTCGAGGTTAAGTTTTCTTTGACATCCAGTTCGGGATCTGACCAAACTCTCCGCCGTTTTGTTTTTGAATAACACGTTTGGAATTGAAAAAATAGAAATTAAGTATCGCTGCATCGTTAAAAAATACTTTTGTTTTCTAAATATTTTTATAATACTAGACGCACATCTACTGTATATTCACCAGAGTTTTATTTTTTATAAACACTTATGTTTCAAAAGATACACAAATAAAAATCTGTTTAAGACGAACAACAATATAAAACTAATCAGCGGTAAAGTTGTAAAAGCTAAGTTGTTTAACACAAACTATTAATACATAATTGTAGCTAGCTAGCTGCTGTTAGCTTGGTCATATTTTCAATGCTAATATGTGTATTTTAGCTAAAGCTACACAACAACAGAATTTATGAGTTCAATTTCTTGATGAAGAGAGTAAAACCTTCAGTCTGGTTCTGGTTAGGCCTCTGCCTTAATCTAAAAAATCTTGGTCGCAAACTAAAGCTACAAATTTCACAAGTTAATTGGAAAACAACAAAAAAATTACCAAAAAAATTGAATTGCTTCAAAGTAATTAAGGGTTCTACACGAAAAGTAAAAATTATGTTAACTACAGAAAATGCAACAAATAAAAAAAAAGTTAAGTTCTCGTTGAAAACCCACAAAAAGAAAAATTGAATTAAATCAATAAAAAAGACAAAAAAACAGAAGGATTTAAGAAATTTCAGAATTTGGATCCTGACACCGTTTTGAGGATTATCTGCCCCTCATTTGAAAGAAAACACACCAACTTGGCGGCAAGTTGACATAGTAGTTTGTTCGCTACCAGAACCACTGTAGAGGTTTGCGCCCCCTAGTGCATGGGAGGATAATCGCAAACATATTGTCAGTGGGACACGGATTGAAGGCGAACAAAGTCATCACTCTGCCGTCGCTCATCCTCGCTGTGACCCTGGAACACAGTCAAAGGATGTCATTACGAGTCTCCGGCGCCGCAGTGTGCGAGTCGGTCCTGCTGCTTTTGTTGTGTTCTTGGGTTAAATTAAGACAATAAACACACAGCGACACACTCGAGACGAGACCGGGGGACTGCTGTGGCGGGGTGACCTTGAAACAATGACGGTACCTGGATCTCACTGTCACCGTCCTGCCCTTCAGACGGGCTGTGATGTGTGTGTGAGTGTGTCTGTGTGAGTGTGTGTGTGTGTGGATAATTAATTCCAACCATCACAACAGGGCACCCCCTCATGGAACCACACTCGCCGCTCCAACAAAAAAGTGGTTTGGAACGAGAGACGATGGGATTGAAGTCCAGATAAGAGATGAGATGGAGCTGAAGGACAAGAGCTGCCACCACCCAGGGTTACACACACTCACACACTAGAGTATACACACCAGCATACACACACACACACACACACACAGACGCAGTGGAGCTACCTGTCAGATAAAATAAGAGATGTCAGTGAATTCATGTTTCTGCTTGTGTGTTTCCATCCAAACCTCACGAAAAAATATTTTAAAGTTGGGATAAAAATGAAGATAAAATACATGTATACATCTTTTTTGTGTCGTCAATTTTATTATTTCTATAAAAAAAACGGATTATGAAATTGGCCGTGCAATTTTTTTAAATTTTCTCCAAACATTTGTATGTAATAAAATCTTTTTCAAAATTTTTACAATATTTATTTTCACGCTTAAAAAATAAAAAACAAAACAAAACAATAATTTCACCAAAATGTGAATGTTTCCTTGGAAAAGAGCCTACTTTTTTTTAAGCGCAAATTCATTTTATTTGATTTAAATATATATGTATTTAGTTATTTATAAAAAAGAAATAGCGAATGTGTCTTAACAAAATTACATACGAGCGCAAAAACACCAAGTTAAATAAATAAAACGTTTATTATTATGATAGGAAATTGTGAAATTAATTGTAAAAACACATTTTATAGCTGTGAATTATATTTATTTTTGGTTTGTCAGTTCAGTTTATTTTAAAGGACAATGTGCAGTTACATTAAAACCATGGCTGCTCCAGATTTAGCACAATGCTACTTTCCGTCATTGGTTTAAGATTTATAATCGTTTTATTGTGTTACAATTTCTACAACTACACATGTTCGATGAACACAACAGAACGTATAGGATCAAAGTCTACGATGAATTTAATACTGTAAAATATCTCATGGCAGGATGACGACGAAATAAATAAAAATAAATAACTAAATACGATTTAAAATATATTTATTTGGTAACAAACATTTTGTAAATATATTTATTTTCTTTTTTCGATTGAATACATTTACAATAAAATTAAATTTGTTTGATGAAAAATCTCGTAACCTTTTAAAAAAGAAATCAGCATAAAATTATTGATTATTAAATAATTGTGGAAAATGCTTTTTTCTACTCTTTAAAAGGAAAAAAACCTAAAAAAAAAAAACCTGTATATAATGTAAAATATTTAGTATTTATTTAATTCAATTACTATTAAAAGAAGAAAGATATCTTACATCTAAAGAGAGCATCGATCAAGAACATTTTTAATGGAATTAGTTTATCTAAAATAAAAAAATAAAAAATAAATTCTCATTTTTTTGTTAATAAATTGTGGCTTTAAAACGAAAAATGTAGGATTGACACAATTTAAAATGTTCTATTATTAAATAAATGGAGAAAAAAACACGAAAAAGATGAAATAATAAAAATAACGTAACAGATGAAATAATGAAATGAAGGACACACACACACACACACACACACACACACACACGGACAGATTGTTGAAGTGCGTGAAGGGATAAATTTCCATAAATCTCCAATAGACTCCGACACCATGAAGAAAGACGCTCTAAGCTTCATCCACACCCTCATCCATCTTCTCAGGCCTCCATCGTCTCCATCCCAACACAGCACCACCACGACAGAGATGGAGGTGAAGGAAGCGAGGGCGGCCGCCGGAAGAGACGGAGGAGAGACGGAGGAGAAGCCAAAAAGGTGGATGGAGGTGGGAGGAAAAAGGGCGGAGTCAAAAGAGGGAGTGGAAGACACCGGGCGAAAGATTAGTCCTGCTTCGGCAGTGTGAGATCATAAAATAGAGAAGACAGAGAGAAGAGGAGGATTAGTGCCACTCCAGAGAAGGAGGCCAGACTGAGGAGGTGAAGAGAAGGAGAGACGATGAGGAAAGAGAGAGAAAACGCCTGGAATTTAGTCAGGATTAGTTTTGGTTCGGGAACTGAGACCAAAACTGTTTTTCTTTTTTTTTTTTAAAGGAAAAGAGTCATTTTTGAAAGTGATAGGATGAACTTCAATGGAAGAAGGGATGAGTCAATAATAATGAAAATATGGAAACAATTAAAGAATAAAAAATCTTGTTGAAACACACAAAAAACCAACAAACGCACACATTTTTTTTCCAAAAGTGTGTGTCGGCCCAGTCCACGCTGACCCCTCTCAGACCCGGGTCAGGAACTGGGACAGACGTCTCAGACACGCAAAGGCTAAACTCCGCCCACAAACCCCCAGTGCAACAAACGCACTCATCGCACAACATGTGAAGGTCACAAACCCCCGGAAATCCCGCACGCACACCAACCCACCGCGCCGGGATTCCCACAGTGACCCGGGAAACATTCCCAACTGGAACTGGCGGCTCACTGGACTGGAAGACTAACATTTCTCCAGGCGGCTCTGGATTAGATCAACTCTGGGAATCTCACACTGGGATGGAGGGATGGAGACGGAAGGGAACGAGGGAGGAGAAGAGTTTGTAAAGAATCCTTTTTTATTTGGGAAATGCTATTTATTCACCAGTAGGTTAAATATTATTTTTTTTAACTTCAAAATTTGTAAATAAAGTCACTATTAAGTATAAAAATACGTTCAAAATTTACAAAATGTCACAATTTTTTGCAACAATTTTATATTAAATAACTGTATATATAAAACAAAACAGCCAATCTATCCTTAAAGCAATAATTAAAAAGAAAGATACATTAAACAAACAAAAAAAACGAATTAATCCAAATAATACACTTGTATTTTGTACAAGATTTAATAATTAAAAAAAAAGTCTCTAGTTACCATAAATAATGATCGAAAAATAAAATGAATAAAGCGAAATAAAATGTATGCTTTAAGATAATAAATATATTAAATCAAAACTTCGATACCATAGACCCGTCTAAAAAAGTAAAGTAGGTCAATCTGCTGGGCGGGTCTAAAGCTACTGGAAAGTCAAAATGGCAGATTTATCGATCACTCCATCAACTCCTTTAAATGCATTTCAAGTTGGTGACCTTCATTCTACTCCTTCTAACTTTTCTTTTTGATTTAAATTTTCCATGCACACGTCATCATAAAGGTGTGTGTGAAGGACAATATTAAATTTAATTAACTTTAAAAAATATTTTTTAAATTGAATTTACATTATTTTTTCCCAACATTTTTTAGCAAATCTATTCGAAAATTAAATTAAATTAATTAATGGAGTATTAAGTTATTCATATTTGTATTATTATTTAAATAATTTTTCGCCATTTATTATATTTTTTAGAAAATCACCATGAAACCTGATTTTTATTCATCTTTTAAGTCTATAATTAATGAAAACATAATATTTTAATATTAATTTGATTCTTTAATCAAGATAAGAAATTTATCTACAATTTAATAATGCAAAGAAAAAATATAAATATTACCATAATAATAATAATCATGAAAATGGTGATTCAATTTGATTCAAATATGTTGCACTCCCCCATACCGTAGGGCAACAGTTCATAGCACATAATAGCGCCCTCTTCAGGAAGACACTTTCAACGCTTTCGTCGCTAAAATTAAAGTTTGGTTTGTGTTTATTCCAATGTCTTTAAATCGAGAGCAAATTTTGTCGTATTATTACTAATGGTGCTGTTGTTAAAGTTAAACCTGGTCAAACGCCGGAGCAACTCCGGTCCTCTTTGAGGTTCAATTTACTATCAAAACCAAAAATAGAATTTCCTCGAGTTACACTAAAAGACGTCGAGTGATTCGTTTCATGTTTTCTGGTGCAGATCCTGAAATATACGCTTGGTTTAGAAATGAAAAAAAACCATCAAAGAAAAAAAAAAGAACAACGCGACGATAAAAAAAACAACACGCGCGAGCGTGAAGTCCCTGATTTCGGAATTACTACCAACGTAACGCGGAGCAAAGAGCCGTTTGAAGTAGTTTCTCAAAGGTAGTAAGTTGGTGAATGTAGGGTAATGCAAGGAGAAGCTTCTGGAGGGCAAAGTCATTTTTAGCTTCATTGATAAAACGAATTAGAGCATCAGAGGGAAAAAAGAAAAAAAGAAGTGAAGAACTAGAAGGAATAGTAATGAGGCAGGTGAGGAATGAAGTGGCAGCTCCGACAACATGCGCCGCAAGATCGTTGCGGATCTGAGCGGGCGGCGGAGGGGAAGGGATGAAAGAAGCGAGGGATGAAAAGGAAGGAGTGTACTCACTGGGCGCGCAGCACACGGTGACACGCAGCTTCATACATGGCAGAGGAGGGCCTTCATCCGTGGGTAGAGCTGCAACAGATCAAGACAAATCATTGTGTTGCACTTTTTTCAGACCCTCGTCAACAACCTTGAAGGGTTTTTTTGTTTTGTTTTGTTTTTTTTTCCCGACGCCCGTCACTTCCACGCTGAGAAACCCGTCACCTGCCGTCGCCCGACAAAATGGCCACCCTTGTTTAGACGAGTGAAAACAATAGACAGGTTTGCGCTGACTCGGGAGGACGTCGGCGATATTAGCCATCGTTTTTCAAAGAGCTTCTGGAAGAACAAATGTGTTTTGGAAAAAAAAAAAGGGCTCCAGCGGTGAATAATTCAACGGCGGCTGAAAACTCTATATGAGCTCAAGTTTAAATCCGAGGGTCGCTCTGACGCCCGAAGATGATGAAGGAAAAAAACACGTTTACAAGCATTTTTTATTAAAACATACAATTCATTCTTTATTTTCCGTCACTTGAACCGTTAAGAGTTGAGAAGTCACGTCAGAGTCGTTACACACTAAAATGTGTGTATATCTACACAACACTGAGTCGATGCCTCTTAATATTTAAACCCCTGCATATCTGACGAGAGCAAACATGTGGAAAACGCATCACACAGAGTTGAGATGTTTGAATGTAAAACGATTTACTCCAGTTGTATTTGCAACCATTTTATGGTCACTTAAAAACAGTCCCTGTTTGGGTCGTTGCTATGGTTACCAATAAAGATGGCGGTGTTTAAGATAAGATAAGGAACAGTGATTATTTACGTCAACAATTACACAAAGATGTATTTGCAACCATTTTTATAACACGATATTCAATTTTCAATCAGGGATAGTCCCTTAAAAACAGTCCCCGTTTAGGTCGTAGCTATGGTTACCAATAAAGATGGCGGTGTTTAAGATAAGATAAGGAACAGAGATTGTTTACGTCAACAATTACACAAAGATGTATTTGCAACCATTGTTTATAACACAATTTTCAATTAGGACTAGTCGCTTAAAAATTACTCTTCTGGGTCGTTGCTATGGTAACCAAAAAAGCTGGCAGTGTTTAAGGTAAGATAAGGAACATAGATTATTTACGTCAACAATTACACAAAGATGTATTTGCAACCATAGTTTATAACACAATTTTCAATCAGGGCTAGTCCCTTAAAAAGTACTTGCTCGGTTGGTTACTATGGTTACCAATAAAGATGGTTGTGTTTAAGATAAGATAAAGAACAGAGATTATTTACGTCAACAGTAACACAATAACCAATTTTTAATCAGTGCTTGTCCCTTAAAAACAGTCCCCGTTTGGGTCGTTGCTATGGTTACCAATGAAGATGGCAGTTTTTAAGATAAGATAAGGAACAGATAATATTTTTTGGAACAATTCCACAAAGATGTATTTGCAACCATTTTTTATAACACGATATTCAATTTTCAATCAGGGCTAGTCCCTTAAAAAGTACTTGGTTTGTTGGTTACTATGGTTACCAATAGAGATGGTGGTGTTTAAGATAAGATAAGGAACAGAGATTGTTCACGTTAACAATTACACAAAGATGTATTTGCAACCATTTTTTATAACACAATATTCAATTTTCAATCAGGGCTAGTCCCTTAAAAAAGTACCTGTTTGGGTCGTTGCTATGGTTACCAATAGAGATGGCGGTGTTTAAGATAAGGAACAGAGATAATTTACATCAACAATTAGAAACGATGGTTGCAAATACATCTTTGTGTTATTATTTTCGTCAACAATTACACAAAGATGTATTTGCAACCATTTTTGTAACACAATTTTCAATCAGGGCTAGTCCCTTAAAAAGTACTCGCTTGGTTGGTTGCTATGGTTACCAATAAAGATGGCGGTGGATACATAGAAAAGCACTGAGAAGAAACATACCACTGCCAAGATGCTCGATTAACATGACGTCATAAGAACACAAAATCCAATCTTTACTGTTTCGAATTCACACGTGAGCCTTTTTGGGAAGTTTCTTAACCACTAGGTTAATTTAAAGTGCCAACGATTTTATAGAGCGACTCAAAAATAAGTTTCATTTCATTACGTCCCCACAGTCAGACAAAAGTTGCTTTATTTTAGCTACTCAGTTGTATGTTGCATTTAATAGAGTCAAGTTTTTTTGCGAGTCGTGGACTAGAAGTCCTGGTTACGCAGTAGCTTCTGATCCAAGTTTAAGTGGCTAAAATAAAACCCATTAAAAACACTCCTATAACAAGTTTGTTAGCAAATTTAGGGAAATTCTGGAACTGTTAGCTTAGCTGAATTATTTCGGATTATATGTCACGGTAAAGAGTACGTTCAGGATATATTGTCAAGTATGACATAACAATCACCATAATACAACATAACCAGCCCATAAGGAATGTGTTACTGGGCCACAGAAGAAGAACAAATAACTCAAATTACTACAAAATCCCAATTTAAAACGTTTGTTTCAGAGTCTGAAAGGCGTTTTATTTTGAAAAATGACCTGAATTTCTCAAAGAAGCTTCCCTTAGTGACACGATGGAAGACAACTATATCTTGAAAACCAGCAATAAATAGTAAAAAAAACCAAAACAATAGATTCTCCAGAGAAGTCCAGGGTAAGTTAAATTTTCATGAACTAAACATTTGTTTTTGTGCCAATTGTGTTTTGTTTATACTTTATTTATGTGCGATAAACGTCGAGAGCGGTCCATGGTTCAAAAAAGGTTTAAGGCCTCCTGAACTAGAGAATATAAAACTATGAAAAAAACAACATTAGAAAAAAAGTAGAACCTCACTATGACGGTCCATGAACGTAGAACCTGTGAGGAGCTCAAATCCCTCATGAAATCAATCACCACAGAGAAGCTTTGAGGATTAAGTTCAAGTTGCTCTTTTTCCGCAGACGGACCGTAGATGTCGTTCATTTGCGAGATTAAATTCGCTCTAATGTTCCTGATGAACTGCCGACATGTTCCCCCCTGTTCTGGATGAGAACCGGTCGTGGACCCGAGCTCATGGGGCCGCCCTGGCACAGCGGGACCTTCCGTGTCCAAAGGATCTGGGAGCTCAGACTGGACCAACTAATACCATTAGTGTCTCTAATACTATTGTGCGGCGCTCCTGGGCTAATGCCATTATACTGTATCCGATGCTGTTGGCCCATTCAGACCCGAACCCAAGGGCCAGACATTTGGACCAACTTTACGCCCTTATCTCTGATGTGGACAAAACACACAATCTCCCTGGGCTCGCTGTGGCCTGACCAGGAGGAGGGTGGGCCCCCGGTGGACCCCCATTGTTGCCGTCCTGTGAACTGGCCTGAGCCGCTACAATGGTGACAGTGTTGTGGTTGTGTACATGTCTACATGTGTGCGTCTGTGTGAGTCTCATGCCTTCACAATGCGCCATTGTCCCCGCAAACAACGGTAATTTATGTAAAGATTCCTTCTTTCCCTCCGTCTCATCTATTCTCCGTCGCTTTTGTTGCTCTCCCTCTCATCCCTTCCTCCTCCCAGCTCTGTCAGACTGTGTCCATCTTTTTTTTTTTCTTCTTCTTGCTTTTCAGTCTCTCTGTCACTCTTCCACGCCTTTCCACCTCTGTCTGCTTCTCTGCTCGTCCCCCCCTCACTGTCGTCCCGTATTGATCTCCATCTCTTATTCCTTCACTCCGCTGTCCTTCACTTTCTTTGTTGTCACCCTTCCATTATACGCATTCACTTCTGTCTTTTCTTCTCCGCCTTGTTTCATGTCTTTGGCTGTTCTTGCGCTCAAGAAGTTGTCGGGATGAAAAGTGATTTCGCAGCCACCGAGTCACGTTTTCTTTCTCTCTTTTGTTCCGTCGCCCGGGCGAGTCGGAGTTAAGTAGTACGAGGAGGTATAATGGACTCGAACCGTCGCTCCAGACCTGGAGGTGCAGGTGGAACCAAACCAATTGATGCCGTTCGAGAAGATGATTTAGAAAATATTATTCCCAAAAGCTGCAGTTACTAGAAGCAAAAACATACAAATACATCAAATCTTCTCTGAGGCTTGTTTGCTACATAGTTTTAGATGAAAACTTTACAATATATCCTGATTTCTTTTTTTCAATAAAATTGCCACAGGCTTCTTGAGAGATACAACTCACCAAATTCCGATATTTAGGCTAAAACATTGTTGAACTGCATTCCTGCTACACTTTAAGGTGCTACTCTGATAAATCAGTAGTGATCTGTACCGTTTCATCGGTTTTATCCAGTACTGGTACGGAAATAGTACTTTTAAAATGGTGCCGTTGCCAATACAGTGCCCAAAATGGTGCCCAATGCAGTGGAATGGAAACCCAAAAACATCATTTTAGTTCATTTTTTTCTCCCCTGTGTGAATTCTTGGCGAACGAGAGGTTACGAGAGCAGAGTCCATTATGATGTAATAATGGCTTCACTTCTCCTTCAGCCTTTGAGGCGCTAATCCGATAAATCGGTAGAGATCCTTATTGATTTGGTTTTATCCAATACTGGTACGAAAACGATACTTTTGAAAACGGTGCCAAAAACAACATAGTATGATTTGAGTTACGAGTATGATATTGTTCAAAATGTATGAAATAGTGAATTGTCCGAACTTCTACTTAGCTGTAGGCTGGACAAAAGAATCTTCAAAAGTTTTCTGACGAAAATATTTAAAAAAAAAGTACAAATAAAAGAAAAATACTAAGAAGAGGACATAAACATCCTTCATCATGTACACACAAAAGGACAACAACAACTCAAACATGGCACACAAAATTGAATCAGATTCTGGTTAATTCTGGTAAGAGAATGAACTCAAAATATTTCAACTTGTGTTTTTGATTTTGAGCTCTCTCAAATGTTCACATCCTGTTTCTTCAGTTGCGTTGGATTGTTTACATGGTAACAGTCTGTCAGTGTTATTTTAAAGTTATTATTTCTTATTATTATATTATTAACTTTATTATTATTAAGATCTCCCATGTCTGAAATGTCAGTGAACGAGAGGTTACGAGAGTGGAGCCCATTATGATGTAACAATGGCTTAACTCCTCCACCAGCCAGCTGTAATCACACCCCCATTTTGTTTATACAACAAGTCTCTTGGAGATGGAGACTTCCGGGATTGATGATGCGCTTTGACAAACCTCGATGTTTGACCAATCACAGCAGACCTATGTCCTTTGTCTTTGTCTTTAGACTTAGATTGTGTCATCTTGTTCTTCCTCTTTATGTTCTTCTTATTTTATTTTTTATGTATTATTTTTTTTTTTACTGTTTATGAAAAATTGCTGGCTATTGGTAAAAAATAATTTCCCAAAGGAGACCTCCTGAGGGATCAATAAAGTTTTACCTTACCTTAGAACTGGTGTGGTTATGGTAAACAAGATTTAATCTCCAGAAAAACTTGAACGTCTTTAGTGGGCGGGGCTTTAGCACCTTTTTTAACTTAAATATTGCAATAAAAAGAGAGTTGACAAATACTAATGAGTACAATATAGTCCAATAACGACACATAACGTTTTTTCAGTTGACCTAGATTCACCGAAAAAACAAAGACAATATTGGTTAAAAAAGGCCTATCTAACACTTTTTCCACCAATTCATTGAGTACTTTGGAGACAGAAATACTCACAGCTGTAATAGTACTGGTGGCCCGGCAGGAACTCGAACCCCAAAGAGAAGGGCGTGAATCTTTGGATCTTCTCCGAGAACTTGACCGGTCCGAACGGGGCGAAGGGGGTGTTGCACTCCCACCTCTGGATGGCGCCCTTCGTCTCCACGCAGCCCTCGAACGAAGACTTCCCTATCAGGTAGAGGGCCAGCGTCTCGGGGGGCCCCGACCCCACCGACCTCTTGTTGGGGTAGTACGGGCAGTAGATGTCCAGGTAGTCGTTCAGGTTCACCTGGATCGATAGCTCTCCCGTTGTCAACCTGGAAGAAAGAAAGACGAATGGCGTTAATTTTGACGGAGAGCGAGAGCTATTGACGGAAAAAAAGCGCGAGGAATGACGGACGACGTGTATCGGTAACTCGTGTAGAAATCAAGCGACGACAGATGGACGGTTCAGCGATATTAGACGAAACAATTACACAGTGAAATGTGCCGTTCTGTTCTGGGAATTGAATTCTTAGAATAATACAAGTGCCGGGGGAATTACCAGACCTTGCACGAGAGAAGGTGCCGAGGCACGGAGTACGATTCCTCAATGCTAATTAGCACCGCCGAGATGAATACAGTCTAAAACAAGCTCGACACGCTCCTTGTTTTTTTGGGTTTTTTTTTTTTTTACCGCCGCCTTTTTAACTTGGCCGGGACAAGGAACGCACAGGTGTGCGCCAGAAGAAGAAGTGCGTCATGCAAAACTATCTCCTCAGTCAAGGCTGATTGGGTTCGGAACAACAACAACTGCCGACGAGACGGCATCATTAGAACAGAGGAGGCTCATCGCGCCGGCTGTCAGCGGCGCTATCAAGACTTATGAACGCTCAAACCAACCCAGACCCGGGAAAAAGGGATGCAAATAGAACACGGTGTGGAATCGGTGAATTTATTAGGCGAGACGGTTAAGTGTAACTCTGGAGTCTGGAGCTAGAAGATGACACGTGGAGGAATCTTTTGGAGTGATGCTGGAATTACGGCTGATGACTAGACCCTCTTATTTCCATACCAATGAGTTTTTGGCTTTTGTCGCGGCTTCTTTGGGGAGGAAGCGTGCGGTCTTGTGTGTAACCTCTTATTGTCGATTTACTTCAGTTCTGGCCGGAGCTCTTAAAAGTCCCAGTGATGCTCCTGTTAGGACTCAAATAGACACTTTAATGAGCAGATCTGTTTCGTGGTTCTGTTCCCGGCTACATGAAACCGGCTGATGAGTTGTTTTTGAAAGTTTCTGCACTTAAGAGCGGAAAGAAAAACAAAGCAAGAATAACAATATATACGGATTTATTTACGATTTACTAGATAAAAAAAGAGCAAAAACACATGTAACAAACTAAACTCTTACTTTAAAACAGTGTAAATAATGAGAAATATAAACAAGGCTTTTTGTACAAGGCTATGTTTCCACTGAGACACAGGCTTGTATTATGAAAACAATGTTTTTTTACATTCACTATTAAAAGTCAGAATGAGATGCACATTTATTATCTGGTGAAAATTAACCAGCAACATATACATTCCAATGGAATCAAACATAAATTATATGTAAGTAAGTAAGTAATATTTATTTATAAAGCGCTTTTCCAGACCAGGGTCACAAAGCGCTTAAACAAACAAAACAATACTCAAAAAAGTATATACTTTAAAGATCAAGATAATACTGAGAACAACACAGGAGTTCCAGAAAATCAAGGAAAATATATATATATATATTTAAATAAAAG
Organism: Callionymus lyra; assembly: GCF_982586985.1. Lineage (NCBI taxonomy): Eukaryota > Metazoa > Chordata > Actinopteri > Syngnathiformes > Callionymidae > Callionymus > Callionymus lyra. The sequence goes on from NC_141834.1 coordinate 12,830,810, forward strand.
TCTTATATGATATATTTATGCACCCATTTTAGTATATATGAACTTTTCTACTAAACATATATATATATATATAAACATGTAAAAAAGATACATTTTCAAAAATGTTTTACTTAAATGTTTCGATCAACAAAGAAATGTTTAAATATTGTATAAAACAAGTGTATGTATGTATAGTGGTCAAATTCAATTGAAATACAAATATATTACGAGTACTATTTAAATTACATTTTAATAAATAATACTTGTATACTTATTACTTTGTTATATTATACTTTTTTCTAAAAAAAAGATTTAAATTATTATTATTTTCTTGCTCTTGGAATTGCCGAGTCAGCCTCATAGAAAGTAAAGTATGTCGTCATCTTTTGTTGACCTACATTTTCATTTTTGCTCTGAACATAAATATACATCACTCAGTTTAAAGTTAAAGACAACTTTTATTTCTCCAAGTTAAATAATCATGATTTAACTGAATAAAAGTAAAGAATTATTGGTTGATATAAATCTATTGATTTAAGGCGAGTAAACATTCTTACCCGATTTAAATCATATATGTGTTTGCATCATGAATTGCTTAAAAACAATTGGACTATAAAAATGTATACTTCGGAAGTTTGTTTCTCCAATTCATTCAATCCAATCATACAGAGAGATAAGCAACTCAGGGAGGCGATTAAGAGAGTGCAGGCATGGTGGAGCAGGTGGAGATGACCGACAGAAGTTATCTTGAAAAAAGACCATTAGCTAGAAAGAAAGGGAAGCTTAGTAACTAAATGAAAGTAATAATTTAGAGAGACAAGGAGACCATAAACAAGTTAGATTTGGAGACAAAGTCAAGGAGGTCACATGGTTTGGACACGTGAAAAGGGCATGTTTGGGGGTCCAGTCCGGGCCTCACGCCAACCAAACTTGGCGTTGAATTAAAGTTAAAATATAGTTTGACGTACAGGTGGAAACCAGCGCAAGTTAAGTGTTTTAATTGGTGACCCCAGAGAGCGCGAGGGCAGACACTCGGAGAACAAGTGAGGAGATGGACTTTAATTGGTCTCCTGTTCTCATGGACTACTGACAAAGAGAACGAGCGCTTGACTGTAGCCCAGGCAGAAGGGGGCAAGTCTGTCAGAGGGGGTCTTTATAGAGGGGTGACAGAGCGGAGGAGAGAGGAAAAAGGGGTGCTGCGAGTCAGCCAAGAGGAACATGGAGGGAAAAGAAGCGTGGAATGGGCCGAGGGAGGAGGTGGTGGACGGTTTTGGGGTAAGTAGGTGAACACGGAAGCGGATCCCGTGGAAGACGGACTGAAGGATGATGCTTAACAGGAGCAGAAACAACGCGCCTCACCAAGCATTCTCCCCAGAATCCGCCATCTATCACCGGGACAGGACGCCATCGATCAGCATCCTCGGGACACGCACGCACTCCCCTGATCGATACCCGGCGTTTGGCTTGGGATAGCTCTATTACCTGCGTGTGCTAATTACAGCCGAGCAAGAAGCACTTCGAGGGAACGTGGACGGGAACTGGACCTGCGGGGGCCTCTCTCCGGGGGCCCGCTCTGTGGTCGGGGAAATGTTGACTTAGGTGCGCCCCGGCTTTGGAGCGCCCATGTGCGTCTAATAATAAAACCTGCGCTGTGTCAACAAGCTGCTCAGCATGTGTCGTTCACCTTCCACTTCTGGGTTTTCATCACCCAGGGGGGTGCAACGCTCGCTTCAAATATGTATATGACACAACCACAGGTTAGGCAGGTATGCAAGACCCGGTGTTTCAGTCGACTGCACGGACCACTGCGTCGCCAGTGGGCTGGAAGGAAGTGAAATCAGTGACAGTGAGTATTTTTTTTTACCCCTAGCCAGAGGGAGCCGCTCAAAATAAAAATCACATATTGATGTAACACCGACCGAAAAACTGGTCGGCCGTTACAACTCTTTGGTGGATTAAGGCCTTGTCAACACACAAATGCATCTTTTCCAGATCTTTTTTTTCACCATTTTCAAAAACTCAAGATGAATATGTTTCAGGCGATGAAGCTACTGAAGTGAAAAGAAGAAGGTGGATGTGCATTCATGTAGGGTCGGTGTCCATCAAACATTTTTGATACAAGTAACGATACCGACAACTTCACTTCGCTACAGTTTCTGAATGAAACATTTTTAATTTCTACATTTTTTATAATAAATTCTTAAAAACAACAAAAAAAAAGTCTTGCGTTTATCAGTTTTTAGCTTAGGTAAGTTTCTACTAAAAACTACTATTTGACAGAAAAAAATACACAAGAAATACTTTCTAGTGCAAAACAACAGTTGCAATCTGACAAGTACATACATGCTGTCCACAAGTTTTGATCACCGAAACTTGGCACCTAAAGAGGGAGAATTTTTCGATACTTGGTCGTAACGAAGTTTGAAACCCGGCCCTACATAAGAGAGGACGTCCACTGCACCAGAACACAAATAGAAGACCAGGAGATTGACGGTGTTAGAGTTCAGAGGTCACACAAGATGAAGAATAAGAGATGGGTGTCCTTTAGGTTTTCTCTAAGGACGATGCCTAAAACCGATACTTTTCCCGAAAAAGGGCGTTAAGGACGAAAAACACATGCACTTTGTTCAAACGGTAATAAGTAAAAAAAATTCAATATTTCTAAAGTGCTCTTTTGCCAGAGTATATTCGTACATATACTCAGGAATTTAATTAATTTTAGAAGACCAGTCTACACTAGTAGGTTATGAAGCCAAAGTTAGTTATACATACATCACAGGTGAATAAACACTAAAAGTTTACTGAGTTGTTAATCAAAACACGGAAATAAAACACTTTTGATCCATTTTTGTCATAAAGTGAGTGATCTCTACTGATAACTAGGGCTGGGTATTGATCGAAAATCCGGTACCGATATGTTTACTTCTATACCAGTTCCTGAACAATGCTTTTTAAATACCAATTTTACAAGATAAAAATAAGAGAAAATGACATTACTCAAAGTACAAATCTTGGTAAATTTCCACTCAAAGCCGTTTTCGTAACACATTTCCAGTCAAAAGAACACTTGGTAACAAGTGATAAATCGATCTGATCTTCATTTCTCGTCACTTATCATTTATTTATTAGAAAAAATCCAGTGGATAACACACGGAAACTTGGCACTGAAAGACAAAGCATCTCTCAATACCAAGCATTAGAAGCATTTCGTTCTCTGACCTTAAAGATTCCAAGCCGTACTGATGAACGCCGTTGCCATAGATTTTCTTAGATTGTTTCTCTACTAATTTGCTTTAACGTCAACAGCCACCGTTGTCTGGCGGCGCCCACGCAGTGCAGGGGGGTTTAGATTAAAGTACAAAATATTTCCTGAGTAACGTTTTTAAGGCACTTAATAGGTTGAAAGTGGCATCTCATGTTGAGTGAGGAGACGAATGAATCACAACAATTAGACTCCATTCATCATCCTTTTCCTCTGAACGTCGCACAAGGATACGTCGCCTTAATGTCAACCTGTCAGACGTCTCTCTCTCTCTAACTCTCTCTCTCTCTTTCTCAGGTCTTTGGAAAAAAAAAAAACAACCTGATTAATGCACTGCAGCCACTGGCAGAGTTGGTGACAGCACTCAGTGTCACCGGAGCACAGAGGAGGCCACGGTGTGTCAGAAGATACCGAGGCTCGGTCCGGCGAAGACGCGGGACCAAACCTACATGCACACGTAAGTGCATCTAAAATAGATCCGCACACATACACGGAGACATGAAAGTAGTCGAGAATAAAACATGTCCCGTCCCCTTCACGCCAGAGGGTGATCGGTGAAACCCCTCAGTGCGGGCTCAAGGTGCCAAATCAAAAGGAAAAAAACTGGAGCCGCGAGGTCCTATGGCCAGACCGACAACGTCAACGCATGTCATGAGTGCCTCCGACAACGGGGCACGTGCGCGCGCACGAGCGTGTGCGTTTCATTATGATGGAATGCAGGAGTTTGACTGTGGCTAAGACCTTTGATCCTTTAATATGAGAGAATAATTAAAGGAGCGAAAAATCCCACAACACGGCTTCAGGAATACAGAATAGATACTCGATAATGCTCGGCAGCTGCATGCTAGGGCGAACCCCAAATCCCCCGGCTACCTCGTCGCAACTGATGCAAATATGAGATACAATGCGTGGCTACAGATTCATGCATGAATAAAAACATGAGCGCTATCTAAAGAGTTTAATATAAGGAGGAATCCGTTAAGGTATGCAGATCCCCGTCGATAGCAGGAGGCCTGCGACGGATTGGCGGCGACGTCGGGGTCATCGTCACGCTGACGTCGCACAGCTGGAGCGGTGACCCCACCCCTAGTGTGGATAACACCAGCTAAAGGTTTGGAACTAGACGAGTAATGGTCGGAATTTAGTCCGAGGAATGTTCAGTTTTCTGTCTACCCCATGTGTTTGGGTTATATTGAACAAACGTATGTATTTTTTAAAGACGTGTGCTGAGCCTCCGCCGGGTTGACCCACCCACTCGCCCTACTTCTACAACAGAGCACACAAACGGTTGAGTAAACACATGTTCGTTGGTTCGCTCCAGAAGATCGTGACCACAGGTGAGGCGAGGAATGCAGTTGGACGGGTAAGACAGGAGCTTCTTTATTGGAACGCCAAACCCATCCGTCAATCTCGCACTCCGCCCTCGATTCTTCTCTTGTGAAGATCTCCGGGACTCGCTTCCAACCTGGACAGTAGTACTTCATATATGGTATACTCAAGAATTATAGTAACCACTGGTATTAACTGGTGACAGTTGCAGAGAGGAGATCTCTGGAGAAACTACTGTCCATCATGGATGATGACAGTCATCCTCTGAACTCTGTCATCAGTGAGAAGAGAATGAATGGAGTGCATGAATGCTCCTCCCATGTTGTAACACTAATAGACTCAGGGACTCTTTCTTGTGCTTTTAGGCTGTTTAATTCCGAGTTTGGGGGCAGAAGTGAAGTGAAAAGATGATTCTATTCCATGTTAATCTTTGTAACCTTTTTCTTTATATCCTGTTCTTTGTGTTATTTCCTTAGATCCATGTTTTTTATACTTGTACTTTGTCATCCCTTGCACTTTGTTAGCACTTTGTTCTTGTTTTCATGAAACTTGCTGTACCTTCTATTGTCTGCTGTGAACTGGAAACCCAATTTCCCGAAGGAGATCTCCAGAGGTATTAATAAAGTCAATCCATCTATCTATCCATCTATCCATCCATCCATCTAGCCATCTATCCTGTACCATGTATAAATTTAAGGACAATAAAGACCTCCCTGTGAACCAGAAACGCTGGACCCAGGAAGGACATCATTCTTGAACCCTCAACCTTCTCGCCTTAAGGCTACAGAACCCACCGCTGGTTCTCTAAATTATTAATGGGAAGAAGCTACAAAATAACAAAAAAACATGGTCAGATGGTTTCATTAAAGTGAAGACGCTTTATATGAAAATCATTTCTACACGGCTAATCCAATTGATTAATTTGTTGATATAGTGCCATGTGGTCTTCATTCATCATTTGACTTCGTCTACCGAGGACAAAAACAAGTGGAAAAAAAAATCTAAAAAGACATCTGTAGCGCCATCTGAGGAACTTGTTTTTAAGGGTTATTTTACATTTTTGTGAACATCTTAATGTTAAACATCTTTGCGTCAAACATCTTTGCGTCAGCCAACAAAAATAGAAATAATAAACTAATAAATCAATAGTAATAACAATACAAGTGTTATAATAATACTTTATTTGTGCATCGTTTATATATCTACTGACTCCTTTAAGAAACATCTTAAGACGTTTCTATTTGTTCAGGCTTTTCCTTGATTTTCTGGAACTCCTGTTGTGTTCTCAGTTTTATCTTGATCTTTTAAAGTATATACTTTATTGAATATTGTTTTGATTGTTTAAGCGCTTTGTGACCCTGGTCTGGAAAAGCGCTCTACAAATAAGAATTACTTACTTACTTACTATATTTGTATTATTCATTTATTTAGAAGTCATCATTTTCCTTTTGTGTTTAACTTCATTAACTTTTATTTAATATACAATTACTATGTCAAACCTGTTCTTAATGACCATTATAATGACATTAGTAATAAATTAGTTTTTGCCCTGTGGCTTCCTCGCACGGAAAAAGAAAAAACAACTAAAAATCCGTCCTAATTATTCAAAAACCCTCCTCCAGACACATTAAGCATTACAAATGTAGAACCTGCCAGCGACTCCTGGTCTTCCCGCTGTTCGCTGGTATCTTCCTACTGAGTTGTTTGTCTTGACTACAGCGAATTGATAAAACCACTCAAGGCAAACAAATGAGGAAAAACCTCCCGCGAGAAAACCGAAATCATGTCTTCATCCTTGGAAAAAAAAGAAAGAAAATTACAACCTGTGATGTTGCGCGAGGGAATTAAACAAGACGCTGCAGGTAAATTATTTGATGACGCCGATGCCCTGCAGACAGTCGGGAAAAAGACACGAGCAAATAGGGAGCTTTTTTTATCTTTCCTTGTAGTTTTCCCAAAGTGTCAGCGACCCCTCGCTTCACCGAGCAACTTCAGAGAAGAAATAGGGGTCAGAGATAAAGCAGAAAACCACATGAGGCTTTCTATAGAGCGTTACATATTTGCTGCCTCTCACCCCACTTCATGTTTCCGAGGATGTAAAACAGAAAAATAATCAGGACAATCCCGCCTCAGCTTTGCCCCCCGCTGTGCCAAAGCCCCCCCGTCGCCCCCCCTCCCTCCACACGCAGGCCTTTCGTGTCCACAACTTAAAAAACATCGCTGTTGTGTCTAACCTGGTGCTTACTTCCCCTCGCGCGAAAACAAGAATCTCCCCCCCCACCCCGACCATCTGGGGCCCCCCCATGGTCCAGCCCGACCAGCCGGCTGCGAAATCCCTCTACACCCCCTCTTCAACCCCCTCGCTACCATTTATTCGGATTCTCACTCCGTATTCACGCCGCAGTCGTCGATCATCTGCTTCCTCCGCAGCTTATCGTCTACTTCCTGTTTGGCGCTCGAATGTTTCCATCAAGGTCACCAGGAAATGTCAGCCCGATATTTTTCAAGCTTTCGCTTCCCAGCAGCTCCTTCCTCACAGACTGCTGAAGGCAGCGTTTGTTTTTTCAGCGACAGATCAGGGGTTTGAACCATGGATTTACTTTAGTGTTGGTTTAGTTTTAATCTGTAGTTCGAAGAAAACCCCCCCAAAAAATGTAGGTTTGTAACAAGATTACCGAACATTTACATTCAAGTTATAGAGGTTAATGTACTTCTTTAGATCGACGAAAGTAGGTGCTGGTTACGGGCGACTTCCCACCATCCCTTTGGGTCGCATCTAAAAAAGTAGGTCAATCTTCTGCAAGGGTCTAATGTAAGTGGAAGGTCAAAATGGTGGATCATTGACAGGCATGTGTCAACCTGAAGATCAGGGGCAAAATGAAGCCCTTCGAGTTTTCGTATGTGGACATCAAGACCTTTGAAAACACCCCATTTGATTTAAATCTAACCCTTGTCTTATATCAGGGTCAAGATGACCCGAAGGCCAGAAAACAGATATTTGTGGTATCCCTTGTGTTGTCTCTGAGTCAAAACCTCCGTCCCTGCATATGTATTCTTAGAAGCCAAGGAGGGATACCTCAAACACAGTTTTTTTTTCGGGCCACCGGGTCACTTTGACCCAGAGGCAACACAAAGGTTAAGAAGCTACTCAGGTTTTCTCCCACAGACAGAGCTTGATTTAAAAATCTATAGGTGTGGGTGTGTTTGGTTGTGTGTCTCCGTATTCCCTGCGACAGACTGGCGACCTGTTTACGGGGTCCCCAGTCTCTCGCCCTAGGTAGCTGGGATAGGCCTCAAACCCCCCCCCCCAAGAATCCGCTATGGGATTTAGCAAAAGGAAGTGAATTTTTTTTTTTCGTTTAGAGTATTTAAACGCAGCTACAGTATCACGACCCACTTACATTCAACAGTTGTTTTTGGAGATTAAAACTTTTTCAACAATAGATCTGGAAACTTCTAACTATAGCAAAGGCTGACGCAGAAGGAAGTGATTCCGGCCTTCAGAGTCGTGGTGAACCGAAGAGAGAAAACACTAGAAGAATCCACAGCAAGAATGATATCACATTCCTCTCAGACTCCGTCTCCGACTCAGAGGCCACAACTATTACAAACATCTGCTGTAGAAACGTATTAAGGCGTTAAAAAAAAAATGCAAGTTCCTGGATCGAGCAAACGGTCATCTTAAGAAGTCACCCTCAGTCAACCTTGTTTATCTCACGGGTCGTTCTCGCGGCGAACGTCTCAATGTCGGGACGAGAAAAACTGCTTTGTAGCAGGAGAAGATTTTTACGATGCATATTGCAAATTTAACCAACCTATCCCCGAGTTATTTTCAACCGCCTTGCAGGCAATTTCCAAGCTTTAAGATTATTTGTAGAGTTGCTGAACAGACAGATTCAAGCCTCAGATGTGGTGGTTTTTTTCGGTAAATGGATGCACACACACACACACACACACACACACACACACACACACACACACACACACACACACACACACACACATCTGGTCATGCGTGATTTATCGGGAAGAGTTTGGCAGATATACATTCTTCCTGTCCGCATACCTGTGATCTTGATACTGTGATTGCTTCCCCTGGTCTTCCCCCGGACCCTCCGTTAAATGACCGGAGGGCATTCAGGCTTTTCTTAAATCAAACTGTGCAGCTCAGCAGTCATGGATACGCTCAATCTATAGATGGAGAGATCCTTTCTAAACACACAACAAACCAACCCTGGTCAGCTGTTCAACGGCGACTTATTCTACTAAACTAGGGGCTTTGTGTTCATTTCCTGAGCTTAAAAAAAATGGAAAAATATCGAAAACTGTATCACAAATGTTCCTTCAAGTGTCGTGAATTGATTTAAAACATCTTGATAACATTGTGAATATATATATATATAAGTATATATACACACTTTTAGCATTAATTATTTTGCCAAAAATCAAGGACATTTTTTCATTGAATTTGCTATTAAATGTATTATTAAAATGAGTTTTAAAATAAAAAATAAAGTATACTTTCTTTCATTAAAATAGTGATTTGTTGCAGTTTTAAATATGAACTTACACACCTTGTATCTTGGTCCGGGGGCCTAATCTGGCCCGTAGAATCATTTCAGTTGCCCGACGGTTGCCTCAAAAGTAAATTCACTTTCATGTTGATGTTTTTAGGATGGACATCATAAGTAACAAATATATATAGTACGTCAACATTTATTCAGGGGCTTGAGATAATCATTAAAACTGATGATTTTTATTTCAACACTGCTCTAGTATTTACTTGATCTGGCTCTTACAAAGACACTGGTTCTTTATGTTACATCACATCCTTGGAGGAGCAAATAAAAACTCAGAGCAGATAAATAAACTATTGAAATGTTTTAGTTTTGTCCAACTATAATGTGTATAGAATATAAACTTTTACAGTCATGGACAAAAGTATTGGCGACCCCTGGAAAGTTTCCAGAAAATGCAGGATTTCTCCCAGAAAAAGTGTTGCAATTACAAATGTTTTGGTTTACACATGTTTATCTCCTTTAAGTGTATTGGGACAACCCAAAAAAAACATAAGAAAATAGGGCAAATGTTACATTTCATTCATATCATTTAACCAAATCCCTTTTCTGGGAGAAATGGTGCACTTTCTGGAAACTTTCCAGGGGTTCCAGTACTTTTGACTGTAAAAGTATATATTCTACACTTTAAATTGTATTTGCACGATAGTTAATGACTTGCTAGTTCATTCAAGTGGAAATTGACCACAACTTAAAACTTTGTATCATTCTTATAAAGATCATACAAAATATTTAAATGTCAAATTAATTATTAATGTCAAATTGAGTAAGACATTAAAAATTGTGTGACAACTTTAAACATTTTGTCTAAAATATAGGTACCTTTGTCCTTTATATTGCTTTGGTGATGGAAAATGAAACCAACAATGATGTTTTTGGGGATTTATGAAAACAAAAGTTTGATTCACACATAGGTAGGGCGTGTAAGAGGCCAAATAAGGTCAGTCGTGCCGTAACTGGGTTGGTGTCACGCGACGCCCCACCCATCATTCCTTCACGACAGCCATCGTCCCACCCCCCCCCCCCCACCCCGTCGACTTCTCCGTCTGGCAGCCCAAACCTCAGAGTAATAAGTGCTCTGCATGCTCCTCCAGTCTAAATGGAGTAGCTGTGTAAATACAGGCTCGGTGCTGCAGGTGCCGGGCCCCGGATACGTGGACCCGAATATAGCATTAGCGCCCGGAACACTAATGGGACGAGGAACGAAGACAGTGACAGGTGGATGTGTGGAGCCATAATTCAAACAAGTCATGAAATCCATCAAAAATGCTTCGCTACCTGGTGTCAGCCCGAACTGATCCAGTGTGTCAACATCATTTGTCTCATGTTTATGCAACGTAACTGGTACGACTTTGCATACAAAGCTGCAGCCTGAAAGTCAAGCTGGATAGAAAGTGAGGCCAAATTCTCCTTTACCCGACAAGACTAAACAAACAAACACTTCAGGCCTGAAGGTTCACACCAGAGACTTCTGAAGCTTATCCAATACATTCCAATTGTGCTGTGGAAACTTACCGCGGTTATATTGGGTAACTTTTGTCGAATTCTGGTCGGGTGTAATTCATTATCTAGGAAAGCAATGCTAACCACTTTGTCAGTGGTGGTCTTTAGAAGGGTATTCTCCATCTTGCTTCCTGCTTTCAGATATTTTTGCATGTCAGACATTGACCCGTCAGTCAAATTGTGGTACTGTATTATTCGGACTATAAGGCGCATTTAGCTTGGTATGACTTCGTAGTATGACTCCTTGAGGCCCCTGACTACAGACTTTGTAGCTTGCCAACATTTTGACATATGGTTGAGCCACGTATACCACGTAAAAATCAGTTTTCATTCATTCATAGGGCGAGGGGCAGGGGACACCGTGGACAGGATGCCAGCCTGTTGCAGGACACACAAAGACAGACAACCATTCAAACACACACTCATACCTACAGACAATTTCCTAAAGTTCTCAATCAACCTCTGTATGTTTTTGGACTGTGGGAGGAAACCGGAGTGCCCGGAGTAAACCCACACAACACGGAGAGAACATACAAACTGCACACAGAAAGGTTTCCTCGGCCTGAAATCGAACCAGCAACCTTCTTGCTGTGACTCACTGTGCGCCCTATAAAATCAATTTGAGGTCCGTAAATACAACAGGATTTAGTGCATCAGGCGTACCATAATTATAAGGTGCATGGTTCAGCTTCGTAGTAGGACTCCACGAGGGTCTTCAGACTTAGTAGTATACCAACATTTTGACAGACAGTTTTAAAGGTATAATTTCAATCAGTTTGAGGGCTGTAACACAAGAATACCTTATACAAAAGTGCATTGAATTACAAGGGGCACTTTCAATTATTGATAAAATTCCAGTTTTCAAGTTCACCTTAAAGCCCAAAAATTAAGGTAAATCAAAAAAAAAAGTGGGATTAGTTGACATATGCATCCACTATCGAACGACTATTTCTTAAAGTCCTTCAAGATAAAAACCTGTCCTGCAACTCTCTATAGTAACTGCCAGCGTAGATGACTAAAAGTCGGAGTATGCGGATATCTTAGATTGTCCGTCTTATTCAAACAGGCTTTTTCAACAAGAAATGACACGAGTGCACAATGTACTCTATGCTTCAAGGTGTTTATTGTCTCAAGGTCCGATCACGTCTGCAGTTCCAATTCTCCTCCGATCTATTAAGTATACTTGACTCCTCTTATCTGTGTCCCCGCAAGCCTCACCTGTGTAAGTGGGTTAAGGAGAAAATGGACCCTTAAATACACACCGAGATCTCGACTATAATGAAAAGGGCACGTGTAAAGCAAACACAGCGGCCGATAAATCAGAACCGGGCTCTGAGAATCTATCACTTAGAAGTGGGTCAACATATCTGATGCGGTCTTCACTTCTACGCCCGGTGAGGTGAAGGTCAGCTGGTGGACCGAGTGCTTCTCCCAGATGTTTTCTTTTCTTTGTCCGGCGGATGGAAAGACCTGATGGGAGGCTGCGGCTGACAGCCCACATGGATTAAACATGCCAAGCTAACCTGCTCCAACACAGCAAACCACTGAATTATTTAAACCGCTGGGAGAAAGCGAGAAGATGGAGTGGGGAAAGATTTGAGAAGCGCTGGAGTTAAATAGTATATAGGAGCGACTGTTGGTTTCATTGACTCTTTGAACTCGTTTTAAAATGTTCCCCACTTGGTTTCCCCCCCATATGTTTCATTCACCCCCCCATCTTCGGCAGGTCCCCGTTTACCTACCACCTTATCCTTTTGGCTCCTCCATTGCTTCTTCCAGCAGCATTTCACTCACTTCGCCCTCCCCTCCTCATCACTCTCTCTGTTTATCTAAGCACTTTCACGGTCACTGCTTTGGAATCCCAGGAGCCTAAACTGCCCCTTCGCTGGCTCTCCCTCCCTTTTCCATCCACGCTTCCCCTCTCGCTCGCCATCTTTCTCCGTCACAACCGTTGAGGTTCATATCGCTCCGTGCATCAGGGGGTCTGGAAGGTTCCCCTTATTAACCCTCCAGGCAGCCAGCTTTGTCCTGTTCTAGTCACGCACAGCCGACCCGGCCGCCCCGCCTTCACGCACATCAACACTTAGACACACCATCGGGCGGACACTTACATTGTTGTCCAATCAGTTCCACTAAAAAGTAGAAATTCCCTTGAAGAATTCCTGTTGTTGAACTTGAACTTCCACTATTTTAATCACTTGTTTTTGCCCTAAAACTATTCCTGATTTAGCTAAAACATTTTTCCTCGTTTCGAGCTTAGATGAGTATTTTCTTTCGGAAAAAAAAGGGTCGCGACAAAAGTGATAAGGCGAGGAAGAGGGGGAAGCGGCGAGGAAGGAAGCGGTAAAGGGTCAAGAGGAGACGAGCGGATACCTCGTCTCATGTGGCGCTAACAACAGCCGGACTCTAGGCTGGGATTATCTGATTAATTTGGGATTAAAGTTGACTGGCTGCCTCTTTAAGTAAAACGCGGCGATGACCTAAAATGACAAGATTAACCCACAGGAGGATATAGAATGTGTGTGTGTGTGCGTGCGCTTATGTCTGC